>NC_141877.1:98351296-98654327 GCF_056163025.1 Triticum urartu
AGATGGTGACTCCTTCATAAAAAGTGATGGACTTAATACCGCTAATTTGTAAGCACACTTTCGCCCCTGATGTTGATCCGTCTGACCTGATTGATGACAAGGCTGAATTTGTCGCCCTACATGGCTTTGACTGGTCCAAACCCAACTTCTAGACGGTGGACAAGGATGAACCGGCAAGGGATGAGTCGCAACCTTCAAGTCAGCTGGGCCAAGATTCATGAACCAGGGCCGATTTATTATCTCCTGTATGTGAGACTGAAAAAACAGTTATCCTTTTGGACTCCAAACGCCTTGTAATAGGCTAGCTTTAAACTTATTGTTCTGCTATGCCATCATGCATATTGTGATGTTTATAATACTTCTTTATCCGTTATGCGAAGATATGCTATATATGCCTGATGATATTATCAATCTTGAATCTGTTCCTACATACAATGGATGAAAAATTGTCCTGGCAGTTTACCGCTGGAAGGGTTATACTGCCCCAACATGAACTTATCATGATTTATAACCAAGGCTGGTCGAAATAATAGTCATATATGATTAAAAATATATCATACTTGTGATATTGGATCACACTTGTTGGTTTATCAAGCCAGTGCAGTAAGGGTGATAGCCCAAAGCTCCGAGCACTGGCAACTATTAAAGATTGACGGCTTCTGAACAAAGCCGGACCGGGTCAATAAACACCGGATATTATCTTTATTTCATACTGGTGACTTATAGTCAAAACCAGGCCGGGTCAATAAACACCGATTAATGTCATATACGACTCAGAAGGCATTATAAGCCTTATTGATTCTCAACCATATATAACTATGTGACAAAAGAAAAAATCTCAAAAAGATGTTCAAAGCAACAAACAACAGAAAATCCAAGGCTTTCATAGGCCCCCAAGCCAAAATATCTTCTTCAATGAAACTAGCATTAGCCACTGGAAGGTACGCGCTTTCCGTGAGCCGGCACTCACATTACCCAATCGACATTTTAACCCAGATAAGTTCAGTTCTTATTTAAAGATAGACTTATCAGGAGTACGCGGGGTTAGAGTAGCATCGTGCATCACAGGCCGATTTATCCAAGTTTCAAGGAAGGCGGCTTTATCAGCCTGAGCTTCTCCTTGCTTTCCGTACACCGTGCCCTCTCATGAAAAATCGGCGTTTTGACCTTAACGAGTTTAGGGTCTTGTTTAAAAGATTGATTGTTAAGAGTTCGGCGGGTCAATCAGGATTACCTGATGGAGAAGCATCTGGCATACAGGCAGGATAACCCGGGGTTTTAGCTGAATACACCTGGCTTCCAAGCCTGGCTTTTATAGCCTATCACAAGGTTATGAACTCTTTGTTCTTTAGAACAAAAGAGCCCCCAAGTAACTTTTTGAGCTGTGCTCAAGGGGTACCTATGTTTGAGTTGTGCTTTTGCAACAAACTCTCTTTGGTCCCTTTAACCTGGGTAGTAAGCCCCCAT
The DNA here is from genome assembly GCF_056163025.1 of Triticum urartu. NCBI lineage: Eukaryota > Viridiplantae > Streptophyta > Magnoliopsida > Poales > Poaceae > Triticum > Triticum urartu. Next base: position 98,352,764 of record NC_141877.1, read on the forward strand.
GTTTTTTATGTGGCCTATAAGCTGGATCGAAGGGTAATTATAACTTTGCTGTATAAAGCAGAAGCCCCCATGTGACAAAAACTCATTATTTAAAGAGGAGGAAACGACAGAGACCCTACTTTAGCAGGGATGCCGGCTTTATTATATATAATATATACATTGTCAAAATATGTACATTGGAAGATCCGGTGGCTCAAGGTAGTAAGGCCTAAGGTGAGCAATATTCTAGGGCCAGCGGGTCTCTTCCTCCGACGTGTGTGAGTCCTTGTGGTCTTAAACATCAATAAGGTAATATGACCCGTTGTTTAAATTCTTGCTGACTACAAAGGGTCCTTCCCAAGGTGGGGATAACTTGTGCATATTAGTCTGATCCTGGATAAGCCGGAGCACTAGATCGCCTTCTTGGAAAGTTCTGGTTTTAACCCGGCGGCTGTGATAACGGCGCAAATCTTGCTGGTAAATCACCGAACGAGCCGCTGCGATGTCACGCTCCTCATCCAACAGGTCAAGTTCTTCTTGACGTGCTCTTTCATTGTTAGCTTCAACATAAGCCGCCACACGAGGTGAGTCATGACGGATGTCACTAGGGAGAACTGCCTCTGCTCCGTAAACCATGAAGAAATTATATCTCGAAGATTTGTTTGGGGTGGTATTGATACTCCACAATATGGAAGGTAACTCCTCCACCCAACAGCCCGGCGTCCTTTGCAGGGGACGTTCCCATAAGCCGGGGTTTGATGCCTTTCAAGATCTCTTGATTTGCTCTCTCAGCTTGACCGTTGGATTGGGGGTGAGCCACTGACGATACATCGAGTCGGATATGCACACATTGATAGAATTCTTCCATAGCACCTTTAGAGAGATTAGTGCAATTGTCTGTTATAATGCTGTGTGGGAAGCCAAAACGGAAGATCTCCTTCTTCTTGAACTGAACCGCTATTGCTGCATCACACTTACTAACCGGCTCTGCCTCTACCCACTTGGTGAACTTATCAACCGCCACCAAAAGGTGAGTCTTCTTATCCTTGGATCTTTTGAAAGGCCCAACCATATCAAGCTCCCAAACTGTGAACGGCCAAGTAATTGGAATCATCCTCAATTCTTGAGCTAGCACATGAGCTCTTCGTGAAATTTTTTGACACCCATCACACCTTCTGATGAGGTCCTCTGCATCAGCATGAGCTGTTAACCAATAAAACCCATGAGGAAAGCTTTAGCCACGAGGGATTCTGAATCGGAATGATGCCCACAATCTCCTTCATGAATCTCTCGTAAGATCTCACATCCCTCTTCTGGAGAAACACAAAGTTGAAACGCCCCTGTGACACTGTGATGATGTAACTCTCCATTAACAATTGTCATTGACTTATACCGCTGGGTTATCTGCCTCGCTAAGGTTTCATCCTTAGGTAACTCGTCCCGAGTCATATAAGCCAAGTAAGGTGCTGTCCAATCTGGGATTACATGAAGAGACACCACCAACTGAGCTTCCGGGTCAGGAATAGCCAAATCCTCCTCTGTAGGTAACTTGACCGACGGGTTATGCAAAACGTCAAGAAAAACATTAGGCGGCACCGGTTTACGTTGAGAACCCAACCGGCTTAAAGCATATGCCACTTCATTTTTCCTCCGATCAACGTGCTCAACTTGATAGCCCTTGAAATGACCAGCAATAACGTCCACCTCTTGTCGATAAGCCGCCATGTGTGGATCCTTATAATCCCAAGTACCAGAGACTTGCTGAGCCACCAAGTCTGAGTCGCCGAAGCACCTAACCCGCCTTAAATTCATCTCCTTAGCCATCCGAAGACCATGGAGTAAGGCCTCATACTCAGCTGCATTGTTAGTACAAGGAAACATCAAACGGACAACATAACAAAATTTATCACCTCGAGGGGAAGCAAGAATAACTCCAGCCCTCGAGCCCTCTAATTGCCTAGACCCATCAAAGTGAATAGTCCAATACATGTTATCTGGCTTTTCCTCAGGCATCTGCAGCTCTGTCCAATCATTGATGAAATCCACCAGCGCCTGAGACTTGATGGCCGTGCGAGGCACATATTTTAACCCGTGAGGTCCAAGCTCAATAGCCCACTTAGCGACCCGGCCAGTTGCCTTCCTGTTTTGGATGATATCTCCCAAAGGAGCAGAGCTAACCGCAGTGATGGGATGACCCAAAAAATAGTGTTTAAGTTTCCGGCTGGCCATGAACACCCCATACACAAGCTTCTGCCAATGCGGATATCTCTGCTTGGACTCAATAAGCACCTCACTGATATAATAAACCGGCTTTGAACCGGATACTCCTTGCCTACTTCCTTCCTTTCTACCACAATAGCTACATTGACAGTCCGGCTATTAGCAGCCACATATAACAACAGAGGCTCTTTATCAATAGGAGCGGCAAGCATGGGCGGCTCAGCCAGTTGCTTCTTCAAATCCTCAAACGCTGTATTAGCAGCATCACACCAGACAAAATTATATGTCTTTTTCATCATCTGATACAGAGTGATAGCCTTCTCTCCCAACTGGCTTATGAACCGGCTCAACGCCGTAATACGACCCGCCAGACGTTGCACATCATTGATACACGCCGGTTTAGCCAGTGAAGTGATGGCTTTGATCTTCTCCGGGTTAGCTTCAATACCTCTGTTAGACACCAAAAAACCCAAGAGTTTGCCTGCGGGTACACCAAAGACACATTTCGCTGGGTTAAGCATCATCTTATAAACCCGGAGATTATCAAAGGTTTCCTTGAGGTCATTTGTCAATCTCTCTTTCTCTTTGGACTTTACCACAATATCATCCACATAAGCATGAACATTACACCCAATTTGGTTATGAAGGCAATTTTGCACACATCTCTGGTAAGTCGCTTGGGCACTCTTGAGCCCAAAAGGCATAGACACATAGCTGAAGGCTCCAAAGGGAGTTATGAAAGTTGTTTTCTCTTGGTCCTTAACTGCCATCTTGATCTGATGATAACCAGAATATGCATCCAAAAAAACTCAAACGCTCACAACTCGCTGTAGCATCAATAATCTGATCAATACGAGGGAGAGCAAAAGGATCAGCCGGACAAGCTTTGTTTAAATCTGTGTAATCCACACACATGCGCCAAGTGCCGTTCTTCTTAAGCACTGGCACCGGGTTAGCCAACTACTCAGGATGAAAAAGCTCGATGATAAACCCAGCTGCCAAGAGCCGGGCTACTTCCTCTCCAATGGCCTTCCGCCTCTCCTCATTAAACCAGCGAAGAAACTGTTTAACCAGCTTAAATTTTGGGTCAATATTAAGAGTGTGCTCAGCGAGTTCTCTCGGTACACCCGGCATGTATGAAGGCTTCCATGCAAAGATGTCCCGGTTCTCACGGATGAACTCGATGAGCGCGCTTTCCTATTTCGGATCCAGATTAGCACCGATGCTGGACTGGTTGGATGAGTCGCCAGGGACAAAATCAACCATCTTGGTATTGTCTGCCGATTTAAACTTTAAAACCAGATCATGCTCTATGGTTGGCTTTTTCAAAGATGTCATATCCGCCGGGTCAACATTGTCCTTGTAAAATTTTAACTCCTCCATCACACAAACCGACTCAGCATAAGCTGCGGCCCCCTTCTTCACATTCCAGAGCTATCTTACGGCTTCCATGCACTGTAATGGTTCCTTTGTGACCCGGCATCTTGAGCTGCAGATACACGTAACACGGCCGCGCCATGAACTTGGCATAAGCCGGCCATCCAAACAGAGCATGATATGGGCTGTGGATCTTAACCACTTCAAAGGTCAATGTCTCCGACCTAGAGTCACGATCATCCCCAAAAACGACTTCCAGAGCTATCTTACCAACTGGATATACCGACTTACCAGGCACTACGCCATGGAAAATAGTGTTTGACGGCTTAAGATTTTTATCAGTCAAACCCATGCGACGGAAAGTTTCATAATAAAGGATATTGATGCTGCTCCCTCTGTCCATGAGTACTTTGGTAAACTTATACCCTCCAACCTGAGGTGCGACCACCAAAGACAAATGACCCGGATTATCAACCCAGGGCGGGTGATCTTTCCTACTCCACATGATGGGCTGCTCAGACCAGCCCAGGTAACATGGAACCGCCAGCTCAACAGCATTGGCTGACCTCCTATGAAGCTTCCGATCACGTTTACACAAGCTAGTGGTAAAAACATGATGCTGCCCACTGTTCAACTGCTTCGGGTTGCTCTGATAACCATACTGTTGTTGTTGACCCCCTGATTACTCTGCTGGTTGTAACCACCCTAATTGACGTGATTACTTTGATTTCCCTGGAATCCCGAGTTAAAACCGCCACCGCTGTAACCCGGACCGTGAAAGACGGATCCAGAACCGCCACTTGGCCCATTACTGTCTTGGAAAAGATTGGAATTCTTGTATTCTTTCATAATGTGACAATCTTTCCAGAGGTTCCCGGATGGTCTTTCTTTCGTACCATGTTCTGGGCAGGGCTGATTTAACATATGCTCAAGATTGATACCAGATCCTCCGGCCCGTGGGTGCGGTTTACCCTTATGATGTTGACCATTATTCTGTGCATTGGTGTTAGTCACAAAGTCAAAACTATTATCAGCCTTGCGCTTACCATTGCCTCCCTGGTTATACTGCTGCCCCTTAGCATTGCTGTTCTTTCTTCCCTTCCCCGGCTTTTGATCATCAGACTCGGGGTCCTTGGTACTATCAGAATCAGCATACTTAACGAGAGCCACCATGCGCGTCCGCATGTCATTGCAATGACGTTTGAGCCGCCCTAGCTTCTGCTTTAAGGGCATGAAACGACAATTGTTCTCCAACATCAGCACTGCTGAGTTGGCATTGATGCGATCCGACGAGTGCAAGATTGTTGAGACCCGGCGCACCCAATGGGTCGTTGACTCACCTTCTTCTTGAACACAGGAGGCCAGATCCACAATTGACATGGGTTGTTTGCACGTGTCTTTGAAGTTCTAGATGAACCGGGCCTTTAACTCGGCCCATGACCTGATGGAGTTGGCAGGGAGCCCCTTCAACCAAGTGCGGGCCGTTCCTTCTAACATCAGGGGGAATATTTAGCACATGCAGCCTCGCTGACATCCAGTAACTCCATGGCCATCTCATAACTCTCAATCCATGCCTCCGGACTTAAATCGACTGTATAGTTAGGCACCTTGCGAGGACCTTTAAAATCCTTGGGCAGGCGCTCATTACGCAGATCCGACACCAAGCATGGCACGCCCAAGTTTCTAAAGGTCATACCTGGCTCCACAGAGGTGGTTGGACGAACCGGAGTTGGTTGACGAGCCGCATACTGAGCCGCCAGCTCGGCCTCTCGACGCGCTCTACGTTGATCCACTACGTTCTGAGCATTAGCACCACCGCCCGCCAGGTCATGTCCACGGGGCGGGTTACGGTTCCGCCCACTGCTTGATACATCCAGATCATCAATATGCCTGCTGTAACTCTGGCTTGGGCGAGGGGTGGAATGAACCCTATCACGATTGTAAGAATAAGCCTGCTGCTGAACCAGCGCTGTCCGAAGGAGATCTCTAGCCCTCCGTGTTTCAACCATCACTGGTGACTCACCTTCAATCGGGATAGCCGCCAATCGTGACGCCGCAGCAATCATGTTATCCAAAAGGTTAGAGTAATGACCCGGTGGCTGCGACGGGTTATTGTTTTGACGAGGCGGGTCCATCGTGCGCGGCTGAACTGGCGTACCCATCCCTGGTGCTTTGACGCAGTTTGCTACTACCGGGTTACTGGTTCATGCTCCTGGCGTGTTAAAGAGATTCCTTGCCTCATAAACTGAAGGCAGACGAGTCTGATGCCTCCTCCTCATGACTTCATTGGAAGCGTTCTAATCGAGCATGAGCCGGTAAGATTGTGACTGAATTCTTTGTGCCTGAGCATCCAAAGTGGCCCGCTCCTCTGCCATCCTGGTATTTTCTGTGTTTAGCTCCTCCTTGGCCTGCGCTATCTCATCACGCAGATTTGTGATTGCTGCAATGTGCTGATCTTGATCCGAGGGGTTAACCATCGCTGTTAACAGCGTTGTCAGCTTATCCAGCAAGTCAGTCAAAGCTTGAGCCGGCGGGCGCTCAGGGCCTCCTGCCCCGGCAGCCGCTGCCGCTGCTGAGCCGGAAATCAACTCTGCTATTGTTGATGAATGCTGCACGAGATGTGTACTGGCCATGAAGATTGCAACCCAATTTGGCGGCTAACAGGGGTCTGGAATACTGTCGCCATCGGAAAAGCTCCCAAGCCGGCCGTCTAGTAGTTGATACAATGACTCTGTCTCACCGGTGGATGACTTGCCATCAGAATAAATGACGGTCTCCCCACCAGACACTGGTCTGTCCTCAGATTCCACTCCATGGATAAATCCCACGAAGGCATGATTCATGGCAGGCCGAACCCGAGCGGGTCTCGCACGCTGAGCCGTCTCGACGATGTCGGTGCAGATGTCTGGCTCAGGGCCCGGTTCACCGATCTTGCCGATGAAGACGTGGATTCCGCCGAAGGGGACCCGGTGCCCGTACTCAATTGAGCTGGCCTCGGGGCCCCAGCCTGCGTCATTGATGTAGAGCTTGCCGCGGCGACTCTTGGTCATCCATCCCACGGCGTATCCCTTGATCCCTTCGAAGCTGCCCTTTAAGAACTCGAAACCATCGTGCGATAGCCCCACGGTGGGTGCCAACTGTCGTGGAATTGTCACGGCAGATGTCCTGGTGTGAGGACTTAGTCGTGGAGCCATCACGTTGAGGTTAGCTTAAAGGGGTTAATCAAGACAAAGGACATGAGGAGTTTATACTGGTTCGGCCCCTTACAATGAAGGTAAAAGCCTAGTCCAGTTTGTAGTTGGTATTGCTAGGGTTTCGATGAGCAGGGAGCGAATACGCTTGACCCGGCTCTTGATCTGTTGTTTCTTATTCTAAGCTGTCGCTAGGTCGTCCCCTTATATACACAGGTTGATGCCCTGCGGCCCATAGAGTCCCGGCCAGTTTATACAACGTGACCGGCTCGATGACCTTTCTCATATACCTTACAATACAACTTTACATACATGGAGGTTTATAATCATGGGCCTTAAGACGTCTTCAGGTCTGGGCCCTCTACCAAGCCTATCTATGAACCGCCACATACTCTTGGGCTTCATTGAGATGGGTCATTATAGGGGTGACCCGGCCCCTCCTGGGCGGGTCATACCTAATAGTTATATCACCAACACCCTATGCATAGATTACCCCAATGTCACCTCGGGAATCTGCGAGTTGAGTGCCAAAACATATATCAAGTGAATCAATACGATACCCCATTGTCGCCACGAGTATTAAATTGCAAGACATATATCAAGTGTTCTCAAATCCATAAAAGTATTCAATCCGATAACAATGAAATCTCAAAGGGAAAAACTCAATTCATCACAACAAAATAGAGAGGGGAAAACACCATATGATCTGACTACATTAACAAAGCCCGTGATACATCAAGATCGTGACATCTCAAGAATACGAGAGAGAGAGAGAGATTAAACACATAGCTACTGGTACAAACCCAGAGCCCCGAGGGTGGACTACTCCCTCCTCATCGTGGTGGCCACCGGGATAATGAAGGTGGCCACCGGAGATGATTCCCCCCTCCGGCAGGGTGCCAGAGCGGGGTCTAGGTTGGTTCGATAGCTATAGAGCCTTGCGGCGGTGGAACTTCTAATCTAGGTTAACCCCGAGGGGTTTTGGAATATTTGTGAATTTATAGGGTAAAGAGGGGGTGCGGGAGTCCACCGAGGTGGGAAGAACCCACATGGGCGCGCCTGGGCCCCCAGGCATGCCCTGGTGGGTTGTGCCCCCCTCGGGGCACCCCCCAGGTGCTGCTCTGGCCCATTGGTGGTCTCCTGGTCCATAAAAAATCCACAAAAAGATTCGCGGTGTTTGGACTCTGTTTGATATTGATTTCCTGCGATGTAAAAAACAAGCAAAAAATAACAACTGGCATTGGGCACTGGGTCAATAGGTTAGTCCCAAAAAGTGATATAAAGTTGCTATAAAATGATTGTAAAACATTGAAGAATGACAAAATAACAACATGAATACTTCATAAATTATAGATACCTTGGAGACGTATCAGTAACCACCGATGGAAGAGAACTTTGCCTATTGGTCTACCTCGTTTCAATGAGCGGGAAAATGGTTCTCTTCATCCCTCTCCCTTGGTACCAACGTTGTTGCCAACATAACTGACAGGATATCCTCTATCATGCCTTGCTATCATGACCGTGCAAGATGTTAGCGCCCTTCCTACTTGTAACCCACATGGTGGGCCCATAACCCACAGTTACACAGGATCGAAACCTGACTCTCCCGTACACGCTTGTTTCGAAAGTTATGCTCACGCTTGGCTTCGTATGTAGATCATGAACCACCTCCCTAGAGATGATCTACTCTAGTATCAAACACAATATTTATTTTCGTTGCTCTGAACCCTTTTCACCTTATGATTAGGCATCGAATGATTGCCTACCCATTTGAAACTTTTGTACCATTGCATATTGCTCTCAACGAATTCCCCGAGTTACAACTCAAGAAATAATTCATGTCTTCTCCCCTGAGTTCACCGTCTGATGCCCAACTTTGTGGAGATGCGTTCTTCCAGAGTTTTCCCTCTTATCGCATTCGTAGGATGATGAAGATCCCGAAGAAAGGATGACAACTTCATCGGGATGACCTGATGCAGCAAATTGAAGACATCTATGAAAGCGATCAACTTCTTCGATAAGAGCAACCAAGGACGAGAAGATTCGTTAGAATTTCGTAACCAGAACTTCCCCTTACCCCACCTCTTAAATCTTGGGACGACATTTCTTGTAGTGGAGGAGATTTGTAACACCCCGAGAATCTTGCTACATTAATCTTCCACTAAGATGCCATGTCAGCAGGTTTAGCAAAGCCAAATAGCCACTTGATAAAAAAATCGAAGCCTTTTCCAATTTTAAAAGAAAGTCAAATAAATTATTTCTTCAACCAGTAAAACTAAAATGTTTGTAATATTGCGTAAAGTTCTAAAGCTGTTATAAAAACAAAACAAACATTAATTGACACTCCAAAAATGCCCCTATCTATTTTTTGAATGACCCAACAACACCCTTCCATCACTTTTAAATTCAAACCAAAAATCAAAAGAATTCAAATCAGGTTCAACCTTTTTGTGGCAGTGCCATTTAATGCAATTTGAATTATGTGGCAAGTTACACTTTTTACAAAAATCATTTGGTGGCTCTACTTAATGCAAAACAGTGTAGAAAAAACTAAACAGTAAAATAAAAGATAAAGAGGTAGAACCTACTGTGCACACGGGCTTAATTCTACAGTACAAGGCCCAGCCCACCATCACCCTTGTCTTCTACCCCGCTACAGTCACCTGCTCCCGACGACGTGCCCCCGACCACGTGCGGCCATCCCCGGCTCCCCTGCTGGATAAGGGTGATACTCCCTGCCCCTCTCATCCTCCCCCGAAACCCTAGCACCCCAGATCCCCTCTCCCTCGCTCAATTTCTTCGCCCCGAGCTCGTCCGCCCGCTATAGTCACCGTGTCGTCACCGTTGCCGTGACATCGTCCACTCCCTCGCCTCGTCTTCATGCCAGGAAGCACCATCGTCACCTGCTTCGCCTCCCTCGCCATTGGATCAGAGCCAGGAAGCCTCTATGCCGACGCCCACGTTCGCACACTGTTGCCTAGTCGTCCCCGCCCATGCAGTCGCGCCTCTCCCTCGCGTACTACCACCGCTGCCGACGCGCGCGGTTGCTCGCCACCTCCTGATGCGCTACCGCTCGCGGCCACCGCGCGCAACCGCTGTCGTGCCGGCGGCCGACCCTCCCGCTCGTCCGGCCGGCTGCGCTGTGGCCGCTGGTGCGCCCTCACTGGGCGCCCGTGTGCGCGCCCAGCCGCACCGAGGCCGGATGGGCCACTGCCAGTGGGGCCGCCCACATATAAAAAGGAATAGGAAAAAAAATATAAATATAAAAATTATAATAGGCACTTACAAGTGGGGCCCATGAATAGTGGTAGTTGACCAGTCAACCTTTGACTCAGTCAACTCTGCCACTAGACCCCACTGTCAGTCACACAACCTTTCTGCTGGGTACATTCCTAGGTACCCATAGCAAATTTCCTGTTTATTTCGAAATAATAAATAATTTCAGGAAATACTTAAACCTTTGAAAATTCATCTCTACCCCTATAGTGTACCAGTTTCAAATTTGGATTTACCACCTCGGCTCCATTCTTTCCCGCCATAGGGATATGAGATCAATCCCGACCGTCGATTTCATCCTTCGTATTAACATCCACCCTCCATCACATGCTAATATACCAAATCCGACGGTCCATCTTTGCTGGATTCGCCCACCTCTTCCCACCTGTGGAGTTTTCTCGGACGTTCGCGATGGCTCCTCACATGACTCTCATTGTTTGTAAAAAATCAAAACAACCCCGCGTGCGAAACCCATCCTGGCAACCAACACGAACGAGCGCGCCAAACAGCAGCTTCTGCTTCTCCATCCCCTCCACACCCTGCCGTCACCTCCACCTGCTGTCTACTGTGATTCTGTTTTCATCTTCTTGTTCTTGGTAGTACTTTTGAGTGCTTGCAACCCGTGGCCGTGGGATCTAGGCTGGGAGGAGCGGAAGTGTGTAACCTACAGGTGAGTCCGCCGTATAGCTATCCCTCTTTTCCCCTTGGTTCCGATTTTCTTGATCTTTTTCTCATACGAGATTACCGTGGAAGTTGATGTTTCTTGCAGAGAACTATCTATTCTCTCCGTGTTACAAATCAACACGAAATGATGGCATTTTCTGTCCCTTGTGGAGGTTATGCATTTTTGTGCACACAAGGTGTTTGTGTATTGCCCAAACTGTTATGAAGAGATAGAGACGAGCAGAAGGCAAATAATTAATGTGCAGTTATGAAGCTGCATACCAGAATCAGATGTATAAGTGGAATGGTCATAGTCATACTTTTGTATTCTTGTTAGCTGGTTCTTGGTTCCTTATATAATGTTCTGATTTTTTTTTTGAGTTGATATGTTACCTGGAATAAGAATGCCCATAAGTGTTATCTTTTTCTTTTGTGCGGTATATTCTCTTTATTTATTGATGATATTAGAGACTAAAAAACTGCCGCTCCATAATTTCATCAGAGCTGAACTGAACTACAGTTCAGTCAGTACATGTCTCATAACTATGTATGTCTACACGAGAGTATATATTGTCAATCAAAGCATTAAATTTGCGAAATTCATGCTCTTAGTTTTAATTTATCTAATAACCTAAGGTGTTGTTCAAACCTGTCCTGCAGATTTGAGTTGGCAACTTCTAACGATCAACCTCCGGCCCGCATGACTTTGTGTCGGCATTCTGTTGCAAACCACCTCATTTGCTTCTCCTTCATCCGTAAAGCTATTGCCTCACCAACTAGCTAATTAGATGTGAGCACCTCCTTGGGCGGATTTTTTCTTTTGCTCCTCAGCTTATGTGGTATTAGCAACCGTTTCCAGTTGTGGTTCTTACGCGTTACTCGTCCGTTTGACACTCGAAACTAAAGACCCTCGGCTTCCATCAAGCCACCACTACATCGATTTTGTTAGGAATCAAAGATCTTTTAACAATACCCTCTAAGGGATGGTTAGTCCAAGACGCGGAACAACAGAGTTTTCTTTTGGAGAAACATTGGTTGTGTTATTTCTTATTTCTTATATCCATCAAAATGACTTAATTTGTTGGTCAATAAATTCAAACCAATATTTTGGACGAAGAAGCGACCACTTTGGTATACATTTTCTTTTGAATTGTTTGGATTGCTTTACCACACATATCACGTGGTACCAATTTGGTATACATGGTGGTGTGCATAGCACGTGCACTTTTATTAGTACTACTTATAGTGTACCAGTTTTGAATTGGGCATGATCATCAATCCTAGCCATTCGCGTGCTAAATCCAATGGCTGAAAAGATTGGGATTCGCAGTAAACAGTACATCGTTGCTCCATCCACAATGTTCGAGAACAATCGCCTCATCCTTCTCAAAATAAGTGGCTTCCTCTTGGCCCATGTTGCAATTTGAGGACGTGTTGAGCCCAACAAAGAAGGTTTCAGAGAGGAAAAATACAGTAAAGTTATACTCTCTCCATCCCACAATATAAAACATTTTGGCAAGCAATTTTCTGAATTATTTTCTTTTTAAAAAATAGTGGGGATTACATATATTAACTCCTACTTTTTAAAAATGTATTTTCTTTCTTCAATATTATCTTTTGCCTTGAAATATTGGAAAGTCTATGTGTTTTTCTACCAAAAATCATTCCATAATAATGTTAAAACGTGCATTGCACGTGCATACATACTAGTATAAAATAAACCGTAACTTGGATTAAAATAATTTATATATGGAAATCAACCATAAAAATATGATGAATCTGAATATGCATTCCGTTCATCTATCACGTGCCCCTAGCATAGCAAACGTGGGGTCGTCCCCTCTCTTTCATCTGTCCGAAAAATACTAAACGTCAGGAAAACCCCTCCGAATGTTTTCCCTCTTCGTCTGCAACGTGTAGTACCGCGTTAGAACACCCCTAGCACTGCTTACGGTCATGTCATGCTTTCTGTTGCTTTGTATGCCTGTTATTTATTGTTTGTTCCCCCTCCTTCCTCTCCGGTAGACCCCGAGACTGTTGGTGCTGTTGGAAATATGCCCTAGAGGCAATAATAAATTGGTTATTATTACATTTCCTTGTTCATGATAATCGTTTATTATCCATGCTATAGTTGTATTGATAGGAAACTCAGATACATGTGTGGATACATAGACAACACCATGTCCCTAGTAAGCCTCTAGTTGACTAGCTCGTTGATCAATAGATGGTTACGGTTTCCTGACCATGGACATTGGATGTCGTTGATAACGGGATCACATCATTAGGAGAATGATGTGATGGACAAGACCCAATCCTAAGCCTAGCACAAAGATCGTGTAGTTCGTAAGCTAAAGCTTTTCTAATGTCAAGTATCATTTCCTTAGACCATGAGATTGTACAACTCCCGGATACCGTAGGAATACTTTGGGTGTGCCAAACATCACAACATAACTGGGTGGCTATAAAGGTACACTACAGGTATCTCCAAAAGTGTCTGTTGGGTTGGCACGAATCGAAACTGGGATTTTTCACTCCGTGTAAACGGAGAGGTATCTCTGGGCCCACTCGGTAGGACATCATCATAATGTGCACAAAGTGACCAAGGAGTTGATCACGGGATGATGTGTTACGGAACGAGTAAAGAGACTTGCCAGTAACGAGATTGAACAAGGTATCGGGATACCGACGATCGAATCTCGGGCAAGTAAAATACCGCTAGACAAAGGGAATTGAATACGAGATTGATCGAATCCTCGACATCGTGGTTCATCCGATGAGATCATCGTGGAACATGTGGGAACCAACATGGGTATCCAGATCCCGCTGTTGGTTATTGACCGGAGAACGTATCGGTCATGTCTGCATGGTTCCCGAACCCGTAGGGTCTACACACTTAAGGTTCGATGACGCTAGGGTTATAAAGGAAGTTTGTATGTGGTTACCGAATGTTGCTCGGAGTCCCGGATGAGATCCCGGACATTGCGAGGAGTTCCGGAATGGTCCGGAGGTAAATATTTATATATGGGAAGTCCTGTTTTGGTCACCGGAAAAGTTTCGGGTTTTATCGGTAACGTACCGGGACCACCGGGAGGGTCCCGGGGGTCCACCAAGTGGGGCCACCAGCCCCGGAGGCTTGCATGGGCCAAGAGTGGGAAGGGACCAGACCCTGAGTGGGCTGGTGCGCCTCCCACAAGGCCCAAGGTGCAGCTAGGAGGAGAAGGGGGAAACCCTAGGCGCAGATGGGCCTAAGGCCCCCCTAGGGCACGCCCCCTTCTCCCCCTCTTGGCCGCCCCCCCTCCATCCCATCTAGGGCTGCCGCCCCCTAGGGGTGGGAACCCTAGAGGGGGCGCACCCTCCTCCCCTTCTCCTATAAATAATGGGGGTTTTGTGCTGCCCAAGACAGACGATTTGATCTCTCCCTGGCGCAGCCCTACCTCTCTCCTCCTCGTCTCTTGCGGTGCTTGGCGAAGCCCTGCTGGAGTACCAGGCTCCTCCACCACCACCACGCCGTTGTGCTGCTGCTGGATGGAGTCTTCCTCAACCTCTCCCTCTCTCCTTGCTGGATCAAGGCATGGGAGACGTCACCGGGCTGTACGTGTGTTGAACACGGAGGTGCCATCCGTTCGGCACTAGGATCTCCGGTGATTTGGATCACGACGAGTACGACTCCTTCAACCCCGTTCTCTTGAACGCTTCCGCATAGCGATCTACAAGGGTATGTAGATGCACTCTCCTTCCCCTCGTTGCTGGTTTCTCCATAGATAGATCTTGGTGACATGTAGGAAAATTTTGAATTTCTGCTACGTTCCCCAACAGTGGTATCAGAGCTAGGTCTATGCGTAGTTTCTATGCACGAGTAGAACACAAAGTAGTTGTGGGCGTTGATTTTGTTCAATATGCTTACCGTTACTAGTCCAATCTTGATTCGGCGGCATTGTGGGATGAAGCGGCCCGGACCGACCTTACACGTACTCTTACGTGAGACTGGTTCCACCGACTGACATGCACTAGTTGCATAAGGTGGCTAGCGGGTGTCTGTCTCTCCCACTTTAGTCGGATCGGATTTGATGAAAAGGGTCCTTATGAAGGGTAAATAGCAATTGGCATATCACGCTGTGGTTTTTGCGTAGGTAAGAAACGTTCTTGCTAGAAACCCATAGCAGCCACGTAAAACATGCAAACAACAATTAGAGGACGTCTAACTTGTTTTTGCAGGGTATGCTATGTGATGTGATATGGCCAAGAAGAATGTGATGAATGATATGTGATGTATGAGATTGATCATGTTCTTGTAATGGGAATCACGACTTGCATGTCGATGAGTATGAAAACCGGCAGGAGCCATAGGAGTTGTCTTTATTTATTGTATGACCTGCGTGTCATTGAACAACGCCATGTAATTACTTTACTTTATTGCTAACCGGTAGCCATAGTAGTAGAAGTAATAGTTGGCGAGAAACTTCATGGAGACACGATGATGGAGATCATGGTGTCATGCTGGTGACAAGATGATCATGGAGCCCCAAGATGGAGATCAAAAGAGCTATATGATATTGGCCACATCATGTCACTATTATTTGATTGCATGTGATGTTTATCATGTTTATGCATCTTATTTGCTTAGAACAAGGGTAGTAAATAAGATGATCCCTCATTAAAATTTCAAGAAAGTGTTCCCCCTAACTGTGCACCGTTGCGACAGTTTGTTGTTTCGAAGCACCACGTGATGATCGGGTGTGATAGATTCTAACGTTCACATACAACGGGTGTAAGACAGATTTACACACGCAAAACACTTAGGTTGACTTGACGAGCCTAGCATGTACAAACATGGCCTCGGAACACAAGAGACTGAAAGGTCGAGCATGAGTCCTATGGTAGATACGATCAACATGAAGATGTTCACCGATGATGACTAGTCCGTCTCACGTCATGATCGGACACGGCCTAGTTGACTCGGATCATGTAATCACTTAGATGACTAGAGGGATGTCTATCTGAGTGGGAGTTCATAAGATGAATTTAATTATCCTGAACATAGTCAAAAGGTCTTCGCAAATTATGTCGTGGCTCGCGCTTTAGTTCTACTGTTTAGATATGTTCCTAGAGAAAATTTAGTTGAAAGTTGATAGTAGCAATTATGCGGACTAGGTCCGTAAACTGAGGATTGTCCTCATTGCTTCATAGAAGGCTTATGTCCTTAATGCACCGCTCAGTGTGATGAACCTTGAACGTCGTCTGTGGATGTTGCGAACATCTGACATACACATTTTGATAACTACTTGATAGTTCAGTTAAACGGTTTAGAGTTGAGGCCCCGAAGACGTTTTGAAACGTCGCGAAACATATGAGATGTTTCGAGGGCTGAAATTGGGATTTCAGGCTCGTGCCCACGTCAAGAGGTATAAGATCTCCGACGATTTTCTTAGCCTACAAACTAAGGAGAAAAGCTCAATTGTTGAGCTTGTGCTCAGATTGTCTGAGTACAAAAATCATTTGAATCGAGTGGGAGTTGATCTTCCACATGAGATATTGATGTTTCTCCGAAGTCATTACCACCAAGCTGCTAGAGCTTCGTGATGAACTATAATGTATCAGGGACATATATGATGATCCTTGAGATATTCGCGATGTTTGACACCACAAAAGTAGAAATCAAGAAGGAGCGTCAATTGTTGATGGTTGGTGAAACCACTAGTTTCAAGAAGGGCAAGGGCAAAAAGGGATGCTTCATGAAACGGCAAATCAGCTGCTGCTCTAGTGAAGAAACCCAAGGTTGAACCCAAACCCGAGACTAAGTGCTTCTGTAATAAGGGGAACAGCCACTGGAGCAGAATTACCCTAGATACTTGGTAGATGAGAAGGCTGTCGATAGAAGTATATTGGATATACATTATGTTAATGTGTACTTTACTAGTACTCCTAGTAGCACCAGGGTATTATATACCGGTTCGGTTGCTAAGTGTTAGTAACTCGAAATAAAATCTACGGAATAAACGGAGACTAGCTAAAGGTGAGATGACGATATGTGTTGGAAGTATTTCCAAGGTTGATCAAATATCGTACGCTCCCTCTACCATCAAGATTGGTATTAAAACCTAAATAATTGTTATTTGGTGTTTGCATTGAGCATAGACATGATTGGATTATGTCTATCGCGACACGGTTATTCATTTAAGGAGAATAATGGTTACTTTGTTTATTTGAATAATACCATCCCGATCATAGTGATACACATTTTCATGCCAAAGGTATAAGATAGTAATGATAGTACCACACAAATGTGGCACTGCAATTTGAGTCATATTGGTATAAAACGCATGAAGAATCTCCATGTTGATGGATCTTTGGACTCACTCATTTTTGAAAAGTTTGAGACATGCGAACCATGTCTATTGGTGTATATGCATGAAGAAACTCCATGCAAATGGACCGTTTGGACTCACTTGATTTTGAATCACTTGAGACATGCAAATCATACCACATGGGCAAGATGACTGAAAGCCTCGTTTTTAGTAAAATGGAACTAGAAAGCAACTTGTTGGAAGTAATACATTTTGATGTGTGCAGTCCAATGAGTGCTGAGGCATGTAGTGGATACCGTTATGTTCTTACTTCACAGATGATTTGAGTAGATGTTGAGTATATTTACTTGATGAATCACGAGTCTGAATTATTGAAAGGTTCAAGTAATTCAGGGTGAAGTTGAAAGATCGTCGTGACAAGAGGATAGAAGATCTATGATATGATCATAGAGATGAATATCTGAATTATGAGTTTGGCACAGAATTAAGACATTGTGGAAATTGTTTCACAACTAATACAGCCTGGAACACCATAGTGTGATGGTGTGTCCGAACATCATAACTGCACCCTATTGGATATGATGCATACCATGATGTCTCTTATCGAATTACCACGATAGTTTATGGGTTAGGCATTAGAGACAACCACATTTACTTTAAATAGGGCACCACATAATTCCGATGAGATGACACCGTATGAACTATGGTTTAGAGAAACCTAAGCTGTCATTTCTTAAAAGTTTGGGGCTGCGACGCTTATGTGAAAAAGTTTCAGGCTGATAAGCTCGAACCCAAAGCGGATAAATGCATCTTCATAGGACACCCAAAACAGTTGGGTATACCTCCTGTCTCAGATCCAAAAGCAATAAGGGATTGTTTCTAGAATCGGGTCCTTTCTCGAGGAAAAGCTTCTCTCGAAGGAATTGAGTGGGAGATGGTGGAGACTTGATGAGGTTATTGAACCGTCACTTCAACTAGTGTATAGCAGGGCACAAAGAGTTGTTCCTGTGGCACCTACACCAATTGAAGTGGAAGCTTATGATATTGTTCATGAGACTTTGGATCAAGTCACTCCCAAACCTCGTAGGATGACAAGGATGCGTACTACTTCAAAG
The DNA here is from genome assembly GCF_056163025.1 of Triticum urartu. NCBI lineage: Eukaryota > Viridiplantae > Streptophyta > Magnoliopsida > Poales > Poaceae > Triticum > Triticum urartu. The sequence goes on from NC_141877.1 coordinate 98,370,890, forward strand.
TGGTACGTAATCCTGTCTTGGAAGTCATGTTGCTAGACAACAATGAACCTACGAGCTAGGGAGAAGCGATGGTGTACCCGGATTCCGATAAATGGCTCGAGGCCATAAAATCCGAGAGAGGATCCATGTATGAAAACAAAGTGTAGACTTTGGCAGAACGGCTCGATGGTCGTAAGGCTGTTGAGTACAGATGGATTTTAAAAGGAAGACGGACAATGATGGTAAGTATCACCATTAAGAAAGCTCGACTTGTCGTTAAGGTTTTTTTCCGACAAGTTCAAGGAGTTGACTATGATGAGACTTTCTCACTCGTAGCGATGCTAAGAGTCTGTTGGAATTATATTAGCGATTACTGCATTATTTATGAAATCTTGCAGATAGGATGTCAAAACATTGTTTCCTCGACGATTTTCTTGAGGAAAGGTTGTATGTGATACAACCGGAAGGTTTTGTCAATCCTGAAAGATGCTAATAAGTATGCAAAGCTCCAGCAATCCTTCTAAGGACTGGAGTAAGCATCTCAGAGTTGGAATGTATGCTTTGATGAGATGATCAAAGATTTTGGGTGTATACAAAGTTTATGAGAAACTTGTATTTCCAAAGAAGTGAGTGGGAGCACTATGGAATTTTTTATGAGTATATGTTGTTGACATATTGTTGATCAGAAATGACGTTCTGGAAAGCATATAGGGTCATTTGAAAGGTGTTTTTCAATGGAAAACCTGGATTAAGCTACTTGAACATTAAGCATCAAGATCTATAAGGATAGATCAAAAACGCTTAATGGTACTTTCAAATGAGCACATACCTTGACATGATCTTGAAGGTATTCAAGATGGATCAGCCAAAGAAGGAGTTCTTGCCTGAGTTGTAAGGTATGAAGTTAAGACTTAAAGCTCGACCACGGCAGAAGAAAGAGGAAGGACAAAGGTCGTCCCCTATGCTTTTGTCATAGGCTCTATACGGTATGCCATGCTAAGTACCGCACCTGATGTGTGCCTTGCCACATGTCTGGCAAGAGGGTACAAAGATGATCTAGGAGTAGATCACCAGATAGCAGTCAAAATTATCCTTAGAGGAATACGGATATGTTTCTCGGTTATGGAGGTGATAAAGAGTTCGACGTAAAGAGTTACATCGATGCAAGCTTAACACCTATCCGGATAGCTCTAAGTAGAGATACCGGATTCGTATAGTAGAACAGTTATTTGAAATGGCTCCAAATATAGCGTAGTAGCTACATCCGCAAGATGACATACATACGAATCTGAATGTTGCAGACCCGTAGGCTACAACCTCTCTCACAAGCATAACATGATCAAACCCAGAACTCTTTGGGTGTTAGTCACATGTGGATGTGACCTTGAGTGTAAATCACATATCTATGTGAACTGGATTATTGACTCTAGTGCAAGTGGGAGACTGTTGGAAATATGCCCTAGAGGCAATAATAAATTGGTTATTATTATATTTCCTTGTTCATGATAATCGTTTATTATCCATGCTATAATTGTATTGATAGGAAACTCAGATACATGTGTGGATACATAGACAACACCATGTCCCTAGTAAGCCTCTAGTTGACTAGCTCGTTGATCAATAGATGGTTACGGTTTCCTGACCATGGACAATGGATGTCGTTGATAACAGGATCACATCATTTGGAGAATGATGTGATGGCCAAGACCCAATCCTAAGCCTAGCACAAAGATCGTGTAGTTCATATGCTAAAGCTTTTCTAATGTCAAGTATCATTTCCTTAGACCATGAGATTGTGCAACTCCTGGATACCATAGGAATACTTTGGGTGTGCCAAACGTCACAACGTAACTGGGTGGCTATAAAGGTACACTACAGGTATCTCCGAAAGTGTCTGTTGGGTTGGCATGAATCGAGACTGGGATTTGTCACTCCGTGTAAACGGAGAGGTATCTCTGGGCCCACTCGGTAGGACATCATCATAATGTGCACAAAGTGACCAAGGAGTTGATCACGGGATGATGTGTTACGGAACGAGTAAAGAGACTTGCCAGTAACAAGATTGAACAAGGTATCGGGATACCGACGATCGAATCTCGGGCAAGTACAATACCGCTAGACAAAGAGAATTGAATACGGGATTGATCGAATCCTCGACATCATGGTTCATTCGATGAGATCATCGTGGAACATGTGGGAACCAACATGGGTATCCAGATCCTGCTGTTGGTTATTGACCGAAGAACGTCTCGGTCATGTCTGCATGGTTCCCGAACACGTAGGGTCTACACACTTAAGGTTCGATGACGCTAGGGTTATAAAGGAAGTTTGTATGTGGTTACCGAAGGTTGTTCGGAGTCCTGGATGAGATCCCGGACGTCACGAGGAGTTTCGGAATGGTCCGGAGGTAAAGATTTATATATGGGAAGTCCTGTTTTGGTCACCGAAAAAGTTTCGGGTTTTATCGGTAACGTACCGGGACCACCGGGAGGGTCCCGGGGGTCCACCAAGTGGGGCCACCAGCCCCGGAGGCTTGCATGGGCCAAGAGTGGGAAGGGACCAGCCCCTGAGTGGGCTGGTGCGCCTCCCACAAGGCCCAAGGCGTAGCTAGGAGGAGAAGGGGGAAACCCTAGGCGCAGATGGGCCTAAGGCCCACCCTAGGGCATGCCCCCTTCTCCCCCTCTTGGCCGCCCCGCTCCATCCCATCTACGGCTGCCGCCCCCCTAGGGGTGGGAACCCTAGAGGGGGCGCACCCTCCTCCCCTTCTCCTATAAATAGTGGGGGTTTTGGGCTGCCCAAGACAGACGATTTGATCTCTCCCTAGCGCAGCCCTACCTCTCTCCTCCTCGTCTCTTGCGGTGCTTGGCGAAGCCCTGCTGGAGTACCACGCTCCTCCACCACCACCACGCCATTGTGCTGCTGCTGGATGGAGTCTTCCTCAACCTCTCCCTCTCTCCTTGCTGGATCAAGGCATGGGAGACGTCACCGGGCTGTACGTGTGTTGAACACGGAGGTGCCGTCCGTTCGGCACTAGGATCTCCGGTGATTTGGATCACGACGAGTACGACTCCTTCAACCCCGTTCTCTTGAACGCTTCCGCATAGCGATCTACAAGGGTATGTAGATGCACTCTCCTTCCCCTCGTTGCTGGTTTCTCCATAGATAGATCTTGGTGACACGTAGGAAAATTTTGAATTTCTGCTACGTTCCCCAACAGGTGCTTCGGTGTTCGACTATGGCTACGCTTCCGAAGATTCCTTTCGTCTGCAAAGCAACTAGGCAAGCGAAGCCCCCTTGACCATTTCGATATCGCCCATTCCATTCTCTCTCATGCTTGCATTAGATTTAACTACTGTACTTGACTACTCCTATTCTGATGCATAGCCTGCTTTTGTAACCTGCTCTTGTACCTTACCTGCTTATCCTAAACTGCTTAGTATAGGTTGGTTGGTGATCCATTAGTGGCCCCTCACCTTGTCCTTGTTGCCCCCGCTAGATTACCAGGTGACTCGATCAATGTGATCGACGTCCAGAGCCCGACATATCACATCACACCCCCTTAGTTGTATGACTCTACAGAGTTACTATCGTGTGCCGAGGGTGATACCTCATATGGCAATATGATGTTAACTCTATAGTGTAGCTAATCGTTCGTGGTCTTCAAGGGTGGTTCCTCCTTCACCACCCCCGATAATGACTCTGTCGTGCAACCCCTCAAGTGTGAACCATCAAGGGTGATTCCTCCTTAGTTCACCTTGACGATTACATCAGGTGGATTCCACGAGGGTGATTCCTCGGATTCCCTTTGGTGTTTTGGACACATGATTACTTTGACCTTACCACAGAACCATGTTGAAGTCGGGTCGGCCCTGAGGGGTACCCGCGAGTTGATGCGCAGATGGGTTGATCTGGAGGGTACCCGCGAGATCTCTATGTGGCACGGCCAGGCATTCCGGGCCCTTGCCGTAAGTGCACAAGACGGGGCGACGGGGTCACATGATCGTGAGTCTCTGCTCGTTACCGCGCGCTCCCAAGACACTAATGGATTTGGGTATTTGATCTGAGTTGGTCGTTAGCCATATACGCACTAACCGCCACGTGGGACAAGATATGGGCAACCGGCGTCGTAGTATCAGCCAAAGCTTTCCAAACGTCAGCAATTGAGCAGCACACGCCCGGGTGGTCCGCGTAAAGCACTTGCCTTTGTAATGGAGGTTACCAGGACTGATCCCGGCCGCCCTCGCAACATGCAGGAGTGCAATGGGCGATGGGCCCAAGACCCCTGCGCACTTAAGATTTGGACTGGCATGCTGGCCTCTCTGTTGAGCCTAGGTATGGTTGTGATGTGTTGATCTTTCGAGGCCGGGCATGACTTAGGAAAGTGTGTCCGTCCAGAGTGATCGAGCGTGTTGGGTAATGTGGTGCACCCCTGCAGGGAAGTTTATCTATTCGAATAGCGGTGTCCACGGTAACAAGACGACTTGGAGTTGTATCCTGACCTATACATCTAGAACTGGACACTAAGATATGAAATGGATATGATGGCTCCGGGATTGCTTTCTCACAGGGAGTCGAGAAAGGATCTCCGGGCGTTAATGCTATATCATACTTGTTAAATATAATATGCTACTCTTACCTCTTCTGATGTTGCAAGATGCTTGAAGATGCTAGTCTTTGATAGGCTAGACTTTCCCTCCTTTTCTGGCATTCTGTAGTTCAGTCCACAAATACAGCCCATTCCTTTGATACTGATGCATACTTAATTTACATCTGATGTATGTCTTACGAGTACTTTGGATGAGTACTCATGGTTGCTTTGCTACCTATTTTTTCCCATACCCGATTGCTGCAATCAGATGACGGAACCCAGAAACCAGATGCCACCGCAGACGACTACTACTACCCCGAGGGTGCCTACTACTACGTGGAGACGCCGACGGCCAAGAGTAGTTAGGAGGCTCCCAGACAGGAGGCCTTGCCTTTTCGATAGTTGTTGCTTTTGTGCTAACCTTCTTAAGGCAAACTTGTTTAACTTATATCTGTACTCAGATATTATTGCTTCCGCTGACTCGTTTGTACTCGAGATTATGTATTCGAGCCCTCGAGGCCCCCTGGCTTGTTTTATAAAGCTTGTATTATTTTAGTTCGTGTCTAGATCAGTTGTGTTGTGATATCTTTCCGCGAGTCCCTGATCTTTGACTGTACACATTTACGTGTATGGTTAGTGTATGATTGAATCTAGTGCGTCACACACGGTCAAATAGAAAACCCCAACCCTTGATCTCCGTCGTTCCATGTTCGTTCTCTTCTCTCCCATGAGTGGAAGCGGCTGCCGTTTGAAGGAGCAAGGCGTCCTATATTTTCCAATACTAGAAATTTCCTGTGACACTTTAGGCCTCCTTTGGTTTGTAAGAATATCATAGGATTTCTAGACCTTTGTTTTGCAAAGAAAAATTTCCTTGGAAGCCCTTTGGTTTGTAGGACTGAATTCCTATTCCTATCTAGGATAGGAATCAATCCTTCACACTTTGAATGGAAAAAAAGCATTAGCTAAGACTTAATGAAAAAATCCCTATCCTATGCATCAAATGGCATCTCTTTATCTATAGGAATTGAGATGCATGTCATCTCACTTTCTATGATTTTCCTATTCCTGTAACATTTCCATCCTATGAACCAAAGGAGGCCTAGCAATTTTAACACTCTCCGTCCTATGTCTACATGTGCCTAGAAGAAATATATAAGCATTTGCAGCAAAATTATTTCAAACAAGAAAAAGAAATTCCTAGAACATTCCGTCAAAAAATATATCCTAAAACACTCTGTTTGGGTCTTCCTGATGTCCCCGCTGGGCCGGGGCTCGGGGAATCGGCGTTAAATATATTTTTTTGAGTCTGGGAATCAGCGTTAATAATCACACCTTTTGGACTGAGTCATATAAGTGAGTGGGTTGGGCCCAAAATCTGGCCGGCCCGATTTTCAGACCGGTACAGCCAAATTTTTGGGACTCACCTTATTTCGGAATTTTGGGATATTTGAACCTCGGTAAAGCACTGGTAAACCACTTCAATCAACTAACTAACTGCCAAAGTAAAAAAGCTCCGAAATAAAGAATGAAGATACCACCTACGAAGTTTGCCAAAGAGAGGAGGAGAGAACGTGGCAAAGCTTGTGAATGCCACATGCATCTGTTAAAGATCACGTAGTGGTACCTACAAGCATGCGTTCCCTTTGTTCCTTTCCTTGTGCTACACATAACTGCTGCGTTCATAGGGAGCGCACACACATACGGCTTATAGGATTCACTGAGGGTTTTAAGCTGATGGCACGGTACTTTGTCGCCGGGCCCCCTGCCAGAGGGGGGTGGGGGGATACAAAGTCTTCCTAATCAAGCTGCCATGTACTCTCATCAAGTGAAAAGCTAGGCTGGTTTGCTGCACGACAAAGAAAAGGGGAGATTAAGCATCAAATCGGTGAAAAATCTTTTGCTCCGGCAAGATTTTGATGTCGCCCAAGATAGAGCTAGTGATAAAACATAAACATAAAACAGTGAGCTATTACTGCATCTGCATTATGTTGTAGTTAATCGCTTATGTTGACCATGGCATGCTATTGATTTTCGTTTTCTACTACTAGCTAGTTCCAAAGTTAAGTCGACCAGGTAAAGTATGGTTCCTTTTGCGGGGAAATATCCTTTGGTTCTTGGGTGTACATACACCTGCAAGAAAAAAATAAAAAATATCAAAAAAGTTTACGAGTTTTTCTAGAATAAACTTCACTTTTTTTGCACTAGTATATAAATTTTCATGAATAAAAAATCAGCGTTTATTCAAAAGTAAAAATTATTTGCTATTATATGTCACTACTCATATTATTTTGGCCATTTTTTTGTTTTTTTTACGGTTTTTCTTTTCTTTTTGTGACTTTTTTTCAAGTACAATGAGAGGTCATGTTTATTTCAAAAATATTATCAGAATTTTTGAAGTTTTTATTTAATTACTATTTTTTCATATAGAGTGTATATGCACCTATAGACTAAACGTCTCTGACCTTCTCTTCTATGAGATCAATAGTAGTTTATTTCAATAAGATAAAGTTACAATCCAATGGCAAGAGTTCCTCAATACATGGGGTCCTCTACCGAGCCACACAATTATAGCTCGCTCAGAGCGACTGTACCTTGTCAGACAATCTGTCACGCTATTTCGAGATCTGTATTTTCTAGGGAATAAACACCCTATCGATCATGAGAGACTTAATCTCGGCTACTAAATGACCATAAACTGAACGATTTAAACTAGAACTGGAAAGACAGGAAATAGCAAACGATGAACCAGATTGAACCATGACCGGTAGCTCCGTGTGCTGATGAGCAAGCGCCATACAAATCATCAACGCATGAATCTCAGTCTTCAGTGTGTCACTGCAGTTGAATAAATAGCGATACGCTGAGAAGATGACAGATCCGTCGTGTCTTCGAAGAATCATTCCCACCACCACCGTACCATTTTTCTCCAAGAACGCTCCATCAACAGACAGAGCAGCCATATCACGAGGCGGTGCAGGCCACGGATGAACCTGTGGCGTAGTAGCTGGCTCTAGTCTTTCCCATGTTTCTCCGTCTTTTGCGGCCATCTGAGTGTTTTTTAGTTACCATCTGAGTGTTCAGTGATAGCAGTACATACACCAATGGTTTCTGGCTACACGCCATCAGGTAGCTCAATTAGCTGCAGCTAAACCAAAACGACAGCATTACAAAATACAAGCATATCAAATGTAGCATGGCATAAAGCAGGAAAGAAAGACCATCTTATGATATGATCCCATCTCGATCCCCATCCATTTGTACCTGCATGCATGGTCATGGCTATGAGCCCCTCGTCCGCGCCGCCGGGCCGCCCCCGCTCGCCCCCCTTTCCCCTCGCCGTCGCCGGAGGAGGCCGCCGGGCTAAGCCCGGGCGGCGGACGGCGGCGGCGGGGTCTTCCTCTTCCTCTTCTTTCGTCTGGCGGCGGAAGGAGTTGGAGGCGGATCTGGCGCTCCCCTCGACGGCGGCTTCCCCTGGCGGAGCCCGACCAGGCGGCGTGGCGCGCGGCTGCTGCGGCGGCGTTGGTGTCGCGGTGCCTTGCGGAGGGATCGTTGCCCAGCGACTGTGGCGCCCTCCCTCCCCATCCTTCGATGTGGCCCTGGCCCATCTGGCGGCGGAGGTTCTTGGCAATGCGCGAGGCTGCGGCTTCCCGGCGGCTCTCTGCCCGCCGGCCCTTTTGCAGCGAGGCCCTCTGCAAGCTCATCGATCTGGTCAGGCCCTCCCTTGCCTCTGAATCTGGTGTTGCGAGCTCCGGGCCGATGGGCCTGGTCTAGCTCCTCTGGTGGTGATGTCGTCGGCGGTGGTGGACTGGTTGCTGGGGCGGCGGCCCCGGATTTGGTGGTGGCGGCTTCGGCCCGGGGGCGGAGCGCATCTGGGCACGGCGGATCGAGGGGTCCCGTGCCTAGATTGAAGTCGTCCTCGACATGTTCTGCGGTGGTTGGAGGGCTGCAGATGGTGGTCTGTCGTGTGGGATGCACGTGGTCAAGGCATCTTTGGGAGAAATCCTCTTCTCCGGAATCGACGACGGCGGCGCCCGTGGGTGTCGCGATCTTTCTTGAAACTGTCGTTGTGGAGGTGTGGTCACCCTCCCCGCGGCCTTGGCTCCGGAGGGAAACCTCTAATCATCTGGATGGAGGCGTGCTAGCGCCTTTCTCCTCGGGGGCATCGTCTTGAAGCGGATTGCAACTAGGAGACCGATGGTTGTTGGTGGCTGGTTCGTCGAGGCCAGGGGCGACAATGTCTGTTGGGCAATGATGATGGCGCCAAGATGAGTTGGGGTCGCGGCTCGGGCTTTGGTAGTCGGTCTATCCGGCGTGTCCAATGTGCTCTTCCGTGGTTGCTTGGTTGTTGTGGAGTTGAAGCTGCGGTGGATTGTGTCCAAGTGATGACGATGACAGGCACTCAGCGGTCGTTCACGGAGGACTCGGTCGGGGCAAGCCCTGCATATTTCCCTCCCAAAGATTGTCGTCAAAGTCGAAGTTGTCGTTCGTTGGCGCGTGTGGCCATCTGTTGGCATATGGCCAGGTTGGCCGGTGGTGTCCATTTTCTGGGTTGAGTTGTATCGGTTTTAGCCTGGTTTTCCGCAAATTAACCTGGCAATTCTTACTCTCTCTTAATCAATGAAATTGCAAGTCTTTTGCTTCGTTTCAAAAAAAAAAATAACCGGCCCCCTTGTCGGCCACCGTCCACTTGTATTTCAGGTCAAACTTTAATCATTTATGTGATTAACAAATATTAAGTATATGCTACAAAGGGTATACTATTGGATTTGTGTTCGAAGGAGGTTTTCCACGGTATGATTTTTTATCATATAGTTCATACTTTATTAGCTAAATTTGCGGTCAAAATTTGATCCAAAATACTAGCGGACCCAATATACCTTGATGGAGCGCGTGAGAACTGATACGCAAAACATTACCCTGATTGCTAGGAGAAAATTCCAATGCACATAACACAGACCACAAAAGCAAAGAAGCAATCACATCTTAATACCTCAAAAGATTGAACCACTTCCGACAATGAGTGGACTTTTTTGCTATGCTAGTTTATTTTTTTTCTTTCTCTCACAAGTGCAGTTGTTCTTTGTGTCTTTGGTGCAAAATATAAGTACTAAATCTTGCACGGCTCGTCATGCGGTCCTATGTAGTGCACCTCTTTATGCCAGTGGCGTAATTAGTTAGGCTGGTCATAGCGGGGAGTAACTTAGACTAGTGTCAAATACATGACAGTAGTCTAAGTTACTACTTTCATAATGCAAAGTAACATAATAATAGTGTCATGGATGGCTTTATTTATTAACTTGTAGACTCATCTTATATTAGGAAGCGCTATGTTACAGTAACATATTATGTTACTACCTCACATTAAATACTTGCCACATAAGCAAAAATTTCTTGGAGTACGCTATATTACTAACTAAATTACTCCCACTATGACTAGCCTTAGTGCCTTTTCTAGGCATAGCATAGGATAGGGAGCAACACGGTACCAATTAGTGGCAGTCAACAGCAAATAAATCTCTTTCTACAGGAAGAATGAATTGGTTGCCTAGTGAAAGCGAACCAGCCATGAATGCACAGTCCATTCGCAACGTATTGATCACAATTCATACTCCCATGTGTAGTATGAGCTGTCTCTAATTTGTTTTCAGTAACATCCGTATCTTGGAGCACATAAGGCAACCTAACGACCCGAATTCAATTTCTAAAATTGACAGGTGATGCACAGGGGGTTTCTTTCATTTATTGAGAATCAAACTTGGTGTGTGGTGGAACCACTCATGAAGAAATATCTTGATACTCAGTTAAAAAATTCTAAGGATCATGTTTATCTTGGTACTCATACTAAAATGGTGGTATGCATTCCTAATTGGTGCACAAGCAGAGAAGTGAAAATCTCTCCCATTTTAAATTGGTCGCAATGCCCAGAACTTGTCGTAGCGGCCTCCTCTCGCCCCCCCCCCCTCGCGGGCGACACGGAGGTCGCAGCAGCCACCGCCGCCTACTCCTCCAGCGCTCACCTCCCCCTCCACCGCTGCCGGTGGTCGGCGTCGGGCAAAGCCCGTGCGTGCGATGGCGGTGGCGGAGGGCCTCTCCTCTCTCCCCTGGATCCGCGGATGGCGCGGGTGCCCAGATCCACGGGGTGCGGCCCTCCCGACGACGCGCTGATTCCCGGCAGCGGCGGGCTTGCGGCGGTGCACGGGCACTTGTTGGGGAACGCAGTATTTCAAAAAAATTCCTACGATCACGCAAGATCTATCTACGAGATGCATAGCAACGAGAGGGGAGAGTGTGTCTACGTACCCTCGTAGACCGAAAGAGGAAGCGTTGAGTAACGCGGTTGATGTAGTCAAACGTCTTCACGATCCAACCGATCAAGTACCGAACGCACGGCACCTCCACTATCTGCATACGTTCAGCTCGGCGACGTCCCTCAAACTCTAGATCCAGCTGAGGCCGAGGGAGAGTTTCGTCAGCACGACGGCGTGTTGATGGTGATGATGGAGTTACCGACGCAGGGCTGCGCCTAAGCACTATGACAATATGACCGAGGTGGAAATCCGTGGAGGGGGCAACCGCACACGACTAAGAAATCAACTTGTGTGTCTATGGGGTGCCCCCTCCCCCGTATATAAAGGAGGGGAGGAGGGGGCCGGCCGGCCTCAAGGGGCGCGCCCCAAGGGGGGGAATCCTACTCCCACTAGGAGTAGGTTCCCACCTTTCCTAGTCCAACAAGGAGGGGGAGGAAAGAGGAAGGGAAGAGAAGGAAGGAGGGGGGGTGCCGCCCCCACCCCTTGTCCAATTCGGACCGGGGGGGGGTGTGCCACCTCCAGTCTGGCCCTCTCTCCTCTAAGGCCCATGGTGGCCCATTAACTTCCCAGGGTTGGTCCCGGTACCCTCTGACACTCCGGTTTTATCTGAAACTACCCGGAACACTTCCGGTGTCTGAATAACATGGTCCAATATATCAATCTTTATATCTTGACCATTTCAAGACTCCTCATCATGTCCGTGATCTCATCCATGACTCCGAACAACCTTCGGTACATCAAATCACATAACTCATAATACAAATCGTCATCAAACGTTAAGCGTGTGGACCCTACGGGTTCGAGAACTATGTAGACATGACCGAGACACATCTCCGGTCAATAACCAATAGCGGAACCTGGATGCTCATATTGGTTCCTACATATTCTACGAAGATCTTTATCGGTCAAACCGCATAACAACATACGTTGTTTCCTTTGCCATCGGTATGTTACGTGCCCGAGATTCGATCGCCGGTATCATCATACCTAGTTCAATCTCGTTACCGGCAAGTCTCTTTACTTGTTCTGTAGTGCATCATCCCGCAACTAACTCGTTAGTTACATTGCTTGCAAGGCTTATAGTGATGTGCATTACCGAGAGGGCCTAGAGATACCTCTCCGGTAATCGGAGTGACAAATCCTAATCTCGATCTATGCCAACTCTACAAACACCATCGGAGACACCTATAGATCATCTTTATAATCACCTAGTTACATTGTGACGTTTGATAGCACACTAAGTGTTCCTCCGGTATTCGGTAGTTGCATAATCTCATAGTCATAGGAACATGTATAAGTTATGGAGAAAGCAATAGCAATAAACTAAACGATCATAGTGCTAAGCTAACAGATGGGTCTTGTCCATCACATCATTCTCTAATGATGTGATCCCGTTTATCAAATGACAACACATGTCTATGGCTAGGAAACTTAACCATCTTTGACTAACGAGCTAGTCTAGTAGAGACATACTAGGGACACTGTGTTTGTCTATGTATTCACACATGTACTAAGTTTTCGGTTAATACAAGTCTAGCATGAATAATAAACATTTATCATGATATAAGGAAATATAAATAACAGCTTTATTATTGCCTCTAGGGCATATTTCCTTCAGTCTCCCACTTGCACTAGAGTCAATAATCTAGATTACACAGTAATGATTCTAACACCCATGGAGTCCTGGTGATGATCATGTTTTGCTCGTGAGAGAGGCTTAGTCAACGGGTCTGCAACATTCAGATCCATATGTATCTTGCAAATCTCTATGTCTCCCTCGTTGACTTAATCGCGGATGGAATTGAAGCGTCTCTTGATGTGCTTGGTTCTCTTGTGAAATCTGGATTCCTTTGCCAAGGCAATTGCACCAGTATTGTCACAAAAGATTTTCATTGGACCCGATGCACTAGGTATGACACCTAGATCGGATATGAACTCCTTCATCCAGACTCCTTCATTTGCTGCTTCCGAAGCAGCTGTGTATTCTGCTTCACACGTAGATCCCGCCATGACGCTCTGCTTAGAACTGCACCAACTGACAGCTCCACCATTCAATAAAAATACGTATCCGGTTTGTGACTTAGAGTCATCCGGATCATGTCAAAGCTTGCATCGACATAACCATTTACGACGAGCTCTTTGTCACCTCCATAAATGAGAAACATATCCTTAGTCCTTTTCAGGCATTTCAGGATGTTCTTGACCGCTGTCCAGTGATCCACTCCAGGATTAATTTGGTACCTCCCTGCTAAACTAATAGCAAGGCACACATCATGTTTGGTACACAACATTGCATACATTATAGAACCTATGACTGAGGCATAGGGAATGACTTTCATTTTCTCTTTATCTTCAGCAGTGGTCGGGCATTGAGTCTGACTCAACTTCACACCTTGTAACATAGGCAAGAACCCTTTCTTTGCTTGATCCATTTTGAACTTCTTCAAAACTTTATCAAGGCATGTGCTTTGTGAAGTCCAATTAAGGATCTTGATCTATCTCTATAGATCTTGATGCCCAATATATAAGCAGCTTCACCGAGGTCTTTCATTGAAAAATTCTTATTCAAGTATCCTTTTATGCTATTCAGAAATTCAGTATCATTTCCGATCAATAATATGTCATCCACATAAAATATCAAAAATGCTACAGAGCTCCCACTCACTTTCCTGTAAATACATGCTTCTCCAAAAGTCTATATAAAACCATATGCTTTGATCACACTATCAAAGCGTATATTCTAACTCCGAGATGCTTGCACCAGTCCATAAATGGATCGCTGAAGCTTACACACTTTGTTAGCACCTTCTGGATCAGCAAAACCTTCTGGTTGTATCATATACAACTCTTCTTTAAGATATCCATTAAGGAATGCAGTTTTAACATCCATTTGCCAAATTTCATAATCATAAAATGCGGCAACTGCTAACATGATTCGGACGGACTTAAGCATCGCTACGGGTGAGAAGGTCTCATCGTAGTCAACTCCTTGAACTTGTCGAAAACCTTTCGCAACAAGTCAAGCTTTGTAGACAGTAACATTACCGTCAGCGTCAGTCTTCTTCTTGAAGATCCATTTATTCTCTATGGCCTACTAATCATCGGGCAAGTCAACCAAAGTCCACACTTAGTTCTCATACATGGATCCCATCTCAGATTTCATGGCCTCAAGCCATTTTGTGGAATCTGGGCTCATCATCGCTTCCTCATAGTTCGTAGGTTCGTCATGGTCAAGTAACATGACCTCCAGAACAGGATTACCGTACCGCTCTGGTGCGGATCTTACTTTGGTTGACCTACGAGATTTGGTAGTAACTTGATCAGAAGTTTCATGATCATCATCATTAGCTTCCTCACTAATTGGTGTAGGAATCACTAAAACTGATTTATTGATGAACTACTTTCCAATAAGGGAGAAGGTACAGTTACATCATCAAGTTCTATTTTCCTCCCACTCACTTCTTTCGAGAGAAACTCCTTCTCTGGAAAGGATCCATTCTTAGCAACAAATATCTTGCCTTCGGATCTGTGATAGAAGGTGTACCCAACAGTCTCTTTTGGGTATCCTATGAAGACACATTTCTCCGATTTGGGTTCGAGCTTATTAGGTTGAAGCTTTTTCACATAAGCATCGTAACCCCAAACTTTAAGAAACGACAACTTGGGTTTCTTGCCAAACCATAGTTCATATGGTGTCGTCTCAACGGATTTCGATGGTGCCCTATTTAACGTGAATGCAGCCGTCTCTAAAGCATAACCCCAAAACGATAGCGGTAAATCAGTAAGAGACATCATATATCGCACCATATCTAATAAAGTGCGGTTACGATGTTCGGACACACCATTACCCTATGGTGTTCCAGGTGGCGTGAGTTGTGAAACTATTCCGCATTGTTTCAAATGAAGACTGATAACCCACAAGTATAGGGGATCGCAACAGTTTTTGAGGGTAAAGTATTCAACCCAAATTTATTAATTTGACACAAGGGGAGCCAAAGAATACTCTCGAGTATTAGCAGATGAGTTGTCAATTCAACCACACCTGGAAACTTAATATCTTCAGCAAAGTGTTTAGTAGCAAAGTAATATGATAGCAGTGGTAATGGTAGCAAAAGGTAACAGTAGTAAAATCAATGTTTTTGGTATTTTGTAGTGATGATAGCAATAGCAACGGGAAAGTAAATAAGCGAAGAACAATATATGGAAAGCTCGTAGGCAATGGATCAGTGATGGAGAATTATGCCGGATGCGGTTCATCATGTAACAGTCATAACCTAGGGTGACACAGAACTAGCTCCAGTTCATTGATATAATGTAGGCATGTATTCCGAATATAGTCATACGTGCTTATGGAAAAGAACTTGCATGGCATCTTTTGTCCTACCCTCCCGTGGCAGCGGGGTCCTTACGGAAACTAAGGGATATTAAGGCCTCCTTTTAATAGAGAACCGGAACAAAGCATTAACACATAGTGAATACATGAACTCCTCAAACTACGGTCATCACCAGTAAGTATCTCGATTATTGTCACTTCGGGGTTAACAGCTCATAACACATAATAGGTGACTATGGACTTGCAAGATAGGATCAAGAACACTCATATATTGATGAAAACATAATAGGTTCAGATCTGAAATCATGGCACTCGGGCCCTAGTGACAAGCATTAAGCATAGCAAAGTCATAGCAACATCAATCTCAGAACATAGTGGACACTAGGGATCAAACCCTAACAAAACTAACTCGATTACATGATAGATCCCATCCAACCCATCACCGTCCAGTAAGCCTACGATGGAATTACTCACGCACGGCGGTGAGCATCATGAAATTGGTGATGGAGGCCAAAACAAGGTCAAAAGTGTTTGGAAAAGTACATACGTTGGAGATGTATCAAAGACCAAACTCATAACTCAAATATTCACCTCCACGATCAGATCGTAGAAACTTAATTTTCTTGTTACGATGATTTTCCACTTCACTCTGAAATTCTTTGAACTTTTCAAATGTTTCAGACTTATGTTTCATCAAGTAGACATACCCATATCTACGCAAATCATCTGTGAAGGTCTAAAATAATGATACCCGTCACGAGCATCAACACTCATTGGATCGCATACATCAGTACGTATTATTTCCAATAAGTCTGTTGCTCGTTCCATTGTTCCGTAGAACGGAGTCTTAGTCATCTTGCCCATGAGGCATGGTTCGCAAGCATCAAGTGATTCATAGTCAAGTGATTGCAAAAGCCCATCAGCATGGAGTTTCTTCATGCGCTTTACACCAATATGACCTAAACGGCAGTGCCATAAATAAGTTGCACTATCATTATTAAACTTATATCTTTTGGCTTCAATATTATGAATATGTGTATCACTACTATCGAGATTCAATAAAAATAGACCACTCATCAAGGGTGCATGACCATAAAAGATATTACTCATATAAATAGAACAACCATTATTCTCTGATTTAAATGAATAACCGTCTCGCATCAAATAAGATCCAGATATAATGTTCATCCTTAATGCTGGCACCAAATAACAATTATTCAGGTCTAAGACTAATCTCGAAGGTAGATGTAGAGGTAGAGTGCCAACCGCGATCACATCGAGTTTGGAACCATTTCCCACGCGCATTGTCACCTCATCCTTAGCCAATCTTCGCTTAATCCGTAGCCCCTGTTTCGAGTTGCAAATATTAGCAATAGAACCAGTGTCAAATACCCAAGCGCTACTGCGAGAATTAGTAAGGTACACATCAATAACATGTATATCAAATATACCTTTCACTTTGTGATCCTTCTTATTCGCCAAATACTTGCGGCAGTTCCGCTTCCAGTGACCAGTCCCTTTGCAGTAGAAGCACTCAGTCTCAGGCTTAGGTCCAGACTTGGGCTTCTTCACTTGATCAGCAACTTGCTTGTCGTTCTTCTTGAAGTTCCCCTTCTTCCCTTTGCCCTTCTTCTTGAAACTAGTGGTCTTGTTGACCATCAACACTTGATGCTCCTTCTTGATTTCTACCTCCGCAACTTTTAGCATCCACTACAAGAAATATGTCAACTTATGACCACCACTATTGGTCACTGAATGGTCACAAATTTCCATTTATGACCTTTTTGTGACCAAAAACATAAGGTCAAAAGATGGGCGTCGTAAACTGACTATAGCGACCTTTCTTCTGGAATGGTCGCAAACGTTTATGACCAAAATATGTCCACTGTGGCGTTTTGGTCACTAGCAACCTCTCCAGGCCACGTAGGCATCCAGCGTGGCAAGCTGATGTGGCACAAGATTCAGCCCGGTCCAATTCAGTTTTCTACATGGGCCTAGCCCAACAATTCAGCCTTTTTTATATTTTTTTCTTGATTAATTTTGGTCAACTACATGGGCCAGGCCCAACATTTAAGCCATTTTATTTTTGGGCCATAGCCTTTTTAGTCCATTGATTTTTCTAGTTTCAGCCATTATACATTGGGGTACCACTAGTAAGCCAGCCCCACATGTCATGCTTATCTCAAAATATGTCCCACATGTAAGAAATTTCAAAATTTGTCAAACAACCATTATAGCTTGGACCCTCTTGTCAGGTTTCCATTTCACGGGTATTCAAATCACATACACAATCATTGTTTTGAACAAACTAGAGAGTAAATGAAATTCGTCCAAAATAAGACTACATTAGTCTATTACAATTCAGTATACTACAACCCAGATATGCGTACAATTACAAGACATAATATGCTCCTCTTTGTTGATATGATTCACAGCTTCGGCCTTGGATTCACACTTCACCTGTGCAAAGAATAAGAATGAAAATATAAGAATAAGAATGTGTTCATGGAGTGATCCAATAACTTATAAGCAAGAATTGACATCAAATGCCATGTAGATAAATAGTATGACTAACACTAACCAGTATGTGTTCATGGAGTGACAAATGTTCTCACTGGCTAGGATTTTTTTGGTATATAGTATACTGACATGTGAAACTCTAACTAAATTGATCATAGAAATGAAAAGAACTATAAGCATGTTTTTTTGGGTATATAGTATACTGACATGTTCATTCAGAATCCAGGCAACAGCAGATACACAGCAGATACACATTCAGAATCCAGTCAAATTTTAAGCAACAGCAGAACAGATCTAACAAACCAGACCATAATCAGCATGCATCGGGATTTATGGTTCTAGCAAAAAAGTGGCTGACTAACAAACTAGATATGCTTCTGCAGACTAACAAAATGGCAGCAAACATACTAATCAAATTGATTCGTTCAATTAGGCAGGCAGGCAGTTAGTCCATGTGGCTAATTTATACAAGTACTACCTAGTGCATTCCTTGCTGCAAACTAGGTAATCATCACCAAACTAAACTGTTGAATGATGCCGTCCACCAATGATAGATACATAGCGTGTACTGCAGTGGTGTAATAAGGCATGATTTTGTTGAATCATACACGTACGTACGTACTGACGGATGGCATGGTCTGAATCCATCAATCAAAGAGATAGACGGACTGGCTTGGATCTGCTCACCTATAGTGTACTGTACGACAGGGGCAGCAATCCAGCCAGCATCTGCGCGAGTGTGGAGCACAGCCGCCGTCATCTACACGAGCTCGCTCCTTCCTTGGTAGAGGGCAGCAAGGTCCAAGCCATGGCCTTGATGTCCGCCGGCGGATCTGGTGAATGCGCCCCCTGCCGCACCAAGATCGAGGGGACAAGGTTCTTGGAGGAAGCGACCAAGCCGCGTCCGCCATGCACAGGGCCATGACCAGCCGTCGGGGGGGGACGGGGCTGGAGTCGGGCATTTCGGGAACTCCTACAAATGAGATGGAAAGCAGATTAGTCACAAGTAAACAATCACTGTTTCCATCAGTACATTGACACTTGTAAGTAATACATCATTCACATAAAACAAGTAAGGTCAAATAGATACATGACATGACACAGGAGGAATATGTTGCCAGTCAAAGATGGCACTTCTATAGGCCTTTAAGAAAACCATACAAGTCAGTGATGCTCCAACACAACACTCATGGACTAAAATAACAAGATAAAAAGATGTTGCCAGACAAAGATGGCACTTGTATAGACCTTGTAAAAATACATACAAGTCAGGTATGCATACTGATTTTACTAATATGTTATAATTGTCTACTCTGGAGTTGCAGCATCACTTCACAACATGCTACACTCTTAGGTATGTTAAGCAGCGCCTATTAATCTGAACTTAGTGTTGATAAAAAGTTTCTGCTGAATTCCATAGGGAAACATATGAAGTGAGGAGATTTATTCCTCATGACACTACAGGTAGATATCAAGAACACTACAGTAAAATTGAGAAGATAGATGTCTTTGGTGAGCCTCTGCAGTACTACGAGACGGAGATGACTGCACATCTGTCATCAACTTCTTGTACGATGCCTGCAAGGAATCCACACCGACAGTAGGGTCGCAATTTCAGGTTCCCAGTCCACACGGAATTCAGATGCACCCACGACCAGCACTAGATCAAACATTGATCGAATCGAAGGAGAAGTGGTACCTTGATGTCGTCGGATTGCTGGGAGTAGTTGTCGAGCATCTTCTTATGCTCCTTGTCCGCCTCCGTCATCTGCACGCAGCTCTGCGTCTGCATCTGAAGTGAAGAGCACACATGGACATGGAAGGGGATCCATCACATCACATCACATGATCGATTGGGCACGATCTCAGACGACAGGTTGAGGAAGGTGCGGAGGAACTCAATGTCGTCGTTGGCCAGGTACCAGTAGTAGTGCTGCCACGAGAAGGTCTCCCTGACGTACTCCTTGGACTTGAAGCTCTGCATGAGCTTGATGACCTCGAGGTTCAAGGCATCGACCTGGGGGTGCTTGGCCAGGTTGTAGTCCTTCTTGGCGTACAAGACTCCCTCTGCACATGCATCACAATAGATTCATCAGTAAAATCATTCAGTCCATCCAAAGGAGTGGCATTCTTGCACACATAAAAAGTTGAAATTAGCACCAAGGAATTCAGTTAAGATGCTCAGACTACTGTAATAGTTAGTAGAATTCTTCCAGATTGCAGCTTGACATGAATAAGATTCTACAGTTAGGAAGTTAGTGGTGTCCAAACTGTCTATTCTCGAACCTTGCAGCAACCGCGCATAAGAGCGAACTCGCTGCGGTCAATGGGTGCCAAGAACACTGATGGGGCAACATGGTTAAAACCCTACGCAACACATGGATCGAACCCTACAGAAGAAGACTAACGAGATGGCATCTAAATCCTGGCCACGGCTGGCGCGGTGCGTAAAATGGGCGGGGGAGGGGGAGGAGCTCACCCTGGAAGAGGTACTTGCAGATCTCGCGGCGGTTCTTCTTGGAGATGATCTGCGGAGGGAGACAAGGGAGGTCAGATTAGGCGGTTCTACGACCGGGGCAACCAACAGGGAGAGCGGACTCGGCTGGGGATGCTTACCATGGTGACGGGCGCCGGGGGAGGAGGCGGGGGTGGAGACGGCAGCGCCGCGGCATGCAGGGGAACGCCCTGGCCTCCTCCGGCCCCCTCGCGACGCCATCGCTCGCCCGCCACTTGGCCAAGCCCCGCGGGTCGAGGCCCGCGTGCCCGCCCACGTCGTCGGGGAGCAGCGCGAGGGGCGCGGCCCCGTAGGCGGAGAGGGAGCAGGGGCGCGAGCGGGCGGAGGGATCCGGAGGCGGGTGGCGCGGCAGGCGGCTGCAGGGGGAGAGGAGGAGCCATCGGTGCTCTGCTGCTCAGCTCGCCGAAGCCCGACCACGAACAGGTCGGCGGCGCGACCGGAGAGGAGACGAGCTGTAGGTGGAGGAGGACCGCGGGCTCCGGTGCGATCTTGGGGAGGGAGACCGTGAGCTCGGCGTCGCCTGGAGGTGGAGGAGCCAACGGCGGCGTGCGCGGGTGCGGGGAGGGTGGGAGCCGCTGCGGGTGCGGGGAGGGGGTGGGAAGGAGGTTGGCGGCGGAGATCTGGATGCGGTGGGGAAGGGAGGGGTCGGGGTGGCGATGCGGCAAGGATGGGCGCGGGGAGGCCATGGATGCGGCGAGGTCGCCGCCGGCTGGTGGGATCGGGGGAGGGGGATCTGAGGGGGACGAGGGGATCTGCATCGGGGGAGAGGGGAGAGGAAGAAAGAAAGAAAGAATGGAGGCGGGGGTGGATGGAAAATGCCAGCTAGGGTTTCGCCTCAGGTGGGGTTGGTGGGGGAGGCGAGGAGCGAC
Source organism: Triticum urartu (assembly GCF_056163025.1). NCBI lineage: Eukaryota > Viridiplantae > Streptophyta > Magnoliopsida > Poales > Poaceae > Triticum > Triticum urartu. The sequence goes on from NC_141877.1 coordinate 98,392,002, forward strand.
AGCTACCGTTGGATCCGGGAAGATCCAATGGTGTTTTGTGCATGATCCGTGTGCCTTGTCCACGGACCAATCAGAACGCAATACAATATTATGACCAATTGAATTGGTCGTGATAAATTTAAAAAATAAGATGTTAGATCATCTTAGCTATTTACTTGACCTGATACATTGGAAAAAAATGAAACAAATGAAAAACCTTCTCATCATGTCATCAAATGTGACCTAGTTTTTAGAAGAAAAAAAATAACAAAATAGTAATAAGGAACTTTTCATCTTCTTTGCACGAAAATTCATTTTTCATTTTTTGAGTGCTCAAAATGAGTTTTTTTGTGAAGGACCTACCATATATTTGTTACAAAATTGTACCAAATCATTTTTATAAAATATTAGGACATATTTAATGCACAATTGACAAAATGGTTGGGTGCCAAAATTTTTGATCCACCTCTGGTGAAAAAGACAAATTCCCGCCGATTCAGGTGGAAGCGGGTCAAATTTGAACTGCAGCTGTCTCATAGTTTGCTATTTATTTTTTCCAAAAATCATTTCTAGGTACATAAGTATCTATTTAATCAGAGAAACATCAAAAGTTTTCTAAGATTCAAGCACTAGCTAGGAACGGTCAAGCCCGCCGTTTTGACTGCATTTTGAAACGGGCATAAAAAATTCAAAAAAAAATCAAAAAATTGGAAAACCTTCGCATTGTGTCATTATATGTGACCAAGTTTCCAGGAAAAATAATAAACTTGTAATACGGTAATTATTTTAGGAAAAGTGTTCTCATAAATGAGCTATCATGTGTGAAGATTCATGGATTTCAACCCAAACGCTCAATCTCATGGTCACATTCATGGCATAGTTTGTTCAAATGATCTCATATTGTGCACAAGGGTGCATCTTGGAATTCCAAAGAATGTTGCCAAAGGGAGTTTTCATTTTCTTTGCACGGAAAATTCATTTTCCATTTTTCGAGTGCCCGAAATGAGGTTTTTTTGTGAAGGACCTACCATATATTTGTTGCAAAATTGTACCAAATCATTTTTATAAAATATTAGGACATATTTAATGCACAATTGACAAAATGGTTGGGTTCCAAAATTTTGATCCACCTCTGGTGAAAAAGACAAATTCCCGCCGATTCAGCTGGAAGCGGGTCAAATTTGAACTGTAGCTGCCTCGTAGTTTGCTCTTTATTTTTTCCAAAAATCATTTCTAGGTACATAAGTATATATTTAATCAGAGAAACGTAAAAAAAATTCAAGATTCAACCACTAGCTAGGAACGGTCAAGCCCGCCGTTTTGACCGCATTTTGAAACGGGCATAAAAAATTCAAAAAAAATCAAAAAATTGGAAAACCTTCGCATTGCGTCATTATATGTGACCAAGTTACCAGGAAAAATAATAAACTTGTAATACGGTAATTATTTTAGAAAAGTGTTCTCATAAATGAGCTATCATGTGTGAAGATTCATGGATTTCAACCCAAACGCTCAATCTCATGGTCACATTCATGGCATAGTTTGTTCAAATGATCTCATATTGTGCACAATCGTGCATCTTGGAATTCCAAACAATGTTGCCAAAGGGAGTTTTCATTTTCTTTGCACGGAAAATACATTTTCCATTTTCCGAGTGCCCGAAATGAGGTTTTTTTGTGAAGGACCTACCATATATTTGTTGCAAAATTGGACCAAATCATTTTTATAAAATATTAGGACATATTTAATGCACAATTGACAAAATGGTTGGGTGTAAAAAGTTTTGATCCTCCTCTCGTGAAAAAGACAAATTTCCGCCGATTCAGTTGGAAGCGGGTCAAATTTGAACTGCAGCTGCCTCATAGTTTGCTATTTATTTTTTCCAAAAATCATTTCTAGTTACATAAGTACCTATTTAATCAGAGAAACATCAAAAAAATCCCAAGATTCAACCACTAGCTAGGAACGGTCATTCTCGCCGTTTTGACCGCATTTTCAAACTTGCATAAAAAATTCAAAAAAAGTCAAAAAATTGGGAAACCTTCGCATTGTGTCATTATTTGTGGCCAAGTTCCCAGGAAAAATAACAAACTTGTAATATGGCAATTATTTTAAAAAAGTGTTCTCAGAAACGAGCTATCACGTGTGGAGATCAATGGCTTTCAAGCCAAATGATCAATCTTATGGCCACATTCATGGCATAGTTTGTTCAAATGATCTCATATTGTGCACAAGGGTGCATTTTGGAATGGCAAACAATGTTGCCTAAGGAAGTTTTCATTTTCGTTGGACGAAAAAACCATTTTCCATTTTTCGAGTGCCCGAAAGGAGGTTTTTTTGTGAAGGAACTACCAAATAATTGTTGCAAAATTGGACCAAATTATTTTTATAAAATACTAGGCCATATTTAATGCACAATTGACAAAATGGTTGGGTGTAATTTTTTTTGATCCACCTCTCGTGAAAAAGACAAATTTCCGCCGATTCAGTTGGAAGCGGGTCAAATTTGAACTGCAGCTGCCTCATAGTTTGCTATTTATTTTTTCCAAAAATCATTTCTAGTTACATAAGGACCTATTTAATCATAAATACATGGTTTGGTGGCGATACGTCGAGGTTTGGGCGGTGGCCGAGGGCCCCAACTCTAGAGCGCGTAAACTCGCATGCCCGTCGCGTGGTCACCGCGTGACCGTAATGTTGCCATGTGTTCTGGGCGGCCTAGGCATGTCTAGTGGGTTGGGAACTCCCCAGGTTGGTGCTAGGAAGAAAATTACAACATAAGATTCTCACGAGGAGACCGATCGATGCTCAAACATGAATTAGCAGCCAAGTGTTTGATTTGCGGTACGGGAAATGCACATGGCCAATGGGCGTGAGTTTTGGCTGAGGATGATCATCTACTAAGGAGAATGTCTTCAAAAATTTTTAGCTCAAAAGGAGGATCCTAGGTGGTACTTGCTTTGCAAAGTACCACGCTGGACAAAAATATGAATGTTGAAGCTGGGCTCAAAATAATGAATGGAGTGAGCTGAAATTTTGTGGAGGATGGTTATTTGGGCATAGGAAAGCATTGTAGAAAATTGATACCATTTGGACATGCCAAAGTAGTAGTTCCTTCACAATGCTCTTCTATGTACAGAAACTTGGGAAAACTAGTGAGAGAGATTGGATGAATGAAATGAGCTCAAAATTGGTGTAGGTAAGTTACTTTGGTATGGTCATGCGCTGGTCAATTTTCAGATCATTTGGGTAAGCCTAGCTAGTACTTACTTCACAAAGCTTCTCTCGAGGTAGAAACTTTGGAAATTTCCCGAGAAAGATTTACTAGGAAAATTGAGCTGAATATTACCATGTGGCAATGATTTGGGTATGGAAGAGTGCCCGAAAAGTTGGAGGCTAATAGGAGGGGTCTATATAACACTTGCTTTGCAACGTGCCAATTTGGCCATAAAATATAAATTGAACCTGGGCTCACATAGATGATTTGACTGAGCTGCAATTTGGAGGAGGGTGATAATTTGGGCATATGAAGGAACTGTATAAATTTCATGTCATTTAGAGATATAAAAAAGGTAGTTCCTTCACAATGCTTCTAGGTGGACAAAAACTTTGAAAATTTGCCGAGGAACATTTGCTAGGCAAATGGAGCTGAATTTTGTCATGCGGTAATGATTTGGATAGGAAAGAGTGCCCAAAAATTCCGAGGGCAATCAAGAATATATAAATAGCACTTCCTTCATAAAGTGTTGTTGTGAACAAACTAGGAAAATGAATATTGTTGAATTAGCTTTGAACTAGGCAAGGAAGGATTTTTACATATTTGATGAAGATATGCCCCAAAGAATTTATGAGATTTTTTTTGGGAATTTTTGGAATGATAGAAATATAGGTTGCTTCACAACCTAGGGCAAAAACTGCCACATGGACATGACACATAGGCAAAACTGATGAGATGGCGCCTAGTCATCACAACCCACCACAATATACAAGGCTATGACCATCTATATTGGTCATTAACAACTAGAAATAAGGCAGCGGACTAGCACTGTTTGCTTTGTGACCATTTCGTGTAAGGAAATTACGACCTTTCTGACCAAAATGGTCGCAATGGTTTAGGGTTTGGAGCCCCCTGAAGAGCTTTTGACCAATTGGTCTAAAATGGTCATAAATTTATGACCAATTCTTCGAGGGTCACTGACAGAAGGTCATAAGTTGACATATTTCTTGTAGTGATCGCGAAGAGCTCGAGAATTGTCTTATCCATCCCTTGCATATTATAGTTCATCACAAAGCTTTTGTAGCTTGGTGGCAGTGATTGAAGAACTCTGTAAATGACACTATCGTCAGGAATATTAACTCCCAGTTGAGTCAAGTGGTTCTGGTACCCAGACATTTTGAGTATATGTTCACTGACAGAACTATTCTCCTCCATCTTGCAGCTATAGAACTTATTGGAGACTTCATATCTCTCAATTCGGTCATTTGCTTGAAATATTTACTCCAACTCCTGGAACATCTCATATGCTCCATGATGTTCAAAACGTCGTTGAAGTCCCGATTCTAAGCCGTAAAGCATGGCACACTGAACTATCGAGTAGTCATCAGCGTTGCTCTGCCAGACGTTCATAACATCTAGTGTTGCTCCTGCATGCAACGGGCTCTGCACCTAGCGGTGCTTCCAGGACGTAATTCTTTTGCGCAGCAATGAGGATAATCCTCAAGTTACGGACCCAGTCCGTGTAGTTGCTACCATCATCTTTCAACTTAGCTTTCTCTAGGAACGCATTAAAATTCAACGGAACAACAACACGGGCCATTTATCTACAATATCATAGACATGCAAAATACTATCAGGTACTAAGTTCATGATAAATTAAAGTTCAATTAATCATATTACTTAAGAACTCCCACTTAGATAGACATCCCTCTAGTCATCTAAATGATCACGTGATCCATATCAACTAAACCATGTCCGATCAGCACGTGAGATGGAGTAGTTTTCAATGGTGAACATCACTATGTTGATAATATCTACTATATGATTCACGCTCGACCTTTCGGTCGCAATGTTCCGAGGCCATATCTGCATAGCTCGTCAAGTTTAACCTGAGTATTCTGCTTGTGCAAAACTGGCTTGCACCCGTTGTATGTGAACGTAGAGCTTATCACACCCGATCATCACGTGGTGTCTCGGCACGACGAACTGTAGCAACGGTGCATACTCAGGGAGAACACTTATACCTTGAAATTTAGTGAGAGATCATCTTATAATGCTACCATCATACTAAGAAAAATAAGTTGCATAAAAGATAAACATCACATGCAATCAATATAAGTGATATGATATGGCCATCATCATCTTGTGCCTTTGATCTTCATCTCCAAAGCACCATCATGATCACCATCGTCACCAGCTTGACACCTTGATCTCCCTCGTAGTATTGTTGTCGTCTCGCCAATTATTGCTTCCACGACTATCGCTACCGCTTAGTGATAAAGTAAAGCAATTACATGGCGATTGCATTTTGTACAATAAAGCGACAAGCATATGGCTCCTGCCAGTTGCTGATAATTGTGTTACAAAACATGATCATCTCATACAACAATTTATATAATCACGTCTTGACCATATCACATCACAACATGCCGTGCAAAAACAAGTTAGACGTCCTCTACTTTGTTGTTGCAAGTTTTACATGGCTGCCACGGGCTTAGCAAGAACCGTTCTTACCTACACACCAAAAACCACAACAATTTTTCATCAAGTGTGTTGTTTTAACCTTCAACAAGGACCGAGAGTAGTCACACTCGATTCAACTAAAGTTGGAGAAACAGACACCCACTAGCCACCTGTGTGCGAAGCACGTCGGTAGAACTAGTCTCATGAACGCGGTCATGTAATGTCAGTCTGGGCCGCTTCATCCAACAATACCGCCGAATAAAAGTATGGCATGCTGGTAAGCAGTATGACTATTATCGCCCACAACTCTTTGTGTTCTACTCATGTATAAAACATCTACGCATAGACTTGGCACGGATGCCACTATTGGGAAACGTAGTATTTAAAAAAAAATTCCTACGATCATGCAAGATCTATCTAGGAGATGCATAGCAACGAGAGGGGAGAGTGTGTCTACGTACCCTCGTAGACCGAAAGCGGAAGCGTTGAGTAACACGATTGATGTAGTCGAACGTCTTCGCGATCCAACCGATCAAGTACTGAATGCACGACACCTCCGCGATCTACACACGTTCAACTCGGTGACTTTCCTCGAACTCTAGATCCAGCTGAGGCCGAGGGAGAGTTTTGTCAGCATGATGGCGTGTTGATGGTGATGATGAAGTTACCGACATAGGGCTTTGCTTAAGAACTACGACAATATGACCGAGGTGGAAATCTATGGAGGGGGGCACCGCACATGGCTAAGAAATCAACTTGGGTGTCTATGGGGTGCCCCCTCCCCCATATATAAAGGAGGGGAGGAGGGGGCCGACCGTCCTCAAGGGGCGCGCCCCAAGGGGGGGATCCTACTCTTACTAGGAGTAGGTTCCCCCCTTTCCTAGTCCAACAAGGAGGGGAAGGAAAGAGGAAGGGGAGAAGGAAGGAGGGGAGCGTCGCCCCCACCCCTTGTCCAATTCGGACTGGGGGCGTGTGCCACCTCCTGGCCGACCCTCTCTCCTCTAAGGCCCATGGTGGCCCATTAACTTCCCGGGGTTGGTTCCGGTAACCCTCCGGCACTCCGGTTTTATCCGAAACCACCCAGAACACTTCCGATGTCTGAATAACATGGTCCAATATATCAATCTTTATGTCTCGACCTTTTCGAGACTGATCGTCATGTCCGTGATCTCATCCGGGACTTTGAACAACCTTCGGTACATCAAATCACATAACTCATAATACAAATCATCATCGAACGTTAAGCGTGCAGACCCTACGGGTTCGAGAACTATGTAGACATGACCGAGACACATCTCCGGTCAATAAACAATAGCGGAACCTGGATGCTCATATTGGTTCCTACATATTCTATGAAGATCTTTATCGATCAAACCGCATAACAACATACGTTGTTCCCTTTGCCATCGATATGTTACTTGCCCGAGATTCGATCGTCGGTATCATCATAACTAGTTCAATCTCATTACCGGCAAGTCTCTTTACTCGTTCTGTAGTGCATCATCCCGCAACTAACTTATTAGTTACATTGCTTGCAAGGCTTATAGTGATGTGCATTACCGAGAGGGCTCAGTGATACCTCTCCGATAATCAGAGTGACAAATCCTAATCTTGATCTATGCCAACTCAAGAAACACCATCGGAGACACCCGTAGAGCATCTTTATAATCACCCGGTTACGTTATGACGCTTTATAGGACACTAAGTGTTCCTCCGGTATTCGGGAGTTGCATAATCTCATAGTCATAGGAACATTTATAAGTTATGGAGAAAGCAATAGCAATAAACTAAACGATCATAGTGCTAAGCTAACAGATGGGTCTTGTCCATCACATCATTCTCTAATGATATGGCTAGGAAACTTAACAATCTTTGATTAACGAGCTATTCTAGTAGAGGCATACTAGGGACACTCTGTTTGTCTATGTATTCACACATGTACTAAGTTTCCGGTTAATACAATTCTAGCATGAATAATAAACATTTATCATGATATAAGGAAATATAAATAACAACTTTATTATTGCCTCTAGGGCATATTTCCTTCAGTACCTAGATCCATGGGTGTGGGTCCTCCGACAGCGTGGCGTCGGGCCCGGGCGGGGGTAGCTTGGGAGACCGCGTGGGTCACACGGCGGCGGATGTCGTCGATCCGGTCATCGCGGAGGAATTTGGACTTGGGGTGGCGGCCCCGGTAGGCATGGCGATGGTGCCCTCGGCTGGCGACAATCGCGTTGGTGGGTGGACGGTGTCTTGACCGCGTGGGCAGTGAGTTTCCGGTGGATCTCCTCCTCGCTGCAGGCTCTCTCTCGCTGCACTTGGTGGCTCGTGATCCCGGTCGTCGGCCTCGACGCGTTTGCGGGGGCTGGTGGAGGTGGCATCAAACCAGAGGAAACTCTAGATAACTCGCTCATCCCGACGGTGGCAACAACCAAGGTCGTTGTTCTCCTCCGCGTAAGCACCGTCGAGGTATCTGCCCTCCACCCCGATCCCATGCCCGGGTGAAGACCTAAAATCTCCTCAAATTGGGAGGCAGCGACATTGCGTGTGTGGTGCCCTTCTTGGAGGCTCCGCCTAGGGCATTCAGGTGCTCAGTTAGAGGAACTGCAAACGAAGGGGATGGGAGTAGTGGCAGCTGGTGGGAGCGGCGTGGCATCTGGCATGTCAACAATGGTGGGTATCGGTGGCATGGAGGAGCAGGGTCTCGATGGTGGGTGCGTGATGATGGACGAGCACACGATGGTGGCATTGTCTGGCATCATGGTGGCATTGATGGCAGCTAGGCCTAGGAAGGTCGATGCATCAGTACAACTCTGAAGGTGGAAGACAGCGGCAGCGGCCTTTGAGAGTGCGCCGGACCAGTGTGTGCCCCAGATCCGCCAATGTGGCTTGGTTGGAGCCTCCAGTTTTAGATGTTAGGCTATGGTGTGAGGTCTATTTGTTATTCGACTAGGACTATCGGCACCCCTTTATCAAGTGGATAGGAGTAGGGATAGTTGTTGCCAAGATGGTGGCTTCAGGCGTACTGATGTATCACTTTGTAAGGTATGTGTGAATAACTAATAAAGTGGTTATATGCATCGGCCAAATGCAGAAGCCGGGGGTCTTCCTCCTTTTCTAAAAAAATTACATAGGCTAGCCTGTTTAGGTTGTTGTTTCTCCAACCGAAGTTGTTGTTTCTGAGTTGATGCGAGACTTGACCAGGCAAACTGAAAGATTTAAGAGATAGATGAAACATGAAACCACTTTAAGGACTAATTGTTTAGAGAAAAGGCGGAGGCCGGTCCTGAGGAAAGGCTCGAGTCTTGCCTGAATTGAATTAACAAAGACATCAACCGACCTGTATTACAAGAGCAACACAATAAAACCAAAATAAAAGCAAAACCAAAGCAAATGGGTTGGAATTAAAAGTGCAAACCACTTTAAGGACTCATTCAATTTACGGGATTTTAAAATCAAAGAATAGGAAAAGTAAATATTGGGATGCCCTCTCCACTGCAGTTCTTAGGGATTTTCCATGATGACTGATGTCTACTACACAACTTGTTCTTGTCGACTCGTGTTGGGCCTCCAAGCACAGAGTTTTGTAGGACAGTAGCAAATTTCTCTCAAGTGGATGACCTAAGATTTATCAATCCGTGGGAGGCGCAGGATGAAGATGGTCTCTCTCAAACAACCCTGCAACCAAATAATAAAAAGTCTCTTGTGTCCCCAACACACCAAATACAATGGTAATTTGTATAGGTGCACTCGTTTGGCGAAGACATGGTGATACAAGTGTAGTATTGATAGTAGATATTGATTTTTGTAATAGTAACAATAAAAAATAACAAGGTAGCAAGTAGAAAAAGTGAGCACAAATGGTATTGCAATGCTTGAAAATGAGGCCTAGGGTTCGTACTTTCGCTAGTGCAATCTCTCAACAATGCTAATATAATTGGATCATATAACCATCCCTCAACGTGCGATGAAGAATCACTTGGAAAGTTCCTATCTAGCGGAGAACATCAGAAGAAATTTTTTGTAGGGTACGAAACCACCTTGAAGCTATTCTTTGCGATCAATCTACACAAGAGTTCGTACTAAAATAACACCAAATAATTTCATATCCATAGTACTCAATCCAACACAAAGAACCTCAAAGAGTGCCCCAAGATTTCTACTAGATAAACAAAGACAAGAACGTACATTAACCCCTATGCATAGATTACCCCAATGTCACCTCGGGAATCCGCGAGTTGAGTGCCAAAACACATATCAAGTGAATCAATATGATACCCCATTGAAACCATGGGTCACTACAAAAAAAAAGACACATCCGTGACATTTTGGGCCGAACGATTTTTTTTTCTGTCATACATATGACACTTCTATGACGATAATTGTGACAAAACCCGATATCATCGTAGATGTGGTGGGCTCCTACTTCTATGACAAAAAATCATGACCGAAAATGGGCTTTTCGTCCTGGGCGGGCCGGAGACGCAGCTGCATGACATTCTTTGGGCTGTCCATGACGGAAAAACCATGGTAGAAGCGAGGGGGAGGAAAATTTCGGGGAGTTCCTGGTTACGGTGGGAGGTCGGGGGCCGAGTGATGCATGTTTCTCTCGTACACGTACGCGTGTGTGTGCGAAGCATTGGCTCTAACTGAACCCAAGCGAGGCATTGGGCTCTAACTGAACCCGAGCGATTGCTCTGCAGGTTACGCGTTACTGAACCTGAGTGATCGATCGATGGCTGTTAACTGAACCTGATCGAGCGATTCCTTCGCTACTGCTGCTAACTGAAGCCGATCGATTGGATGAACATTGAGCGTTGCGGGGGGGGGGGGGGTTGGATGAATAGTGAGCGGTGGCGTTGCCTCTGGATGAACAGGACCCCGTGGTGTGGTGGAGGGCTGGATGAACAGTAGACGGTGGAGGGGTGCCCGTGGAGGGGTGGTTGAACAGGACCCCATGGTGTGGAGGGCTGGATGAACAATAGACGGTGGAGGGGTGCCCGTGGAGGGCTGGTTGAACAGTAGCCGGTGGAGTAGCGCGTGGTGGAGGCTGGATGAATAGGAGCCCGTGGAGGCTGGAGGAGGTCGACGGTAGCCCGTGGAGACTGGAGGAGGTCGACGGTGGAGATGAACAGTATCCCGTGGAGTCCCGTTTTGCGGTACGCCACACCCCTCCTGATGAACAGGACCCCTATTTCGACCGTAGCGCTCCAACACAAGTCCATTTCGTCCGTTTTGTAGTACGCCACACCCCTCCCGATCAACAGGACCCCCGTTTCGACCGTAGGAGGTCCGTTTCGTCCGTTTTGTGGTACGCCACACCCCTCCCGATCAACAGGACCCCCGTTTCAACCGTAGGAGGTCCGCTTCCTCCGTTTTGCGGTATGCCAGACCCCTCCCGATCAAGAGGACCCGTTCTGAACGTAGGAGGTCCGTTTCCTCCGTTGTGCGGTACGCCAGGCCTCGTTTCCATCGCCTGTTCCGTCCAAGCCCTCCCGATGAACACGACCACGCATTCCGTTCTGATCCAGCCGGTTGGCTCCCACGTGTTCCGTTGCCTCCCGATGAACACGACGCATTCCGTTGCCTCCCCATGAACATGACGCATTCTGTTGCCTCCCCATGAACACGACGACGACGCTGCTTCTCCGTTCCGACCCAGCCATGTACACGAGCCGTGGCCATACGTATGCGCGAGTAGGCGTTCGAGACCCCACCCGTATGTACACATACGTGGCCGTATTTTCTTTCTTGTACCCTGGCCGCTATACGCACGTGTACATGCTACGTGCGCACCTCTACTACGACACGTACGCGCCTCTACTACGACACGTGCGCGCCTATACATCCACCAGTATATATGTACGTACACGTTCGTGACCAGAATGACAACGCTACATACGCTTCGACCAGGTGGGTCCCGACTGTCAGGCACTTCCTTGCCTGCGAAGATGTAGCTGGTGGGTCCCAGCAGTCACGGGGGCGAATCGTTTTTTTTGCCTGGACGCACTTCCTTGCGTGCGAAGATGTAGCTGGTGGGTCCTAGCAGTCAGGGGAAACGTTTTTTTGTGAAATACAGTGGCCCGTCTGGTGGGTCCCAGCTGTCAGGTGGTGGAATCATTATTTTCCACGTAATAAGAAGGCACTTCCTTGCTGCGGCCGTGGACCCAGCTGTCAGCCTCTCCACGTACAGTCCACGTCTGATGGAAGTCGTTCCTTGACCACGTTGACCACGCCACACCGAGAGCACCAGGGCGGTGGACGACGGCGAGGCCTAGGAAGGGGACGACGGGGAGCTGGGGAAGACGCAATAGTGGAGGCCCGCGCGGAGAGGAGTACGAGGGTTCACTAGTTCGACTGCGGTGTGAGGCTGCCGTCGCCACAGGGCCTGGCCAGCGGTGGGAATCGTAGGGGGCGGTGATGCCTCCGTGGCAGCATAGCCGGCCACGGGAGGCAGGAGCATGCGGCACGACCAACGCTGCTTTGAGTGGCTGGAGCAAGAAGACCAGAGGTTGAAGAAGCACTACGGCCGTTGGATGGACATCGTACGGTCACTAGAGCTAGAATCGTTCATATTGACTAAAGTTGACAAAGGCCCCCGTCTGAGTCAACTTAGTAGGCCCACAAGTCAGCCTCCCACCATGGTGGGTCCCAGCTAGCAGGGGGAGTATTCATTTTTTGTGCGTAATAAGGAGGCACTTCCGGTGGGTCCGAGCTGACAGCGGGGGAACGTTTTTTTCGCAAAATACGCTGGCCCGTCCGGTGGGTCCCAAGAGTCAAGGGGAAACGTTTTTTTTTGCAAAATAAGGTGGCCCGTCCGGTGGATCCCTGCTGTCAGGTGGAGGAATAATTATTTTGCGCGTAATAAGGAGGCACTTCCTTGCGGCCGCCTGGACCCACCTGTTAGCCTCTCCACGTACAGTAGTCTTCCAATGGAAGTCGGTCGTTGACCACGTTGACCATGACGCGCCGAGAGCACCAGGGCGGTGGTCTGGACGACGGCGAGGCCTAGGAAGGGGACGACGCGGAGCCGGGGAAGACGCAACAGTGGAAGCCCGCGCGGAGAGGAGTACGAGGGTTCACTGGTTCGGCTGCGGTGTGAGGCTGCCGTCGCCGCAGAATAACAGGGGTGTGGGTGAGTAGAAGGATGGCCTGGCCAGCGGTGGGAGTAGTACGGGGCGGTGAGGCCTCCGCGGCATCACAACCGGCCATGGGAGGCAGGAGCACATGACACGACCGGTGCTGCTTTGGGCAGGTGGAGCAAGAAGACTAGAGGTTGAAGAAGCACTACGGCCGTTGGATGGACATCGTACGATCACTGCAGCTAGAATCATTTATATTGACGACAAAGCCCTCGGTACGCGTCAACTTAGTAGGCCCACAACTCGGATTTGGCAGAGAACATATAGCCCGTTTGCGATTTGTAAGAATGTACATCCCATTTTTTAATTCTAATGGAATTTACTACAGCCCATTTACAGTTTGTTAAAAGCACAACCCAACTTCTAGCTAGGACAACGATTAATAATTTCAAACAACCGCTCAAAACAGAATTCAAAAAAAAATTCCCACATTTTGATGGGATCCGAAATTTCTAGTCAGGTTAAATATAATTTCAAAAAAAAGTTGTATTACGTTAAAATCCAATGAAATATTGCGCGCGCAACAAGTAATGAAATTAAAATTTTCAAATTCCAAAAACAATATATTTTTCAAACTAATTACGTGTTTGGTGCATAGTAACTGTCCAGTTATTATAATTACATCCCATTTATTATTTCTTAAAGTCCATTATCTTGTTAAGCCTAATGCATACCTCCTAGGAAAGTTTGCAGCCCAGCGGGGCGGAGAATAACAAGTTGGCCCGGATATTGTACAACTTTTTGAAGTCACTGAGCTCAATTAATAACTTAAGAAAAAAGTTAGATTACAGTGGAACCTAATTAAAAGCTATCACGAGCAAATAAACAGTTCAATGGGTCCCACTTATGCGTGTGTGTGTGCGTGTGTGAGAGAGAGAGAGAGATAGAGAGGGACCCATCGTTCGATGCTCGTAAATACATCTTTCAGCCATATGCATTGCTGATGCTCAGTAAAAACTTATATAGTTGACACAATCATATAGAACATCATAGCACACTGAACTTGCATACAAAAATTTCACGCAGGCGGCACAATCAGGATGGAAGCAGTGGATCGCTATGGGAAGTGCTATGTTGAAACCAACGAAGTCATACATAATGGTTCATCGTCTTTATCAATGATGGGGAAATATCTTGAATGTTGTGCAAAGAAAACAGACAGACAACACAATAAGTTCTGCTAGCACATTAAGTTGACGTACAACCCTTTCTTAAAAAAGTTCAGGTACAAAATTAGAACATGTCACAATCAAATGTACTGGCATATCAGTGCTTCACACCCATAGCTCGGATTTAACTAGTATCTGACAAGATTCAGTTGTTACCTCAAACTAGAGCACATCCAGGCAGCCAGCCCTGCCTCTTCTCCCAAAGAAGGAGTGGCCTCCACCACACGATGGAGTAGGCCCTGTGCCATCCATCGTTCCGAGCAACACGGGGAAAGTCTGACATTGACTCCTATAATGGACGTCGTCGATGGACCCTGGCACCAGCGGCGGCGGTAGGACTTCGATTGATGGATTGACCACTTCTTCGACATGCATGGACACTCGATACAGGTACATCCCTAACATGGTCCACGGCGGCCTTGGTGGCGACGAATAGTACAACCCCGGTTCCCGCACTGGTATCTCAACACCAATCACCTTCGGTATGGTGGACGACTTCTTCATCCATGCCATAACCGTCAGAGCCCAGCTGTCTGGGGGAACAAACATACTTACGAGCTCACATCCAAGGTTGTTGATAAGCTCGTTCGTGGACTCGCTGTTCCAAGCACGTCGAGGCATGCCGTGGAAGGTAAGCTTTGTTAAAAACTCAAGATCAAAGGGCACCGAGCCCCATCCTGGGTGCCACCAATCAAAGCTCACCAGCGCGCCATCGTAGAACAAACGCCGGGAAGATTCGATGACACAACTGCAGTCGAAAGTTATCCGGAACCTGATGAAGAAATCAGCCGGTGGCGGACAGACTTCGATGAGCAAGTCACTTATTTGGATGCCGTTCCCAATGCCAAGAGCTTTGACAAGGTCATCCGGCGAGACGGAGGCCGGTCGCCGTTGATGGTTACTATCAGCAGTTTGCCGGTAAACTGGTCGTCAAGCGCCGCCATGCCACTGTTGAGCGACAGCACGCAGCGACCGAAAGCAGGACTAACCAAATTCTCGTGCATGTCCAATCAACACCCTGCCGCGATGCATGCAGTGGTCGTTTTGGTGCATCAAGGACGAAATGCAGATCGTTCCACACTTGAGAAGAGGAAAAATGGAAAGGTAGAACGCGACAGCAGAGGAGGAGAACACTGGCTAACAAGGCTGGGAGGGGATCGAGCAGGAAGTTAGTGCTCCACGCCTAAAGGTTTTGGGAAAACCTGATTTTCATAAGGTGACTTATACTCACCTAAACGGAGGGAGTATTCCTTAACCAGAGAATGTTGTGTCTCCCACTCACGCGCTCAAAAAAAACTACGACACATTTTTTATCTGTTTGCATAGGTCCCACCTATCAGGAAGGATGGGCACGTACACGAACAGGTACGACTCATCAGTCTACCCGCATAGCCTTTTCGTTTAGTCTACCTAGCCGTCTAATCAACTTCCTGCACGCCACTTCTCCCATTTACTTCTCCATCGGGAACCGATTCTCCTCGGCTTCTTCACCTCCCCTTCGTCTTCATTTGCATCCAAACCCCACTTCATTCACATTGTTTTAACCTCTTTAAATAATCATCTACTACTTCAGTTAGACTAGCCATCTAATCCTAATTCTCCAAACCATAGCCCTCCGTTCCAGCGGTTCCAAATGGTGGAAGAGATCGAGATGCAGGTTTTTAGCATCCAACATGTCCTCGTCGAAGGCTCGATGTGCATAGTTGCCACCGTCACCGTCCACCCAAGGGTTGTTCGGCAGTGGATCAACAATGTATCCAACTCCCTCGAAAAGGTAGAGACGAAGGTCATCGATCTCGACGCAGAGTACACGGAGCGTGCCCCTAGGAAGATCCAGCGTGCCGCCATCCTTCAGCTGTGCCACGAAGATGATGTTTTGGTGTATCACATCATACACTCGCCCTCCATACCACGTGAGCTTCATGATTTCTTGTCTTGGGAGGACGTATATTTCTATGGGGCAGCCATCAAAGGGGACAAACAGAAGCTGTAGCCGTACAACCTTGATTTGAAAAGCATCACTGATCTACAAACCAGAATTAAAATTCCTGTAGAACATGGTGATAAACAGACACCATCCCTATTCGACATAGCAAATTTTGTGCTCGGTACAAATCTTCAGAAGGGTGACGAGACGGTGGCATTAAGGTCGTCTAGATGGGAGAATTATCCCTTGACGTACGAGCGGATAAAATATGCTGCCCTCGATTCCCGTGTGAGTTTCGAGATAGCTGCAAGGTCCAAAGAGCTTGTTGCGAAGCCGTCTCCCATAGAGAATGAGAAGAAGAAGAAGAAGAAGAAAAGGCTACACCAGCAGGAGGGCATTATGGATGGATGAACTATTTTCCTCTCTTGTAAAAAAAATTATTCCCTCTCGGTGTATATTGATATAGATGGACTATTTCGATGGTGTGCATGTCTTTGGAACAGAGTAGTAGCGTGGGTCCGCTTGACTATAAGGAACTATTTATCCGCATATATAGCTATCTCTGCTACTCCTTCCAGTGATTGGTATGCAGTGCATGTGTCCGTAGACATGACAGCTTGTCCATGGAAGTTCAACTACGGTGACCATCACGTTTCATCTCGCGATTCCCATGACGCCTCTCCAACCCACAGCACCACGCCCCCCGACGTGTGCCTCACCCCTCTCGGCCGCACCGCCCCTCTGCCTTTGTGTGCATGACATGTGGGCCACCTAAAATGCGGCGAGCATCAAGTTTCTACAACAGCCACCCACGATTCCCATGATGCCGCTCGAACCCATGAAACCACACGTCCCCCGACCTGCGGCTCACCCCTCTTGGCCCCACTGCCCCTCTACCTACGGGAGCATTACATGTGGACCAGTCACCTATCGGGTCCACATGTTATTGACTCAAAGGTAGGTGTAGTAAGGCGCTGAAGCTCAGTCCCGACGGCCCTGAGAGGGAAATGTAACTCCTGCGCCAGGGCTTGTGGTGCTCCCGCAGCACGAACTCGTGCCAAACTCGAGATTTGTTTCTTTACTATACATCCATGCAACGATTTAATGGACATTGTAATCTCAACATGTGATGGGGAGCTCTAAATTTGAATTTGAAACTTATAAAATGAAAAGATTCAAAACAAATAAACTGGGAGAGAGGGAATATATCGTAGGATGTGTCCCATACAAAATAAGTCCCCTGGTTTGTCACCACGAAGATGCGGTTAGAAAGGAGCACAACGTCTTCCTACTCGTACGGCAACAAATCGGCCGCAGACAGCATGGTCCGCCTTTGTAACACCCCAGATGTAACTTTCCCAATTTGTACTCCAACTCTTGCCGTTTCCGGCGTTAAGATATTTTATTTCCTCGGGTTCGGGTCTTTGTCTCCGTGTGTTGTTATCGCTGTCATGCATCTCATATCATGTCATCATGTGCATTGCATTTGCATATGTGTTCGTCTCATGCATTCGAGCATTTTCCCCGTTGTCCGTTTTGCATTCCGGCGCTTCGTTCTCCTCCGGTGGCCATTTCTAGCTTTCTTTTGTGTGTGGGGATTAAAAATTTCCAGTTTGGACCGAGACTTGCCAAGCGGCCTTAGTTTACTACCGGTAGACCGCCTGTCAAGTTTCGTACCATTTGGACTTCGTTTGATGCTCCAACGGTTAACCGAGGGACCGAAAAGGCCTCGTGTGTGTTTCAGCCCAACACCCCTCCAATTTGGCCCAAAACCCACCTAACTCTGCTCCATCATCTAGAGCGTTCGATCACGATCGCGTGGCCGAAAACCGCACATCATTTGGACTCTCCTAGCTCCTCCTATGCCTATAAATAGGCCCCCCTCGAGATGTCCCGGATCCCCTCTCCCCGGAACCCTAAATCGCCCCCGCGCCGCGCTGGACATTGTCCGACCCGGCCGGACATAGCCGCCGCCCCACTCCGAAGCCGCCCTGCGCCGCCGCCTCGCCCAGCTGCCGCCGCCGCCGCCTCTCCCGGCCGCCGCCTCCGGCCGCCGCCGCCGCCGCGTCCGCGCCCGCCGCCACCAACCGCCGCCGCCGCGCCGTGGCCGCCGCCCCGCCGCCTCTGCGGCTCCCCGCCGGCCGGATCCGGTGAGATCCGGCCCGGGAGCACCTCGCCGCCGTCTTCCCACTCCGGCGAGCTCCGTCAACTCCGGCGTGAACAGTGCGCGCGCCGCCGTCCTCGGATTCCGTGCCGGGTCAAACCCTAGATCCGGTGGTAAATTTCGTCTAAGTCCCGAAAATCTCAGTCCATGTGCTCATGTTCACGGCTCCGTAACTTTGCATCCGTAGCTCCGATTCAGGCATATAGCATATTAAAATGTTCATCTCAGAGAGTACATCATTTCATTCCATTGCATCATTTTCATTTGAGTTCATCTTGATTCCTGAAATTCTGTTAGAAGAGGGCTACTTGAGATTATTGTCAGATCTGCTGCTCCGTTTAGGTTTTTGTCATTTTTGCCATGATTAATGTGTGCATGATATGCCCTAATGCTCTATATGTGTTTTGTTAAGGGTTTTGTCATCTTTCCAGAGGTGCAACCCATGTATTTTTGTGATGTGTGTGGTGACTAGTGCAAGCTTGCAAAGTGGTGCACTTGCTAATTCTGTTTTTAGGGACTTAGTAATTCCACCAAGTCCTTGAGCTGTTTATCTCATGATGCCATATGTTCTTGTTGTTTCCTAGTGATCCGTGCCTCTTTTGAGGATGATCAGTAAGGATGTTTTGTTAATATTGTAGTGCTCTATCCATCCATGTCTTTGTTTGCAATTATGGAGCACCCTAGCTTGAGTCAATCGAGCTCTACTTTTGCTACTTTGTGAATCTTGGCAGATTGTCAACTTGTTTGCAATTTTGCCGATGTTGTTGTAGTTGATCCGTGCATGCTATGTTATTGTTCTTGCCATGTCTAGATTGCATTTTGTGCCTTCTTGATGGATGTATGCTTGTCTTGCCATGACTTTCACCGTAGTGAGTGCATCGAGCTCGTATACATGCCTACTTGAGTTATATTTCAGCATGTGCCAGTTTTCACTAAGTCTGAAAACTGATTATGTTTTTGCTAAGAATCTTGTGTGCATCCCTTCCATGTATTTTTTTGTCATGTTTGGGTGCTGTAGCATGTTCATCTCATTGCATTTAGTTGGCTACTTGCTGTAAATCGCAGACCGGTGTCATTTTTGAATCGCTTGCCATTTCCAAACCGTAACTACGATTCCGGCGTTCTTTATATAGTTTTCAAGCGATTTCATCTCATCTTTCCAGTGGCACACTTGGAATTCCAAGTTGAGGCCAGGTTCAAGCATTTCCTGTCATATCTTGCATTTTGCATCCCGCATCTCATCCCGCATAGCATATCATCATTGCATCATGTTGTTTGATCCTTGCACGTGGTTGATTGTATCCTTGTTGCTTGTTTGTCTTGTTTGGGTAGAGCCGGGAGACGAGTTCTCTAACAAGGAGCCCGTTGAGTTTGCTTTCGAGGATCCAGTCAACTCTAACAACTGTGCAGGCAAGATGATCATACCCTCGAAATCACTACTATCTTTGCTATGCTAGTTTGCTCGCTCTTTTGCTATGCCAATGCTACGATGCCTACCACTTGCTTGCAAGCCTCCCAAATTGCCATGTCAAACCTCTAACCCACCATGTCCTAGAAAACCGTTGATTGGCTATGTTACCGCATTGCTCAGCCCCTCTTATAGCGTTGCTAGTTGCAGGTGAAGATCGGAGGCCGTTCCTTATTGGAATATTTATTTTCTTGTTGGGATATCATTATATTATCTTGTTATCTTAATGCATCTATATACTTGGTAAAGGGTGGAAGGCTTGGCCTCTCGCCTAGTGTTTTGTTTCACTCTTGCCTCCCTAGTTTCCGTCATATCGGTGTTATGTTCCCGGATTTTGCGTTCCTTACGCGGTTGGGTTATAATGGGAACCCCTTGATATTTCGCCTTGATTAAAGCTTTTCCAGCAATGCCCAACCTTGGTTTTACCATTCGCCACCTAGCCTTTTTTCCCTTGGGTTTCCGGAGCCCAAGGGTCATCTTATTTAAACCCCCCCGGGCCAGTGCTCCTCTGGGTGTTGGTCCGACCGAGTAGACTGCGGGGCCACCTCGGGGCAACTTGAGGGTTGGTTTTACTCATAGGATGTCTCATTTGAGTGTGCCCTGAGAACGAGATATGTGCAGCTCCTATCGGGAGTTGTCGGCACATTCGGGTGGTGTTGCTGGTCTTGTTTTAACCTGTCGAAGTGTCTTGAATTACCGAGATACCGAGTCTGATCATAACGTCTTGGGAGGAGGTCTATTCCTTCATTGACCATGAGAGCTTGTCATGGGCTAAGTTGGGACTCCCCTGCAGGGATTTGAACTTTCGAAAGCCATGCCCGCGGTTATGGGCAGATGGGAATTTGTTAATGTCCGGTTGTAGATAACTTGAACCTTAACTTAACTAAAATGAATGCAACCAAGTGTGTTACCGTGATGGCCTCTTCTCGGCGGGGTCCGGGAAGTGGATACAGTGTTGGAGTAATGTTTGCGCAGGTTGTTCTCTAGTTTCTCGCTCGCGCTTTGCCTCCTCTTCTCGCTCTCTTTTGCGAATAAGTTAGCCACCATATTTGCTAGTCGCTTGCTGTAGCTCCACATATTTTTACCCTGTCATACCTTTAAGCTTAAATAGTCTTGATCGCGAGGGTGCGAGATTGCTGAGTCCCTGTGGCTCACAGATTACTATTACACCAGATGCAGGGCCTGATGATTCCGCTCCAGGAGACGCGTACGAGCTCAAGTGGGAGTTCGACGAAGACTCTCAACGATACTATGTTTCCTTTCCCGATGATCAGTAGTGGTGCCCAGTTGGGGGTGATTGGGACCATGTCGCATGTTGGGTTCTCTTTTATTTTGGCGCCGTAGTCGGGCCATGAGTGTTTGGATGATGTAATGTTATTTATGTACTTGATTGACGTGGCGAGTGTAAGCCAACTATGTTATCTCCCCTTTATTATTTATATTACATGGGATGTTGTGAAGATTGCCTAACTTGCGACATATGCCTTCAATGCGATTATGCCTCTAAGTCGTGCCTCGACACGTGGGAGATATAGTCGCATCGAGGGTGTTACAAGTTGGTAATCTAAGCCTTCCCCGACTTTAGGAGCCCCATTGCTTGATCGTTATTAGCGGCCGAGTTGTGTCTAAAAAAAGTTTTGAGTCATTTAGGAATTATATATCAGAGAGTTTAGGAATTCTTTTTACTTCCCAGTCTCCTCATCGCTCTGGTAAGGCATCCTGACGTAGAGTTTTGACTTTTCTCTTCTCAAATTTCACTAAATTTTTTTTAGGATCACGCGGGTATCTTGGAATTGTTCCGATGGTTTTATGATGAGAACATTGTCTTGGTGCCTCCTGTCAGGGGTTTAGTGGAAGTGTCCCGGGGAGTTGAGCTCTGAGGTGTTGTCATCATAATTTTATCGTTGCAGTTCTGGAATACCTGAGTTTAGTACGCCGACATTGAAAATCTCTTTTATGCAGTTCGTTGGTGAGATAACCTCGACGCCACCCAGTACTGGGGCGGGAGTTCGGGAGTATCGCCATAACTTGTATAACGGATGCTTTTTGAAGGTTGAGGAAGATGATTTCCGAAGGTTTCTTGGTTATGTGTTGAAGGATGGATACAGCTGGATGTAGGATTTGCTAGTTTGGGTGAGATATTATGCTTCCCCTGTATCCCCAACACCTGATTGCATAACCGGAAAGGTTCGGGAGTTTCATAGGTGGGAATTCTAGTAGCTCTAGTTCTTCTTCCACGGATATTGGTTTGAGATTGGGATTTCTTACCGATTATTCGTTCTTGATCCGTACCTTGTTGATTTATTTCTCTACCTTAATTCTACGTGGCTTCTCAATTTATGGATATGTGATCATTTCAAGAGGAATGCATTCGTTCATTTTGTTCGGATGTGAAGACTATATGTTGCAATTTTCATTCCGTTGGATTCAGCTTCAATATTTATCTATCAATGTGCTAATGGACGTCAACCTCTTCAGGATGGCTCCTCCAACGCGCACGACTCCGAATCCTGATCCGCCACCACCTCCACCTCCTCCAGAGGCATGGCAAGCTGTGATGGCCACAACCAATGCAAGCACACAGTTGATCATGCAAATTCTCCAAGAGCGCAATCAAGGCAACCAAGGGAATCAAGGCAGCAATTAGAATCACTTTGCTACACTCAACCAGTTCCTTGCTAACGGGCCAAAAACTTTCAGCAATTGTGTTGAGGCAACCGATGCTGACGATTGGCTAGTGGATCTGTGCAAGCATTTCGAGTGCAGTAACGTCAGGCCTGAGGACTTTGTTAAGTTCGCTTCCTTCCAACTCAAAGATCAAGCTGCAGAATGGTTCTAGCAGTACAAGGATTCCCAAGGTGGACGTGTTATCACTTGGGATGATTTCCGTCGAGATTTCCGAGCTCATCATATTCCTCAGAGCATGGTTGAAAGCAAGCCTGAGGAATTACGCAATCTGAAGCAAGGCTCTTTGTCTGTCTATGACTACAACAAGTTGTTCCAGAAGCTCGCCCGCTTTGCCAAGCAGGACGTCCCTGATGAGAAGAGCATGATATACCAGTTCAGGGGTGTTCTCAGAGAAGAAATTCAGCTAGCTCTTGTTCTCTTTGAGCCCTTGAGATACGATGAGTTCTACAACATGGCATTGAAGCAAGAGGCTGCTCAGTTGAGGTGTGATGCTTCGAAGAAGCGAGTCAGAGATGCTACTCCTTCTTCCTCTACTCAAGTGACCAAGCAGCAGAAGTTTTGGCTTCCTCCTCCTCCGTTCCGTTAGCCGTATCAGCAGAAGAGCAAAGGTGGCAGTGGTTCTTCCCACCCACCCAACCCTGGCTTTCAGAACAAGACTTCGTCTCAAGCTCCAAGATCGAGTGCTCCGTACCACCGTCCGCTTTCAGAGGTCACGTGCAACAAGTGCCAACAGAAGGGTCACTATGCCAACAAGTGTTTCAACCAGAGGCGTCTTCCTCCTCCTCCTCCTGTCAATCGGCAAGTACAGCTGTGGTCAAGCATAACCCCAAGTCCGCCAAGTTCAACTTGATGAATGCAGCTCAGGCAGAGGACTCGTCAGATGTGATCATGGGTAACCTTCTTGTTAACGATGTTCCTGCAAAAGTTCTTTTTGACACTGGTGCATCGCATTCCTTTTTGTCATGTCCTTTTGCATCGAAGCACAATGTTGATACAGAGATTATGCCCAAAGTCATGCAAGTTGTTTCTCCTGGCAAGCTTTTGACTTCTAGTTTGGTTGCTCCCGATATCTCTATCACATTGGGTGATTACAAGTTTCTCTGTTCTCCGGTGGTTCTTGGTAACTCGGATATTGATCTTATTCTCGGGATGGATTGGCTTTCTAAGCACAAGGCTCATCTTGATTGTGCTGCCAGGCAGATTCTATTGACTCATTCGTCTGAGGATGTAATTGTTTTTGCCGCTCGGGATAATACCATCCGTCTGTTTTCTCTCAATGAGAAGGGTGAATTGGATGCCATCACGCAAATTCTAGTCGTTTGCGAATATCAAGACGTCTTTCCAGAAGAGCTTCCAGGAACGCCTCCGCACCGGCCAGTTGAATTTGTTATTGATCTTGAGCCTGGCACGGAACCTGTGTGCAAGCGTCCTTACAAGCTCGGACCTGAAGAGTTGAAGGAGCTGAAGAAGCAACTCGATATTCAAGAGAAAATGGGTCTCATCCGGCCTAGTTCTTCTCCGTGGGGTTGTGGTGTTCTTTTTGTGAAGAAGAAGGATGGAATGGACCGACTTTGTGTTGATTACCGTCCAGTGAACAAGAAGACCATAAAGAACAAATATCCACTTCCCAACATCAATGAGCTGTTCGAACAACTCAAAGGTGCTCGAGTATTCTCCAAGCTTGATCTTCGAATGGGTTATCATCAGATTCGAATTCGTGAGCAAGATATTCCCAAGACGGCTTTCAGGACAAGCTTTGGTTCATATGAATACACTGTCATGTCTTTTGGCCTCGTCAACGCTCCTCCGACGTTCTCTCGCATGATGAACTTCATCTTCAACGCCTACACCAATGACTTCGTTTTGGTCTATCTCGATGACATTCTGGTTTTCTCGAAGAACAAGGAAGATCATGCCAAGCACTTGCGTTTGGTTCTTGATAAGCTCAGGAACATCAGTTCTACGCCAAGTTCTACAAGTGTGAATTTTGGCTCGATGAGGTTCTTTATCTTGGTCATATCATCTCTGCCAAGGGCATTGCCGTGAATCCTGAGAAGGTGTCTGCAATTTTGAATTGGGAACCTCCTCAGAATGTGAAGCAACTCCGTAGCTTCCTCGGTCTCGCAAGCTATTGTCGAAGATTCATTGAAAACTTTTCTAAGATCGCGAAGCCTCTCTCAAATCTTCTCTAGAAGCACGTCAAGTACGTTTGGTCTCCGCAGTGTGACATTGCTTTCAACACTTTGAAAGAGAAATTGATCACTGCTCCAGTTCTCACTCCGCCTGATGAATCCAAGCCGTACGAGGTCTTTTGTGATGCCTCTCTCCAAGGTCTTGGCACAGTATTGATGCAAGAGAAGAAAGTTGTTTCTTATACATCTCGCCAGTTGAAGCCTAATGAGAAGAACTACCCCACTCATGATCTCGAGTTGGTGGCAGTTGTGCATGCTCTTTTGACTTGGAGACATCTTCTATTGGGAAGAAAAGTGGACATTTTCACTGATCACAAGAGTCTCAAGTACATCTTCACTCAGCCTAATCTCAACCTCAGGCAAACTCGATGGGTCGAAATGATTCAAGAGTATAATTCGAGTATCGAGTATACTCTAGGCAAGGCCAATGTGATTGCTGACGCTTTGAGCAGGAAAGCTTACTGCAACAGTCTGTTTCTCAAGCCTTATCAACCCGAGCTTTGTGAAGCTTTCCGCAAACTTAATCTGCAAGTTGTTCCTCAAGGTTTCCTTGCCAACCTTCTAGTCTCTCCTACCCTGGAAGACCAGATTCGCCAAGCCCAGCTTCTTGGTGAAAAAGGTGAAGATTGGGATTGCCAAGAGTCAGTCCAAGTACAAGTGCTACCACCTTGATGACAAGGACACTCTTTTCTTCGAGGATCGTATTGTTGTACCCAAAGGTGACCTTCGTAAAGTGATCATGAACGAGGCTCACAATTCTCTCCTCTCCATCCACCCTGGGAGCACGAAGATGTATCAGGATCTTAAGTAGGCTTATTGGTGGACTCAAATGAAGCGCGAGATCGCTCAATTCGTGGATGAATGTGATGTCTGCAGAAGAGTGAAGGAAGAACACCAAAGGCCAACAGGTCTCCTCCAACCTCTTGCCATTCCAGAATGGAAGTTTGACCACATTGAGATGGACTTCGTGACTGGGTTTCCAAAGTCCAAGCGTGGCAATGATGCTATATTCGTTGTCATCGACAAACTCACCAAAGTGGCTCATTTTCTGCCTATCAAAGAGTCGATCACTGCAGCTCAATTGGCGGAACTCTATACCTCTCGTATTGTCTCTCTACACGGTATTCCACAAGTGATCTCTTCTGACCGTGGCAGCATCTTTACCTCGAAGTTTTGGGATTCTTTTCAGAAGGCCATGGGCACCAACATCCGCTTCAGCACAGCTTTCCATCCTCAAACTAGCGGTCAAGTCGAGCGTGTCAACCAGATTCTTGAAGATATGCTCAGGGCTTGTGTGATCTCCTTCGGTATGAAGTGGGAGGATTGTCTTCCTTATGCTGAATTCTCCTACAACAACAGTTTTCAAGCAAGTTCGGGCAAGGCCCCATTTGAAATTCTGTATGGCAGGAAGTGCCGTACCCCTCTCAACTGGTCTGAAACTGGTGAACGTCAGCTTTTGGGGCAATGACTTAATCACAGAGGCAGAGGAAATGTGCAAAGTCATTCGAGATAACCTCAAAGCAGCCCAATCCCGCCAGAAGAGCTACTATGATAGTAAGCACCATGATTTGGCTTTCGAGATCGGAGATCATGTTTACCTCCGCGTCTCTCCTATGAAAGGTACTCGTCACTTCGGTATCAAAGGGAAGCTTGCCCCCAGATACGTGGGACCTTTCAAGATTGTCAGCAAGAGAGGCGACCTCGCCTATCAACTCGAGATTCCTTCAAACTTTGCAAATGTTCATGACGTGTTCCATGTCTCTCAGCTTCGAAGGTGCTTCAAGACTCCTGACCGCACCGTCAACTTCGAGGACATTGAGCACCAAGAAGATCTCTCCTATCATGAGCACCCAGTTGCTATTCTTGAAGGGACTAAACGCAAGACTCGCAACAAGTCAATCAAATTTCTCAAAGTCAAGTGGTCACACCATTCCGACCGTGAAGCTACCTGGGAACGCGAGGATCACCTCCGTTCTGAGTACCCGGCGTTCTTTCAGTCCTAGATCTCGGGACGAGATCCTTTCGTAGTGGTGGAGTGTTGTAACACCCCGGATGTAACTTTCCCAATTTGTACTCAAACTCTTGCTGTTTCCGGCGTTAAGATATTGTATTTCCTCGGGTTCGGGTCTTTGTCTCCGTGTGTTGTTATCGCTGTCAGGCATCTCATATCATGTCATCATGTGCATTGCATTTGCATATGTGTTCGTCTCATGCATTCGAGCATTTTCCCCGTTGTCCGTTTTGCATTCCGGCGCTTCGTTCTCCTCCGGTGGCCATTTCTAGCTTTCTTTCGTGTGTGGGGATTAAACATTTCCAGTTTGGACCGAGACTTGCCAAGCGGCCTTGGTTTACTACCGGTAGACCACCTGTCAAGTTTCGTACCATTTGGACTTCGTTTGATGCTCCAACGGTTAACCGAGGGACCGAAAAGGCCTCGTGTGTGTTGCAGCCCAACACCCCCCCAATTTGGCCCAAAACCAGCCTAACTCTGCTCCATCATCTAGAGCGTTCGATCAAGATCGCGTGGCCGACAACCGCACCTCATTTGGACTCTCCTAGCTCCTCCTATGCCTATAAATAGGTCCCCCTCGAGATGTCACGGATCCCCTCTCCCCGGAACCCTAAATCGCCCCCGCGCTGCGCTGGACATTGTCCGACCCGGCCGGACATAGCCGCCGCCCCACTCAGAAGCCGCCACGTGGCAGCCGCCACGTGGCAGCCGCCACCTCCCACCGCCGCCGGCCCGCCCGGCCCAGGCGAGGCCCCCGCGGCCCAGCTGCCGCCGCCGCCTCGCGCCGCGCCCCGTGCCGCCGCCTCGCCCAGCTGCCGCCGCCGCCGCCTCTCCCGGCCGCCGCCTCCGGCCGCCGCCGCCGCCGCGTCCGCGCCCGCTGCCACCAACCGCCGCTGCCGCGCCATGGCCGCCGCCCCGCCGCCTCTCCGGCTCCCCGTCGGCCGGATCCGGCGCGATCCGGCCCGGGAGCACCTCGCCGCCGTCTTCCCGCTCCGGCGAGCTCCGTCAACTCCGACGTGAACAGTGCGCGCGCCGCCGTCCTCGTATTCCGTGCCGGGTCAAACCCTAGATCCGGTGGTAAATTTCGTCTAAGCCCCGAAAATCTCAGTCCATGTGCTCATGTTCACGGCTCCGTAACTTTGCATCCGTAGCTCCGATTCATGCATATAGCATATCAAAATGTTCATCTCAGAGAGTACATCATTTCATTCCATTGCATCATTTTCATTTGAGTTCATCTTGATGCCCTAAATGCTGTTAGAAGAGGGCTACTTGAGATTATTGTCAGATCTGCTGCTCCGTTTAGGTTTTTGTCATTTTTGCCATGATTAATGTGTGCATGATATGCGCTGATGCTCCACATGTGTTTTGTTAAGGGTTTTGTCATCTTTCCAGAGGTGCAACCCATGTATTTTTGTGATATGTGTGGTGACTAGTGCAAGCTTGCAAAGTGGTGCACTTGCTAATTCTGTTTTCAGGGACTTAGTAATTCCACCAAGTCCTTGAGCTGTTTATCTCATGATGCCATATGTTCTTTTTGTTTCCTAGTGATCCGTGCCTATTTTGAGGATGATCAGTAAGGATGTTTTGTTAATATTGTAGTGCTCTATCCATCCATGTCTTTGTTTGCAATTATGGAGCACCCTAGCTTGAGTCAATCGAGCTCTACTTTTGCTACTTTGTGAATCTTGGCAGATTGTCAACTTGTTTGCAATTTTGCCGGTGTTGTTGTAGTTGATCCGTGCATGCTATGTTATTGTTCTTGCCATGTCTAGCTTGAATTTTATGCCTTCTTGATGGATGTATGCTTGTCTTTCCATGACTTGCACCGTAGTGAGTGCATTGAGCTCGTATACATGCCTACTTGAGTTATATTTCAGCATGTGCCAGTTTTCACAAAGTCTGAAAACTGATTATGTTTTTGCTATGTTCACATGCTTGCAATTGTATTTTCTGACCCCTTTTGGCTCAAGGTCACTAAGGGACTTCTGTTAATCTATTTAAGTAGCTCCATGCCATGCTTTACTTTGCCATGTTCAGGTCCTGTAGCATATAGTTTTGTGGCTCCGAAGAGGGCTACCTGATCTGAAATTCCAGACAAGTGTTAATTTCACTAAGTCTGAGATCTGTTTTCCATATGCATTTTTGCCATGCTTGTTTCAACCTGTTAATGGATGAATTGGCCGCAGCTCAGTGCTAGACTTTTGTTAAGCATATTGTGTGCATACCTTCCATGTATTTTTTTTGTCATGTTTGTGTGCTGTAGCATGTTCATCTCATTGCATTTAGTTGGCTACTTGCTGTAAATCGCAGACCGGTGTCATTTTTGAATCGCTTGCCATTTCCAAACCGTAACTCCGATTCCGGCGTTCTTTATATCATTTTCAAGCGATTTCATCTCATCTTTACAGTGGCACACTTGGAATTCCATGTTGACGCCAGTTTCATGCATTTCCTGTCATATCTTGCATTTTGCATCCCGCATCGCATCCCGCATAGCATATCATCATTGCATCATGTTGTTTGATCCTTGCACGTGGTTGATTGTATCCTTGTTGCTTGTTTGTCTTGTTTGGGTAGAGCCGGGAGACGAGTTCTCTAACGAGGAGCCCGTTGAGTTTGCTTTCGAGGATCCAGTCAACTCTGACAACTGTGCAGGCAAGATGATCATACCCTCGAAATCACTACTATCTTTGCTATGCTAGTTTGCTCGCTCTTTTGCTATGCCAATGCTACGATGCCTACCACTTGCTTGCAAGCCTCCCAAATTGCCATGTCAAACCTCTAACCCACCATGTCCTAGCAAACCATTGATTGGCTATGTTACCGCTTTGCTCAGCCCCTCTTATAGCGTTGCTAGTTGCAGGTGAAGATCGGAGGCCGTTCCTTATTGGAATATTTATTTTCTTGTTGGGATATCATTATATTATCTTGTTATCTTAATGCATCTATATACTTGGTAAAGGGTGGAAGGCTTGGCCTCTCGCCTAGTGTTTTGTTCCACTCTTGCCGCCCTAGTTTTCGTCATATCGGTGTTATGTTCCCGGATTTTGCGTTCCTTACACGGTTGGGTTATAATGGGAACCCCTTGATATTTCACCTTGATTAAAGCTTTTCCAGCAATGCCCAACCTTGGTTTTACCATTCGCCACCTAGCCTTTTTTTCCCTTGGGTTTCCGGAGCCCAAGGGTCATCTTATTTAAACCCCCCCGGGCCAGTGCTCCTCTGAGTGTTGGTCCGACCGAGTAGACTGCGGGGCCACCTCGGGGCAACTTGAGGGTTGGTTTTACTCGTAGGATGTCTCATCTGAGTGTGCCCTGAGAACGAGATATGTGCAGCTCCTATCAGGATTTGTCGGCACATTCAGGCGGTGTTGCTGGTCTTGTTTTAACCTGTCGAAGTGTCTTGAATTACCGAGATACCGAGTCTGATCGTAACGTCTTGGGAGGAGGTCTATTCCTTCGTTGACCGTGAGAGGTTGTCATGGGCTAAGTTGGGACTCCCCTGCAGGGATTTGAACTTTCGAAAGCCGTGCCCGCGGTTATGGGCAGATGGGAATTTGTTAATGTCCAGTTGTAGATAACTTGAACCTTAACTTAATTAAAATGAATCAACTGAGTGTGTTACTGTGATGGCCTCTTCTCGGTGGAGTCCGGGAAGTGGACACGGTGTTGGAGTAATGCTTGCGCAGGTTGTTCCTCTAGTTTTTCACGCTCGCGCTTTGCCTCCTCTTCTCGCTCTCTTTTGCGAATAAGATAGCCACCATATATGCTAGTCGCTTACTGCAGCTCCACACATATTTGCCTTACCCTTCCTATAAGCTTAAATAGTCTTGATCGCGAGGGTGCGAGATTGCTGAGTCCCTGTGGCTCACAGATACTATAACTCCAGATGCAGGTCCAGGTGATTCCGCTCCAGGTGACGAGTACGAGCTCAAGTGGGAGTTCGACGAAGACTCTCAGCGTTACTACGTTTCCTTTCCCGATGATCAGTAGTGGTGCCCAGTTGGGGGTGATTGGGACCGTGTCGCATGTTGGGTTCTCTTTTATTTTGGCGCCGCAGTCGGGCCATGAGTGTTTGGATGATGTAATGTTATTTATGTACTTGATTGACGTGGCGAGTGTAAGCCAACTATGTTATCTCCCCTTTATTATTTATATTACATGGGATGTTGTGAAGATTGCCTAACTTGCGACATATGCCTTCAATGCAATTATGCCTCTAAGTCGTGCCTCGACACATGGGAGATATAGTCGCATCGAGGGTGTTACAGCCTTTGACCGCCATGTGCAAGGTTCGTGCTATCTTATTCAATCTCACCATGGTTCCATCGTACCAATTCATGCGGTGGCCCGTTGCATGGATGATCCCAATGTTGGAAAAAGGTTCTACGGGAACGGTGTTACCATTGTAAATGTTGTGAAAATTGATGTTGGTACCCTCCCGTACATATGCAAGCCAATCTCCACTCGCACCAAGCCTAACCAGTGAAACAGTGGGCAGGGGAGAATTAGGAAATGGACACGGAAGTAGTCTTTAGAAAGCATTTACTACGTGATCAAACTCATCTTACCTGCTCATCGGAGGAAATCCGAGTGCCCCTTAACGTCGGCATCTCAAGGAGCGTCAACTTGCAACTACGGCCACGCCGCGCTGGAGAGATCCCCAAGGAAACATCCTCGTGCATTCCACGGAACATCAAGATGCATTTGTATGAGTAGTTTATCTTGTGAGAGAAAAGGATGAACGAGGGAAGGCCTCTAGAGATAGAGATGGACACTACTACTACCAATGTGCTGGCCCGTGCATTGCAATGGATCCAAAGTAGTAGAATAATACTTGTTCACGTTCTTGAAATATAAACACTCTAGTTTTGATATACATGTGTCAGCAGACATGACAACTTATCCATGGAAGTTGAACCACGACGACCATCACGTTTCTTGTTTCTACCACTACCACACCCACACGCAATTCCCACGATGCCGCTCCAACCCACAGCATGACGTCCCCCGACGTGGACATGGATCCTCTGACGTGGCTATCACTGCCTTGCCCTGCCTTTCCTTTGCTGACAGGTGGGACCCACGCTTATGGGTCCCACATGTTAGTGACAGAATGGTAGGATTGTTCGCGTCAGGGGATCCTCATCCCCCCGACGTGCCCCTCATCCCTCTCAGCGCTACTGCTCCTCTGCCTTTGTGTGCATGACATGCGGGCCAGCTGAACTGCGGCGACCAACAACTTTCTACCATAGACACACCCGATTGGACGCGGTTTGCCTGCTTCGCTGCTGTGCTCCGATCCATACTCCCGCACCATCGAATTTTCATCCAACGGCTGTGACACATTTCATCCCGGGTATCAATCCTCAGCTGGAGTACTTATGTACTACAGGTAGTACCCGCCGGTGTGGCCATCTATGCCTCATAACTCCCCGACGCCCAGCTGTGGCACCCTCGCCACGGGCACGCCACCACCGGCCGGTTGATCTCGAATGAGTGAGTCGCGAACCATGCCACCACCATGAGAATGACATGTGGGCCAGCCGCATTTAAGGTCCGCATGTCATTGACTCATAGGCCGGGCACTAAGCCACTGAAGTTCGGTCCTGTGGGCCCCGAGAGGGAAATGTAACTCCTGCGGCAGGCCTTGTGGTGCTCCCGCAGTACGAGCTCGTGCCAAAACTGGAATTTGTTTCTTACTACTACAAACTAGTACTAGTAAGGTACACGTGCATTACACGCATGAGATTCTGGTGGTTTGTGCATTATGCTTCTACGTGTGGAGCTTTCTGGATTCTAACATGTGGCAAAATCTGGTGGAATGTAAGGTTAGGCAAGTTTGACTAACTTAGGCGAGTGTTTGGTTCAAGCCACACCTTAGGCAAGCCACACTAAGACCCCACATGACATACACACAAAAAATGTGGCAAGATTCCCTTAGGCTTGCCAACTTGTGGCTCTCATTTTGAAGAACTAATAACTTTGCCTAAGCTTAGTTGTGGCAAAGTTAGTCATGAATTAAGTTCAACCATGGAGTCTTCTAGATTATACATGTGGCAGAATCTGGTGGATGATATCCAACGGCCAATAGTGCTCGGATTTGCCATCTTTGTACCATCGGATTGGCTTCATCCAATGAACAACTTTCAATGTTTTTCTCACACTATATAGGGGGTATAGATATAGATGTGCCGGTCCATTGCAATGGATCCAAAGTATATCTATTTAGTGGAGTGCACTCTAAACACATTATCTATTTATTTTTCTCTAACCTTCCGTAGCCATGCAACCAAGCCACATAAGCTTCATGGGTGCCCCCCACATCATATTATTCATACTACGTTGATTGAAAAAAAGATAAATCACCCAAAACAAGATTTTCCCTTTTTTGTTCCTACGATGGTGTGCCGTGCACGTACCTGTTGGGGAACGTAGTAATTTCAAAATTTTCCTACGCACAAGCAAGATCATGGTGATGCATAGCAACGAGAGGGGAGAGTGTTGTCTACGTACCCTCGTAGACCGGCAACGGAAGCATTGACACAACATAGAGGAAGTAGTCATACGTCTTCCCGATCCGATCGATCCAAGTACCGGACGTACGGCACCTCCGAGTTCTGCACACGTTCAACTCAGTGACGTCCCTTGAGCTCTGATCCAGCCGAGTGTTGAGGGAGAGTTTCGTCACACGACAGCGTGATGACGGTGATGATGTTCTACCGACGCAGGGCTTCGCCTAAGCACCGCTACAATATGACCGAGGTGGAATATGGTGGAAGGGGGCACCGCACACGGCTAAGGAACGATCACGAAGATCAACTTGTGTGTCATGGTGTGCCCCCTTGCCCCCATATATAAAGGAGGGAGAGGGGGCGGTGCGGCCTGCCCTAGGGGTGCGCCTGGAGGAGTCCTACTCCCACCGGGAGTAGGACTCCCCCCTCTTGCCTTGTTGGAGAAGGAAAGGGGAAGGGAGAAAGAGGAAAGGGGGGTGCCGCCCCCCTTCCTTGTCCTATTCGGACTAGGGGGGAGGGGGCGCGCGGCCTGCCTTAGCCGGCCCTCCTCTTCTCCCTTAGGGCCCATGTAGGCCCATTAACCACCGGGGGGGGGGGGTTCCGGTAACCCCCCGATACTCCGGTAAAATCCCGATTTCACCCGGAACGTTTCCGATATCCAAATATATGCTTCCAATATATCAATCTTTATGTCTCAACCATTTCGAGACTCCTCGTCATGTCTGTGATCACATCCGGGACTCCGAACAACCTTCGGTACATCAAAACACAAAAAAACCCTAATTACGATCGTCACCGAACTTTAAGCGTGCGGACCCTACGGGTTCGAGAACTATGTAGACATGACCGAGACACGTCTCCGGTCAATAACCAATAGCGGAACTTGGATGCTCATATTGGCTCCTACTTATTCTACGAAGATCTTTATTGGTCAGACAGCATAACAACATACGTTGTTCCCTTTGTCATTGGTATGTTACTTGCCTGAGATTCGATTGTCGGTATCTCAATACCTAGTTCAATCTCGTTACCGGCAAGTCTCTTTACTCGTTCCGTAATACATCATCCCGCAACTAACTTATTAGTTGCAATGCTTGCAAGACTTGAGTGATGTGCATTACCGAGAGGGCCCAGAGATACCTCTCCGACAATCGGAGTGACAAATCCTAATCTCGAAATACGCCAACCCAACAAGTACCTTTGGAGACACCTGTAGAGCACCTTTATAATCACCGAGTTACGTTGTGACGTTTGGTAGCACACAAAGTGTTCCTCCGGTAAACGGGAGTTGCATAATCTCATAGTCATAGGAACATGTATAAGTTATGAAGAAAGCAATAGCAACAAACTAAACGATCAAGTGCTAAGCTAACGGAATGGGTCAAGTCAATCACATCATTCTCCTAATGATGTGATCCCGTTAATCAAATGACAACTCATATCTATGGCTAGGAAACATAATCATCTTTGATCAACGAGCTAGTCAAGTAGAGGCATACTAGTGACACTCTGTTTGTCTATGTATTCACACATGTATTATGTTTCCGGTTAATACAATTCTAGCATGAATAATAAACATTTATCATGATATAAGGAAATAAATAATAACTTTTATTATTGCCTCTAGGGCATATTTACTTCAGTACCTACTAGTTGTATAGTGGTAGTACTAGTAATATAGTATTAGGAGTACAAACTTGGTACTAGTAGGAGTAGTACTAGTACGGAATGCTCCTACTCTATCAACGAGACCCGTCTGACACCAAATTTCTTGGCTTCCGTGCTACAGCTAGATCTTCCCCCCGTTTCTGTTTTCCAACTCGGCGGCGGGCGGGGTGTCGGTTTGCTCAACGGCGGTCCCACATGAAAGTGAAAATGCTAGGCAACACGCCTTCCCTAAGCTATGTGTCATGCCGGACGGGCCGTGTTGTACTCCCGATTTCCGGGCGTGTGGGGGTGCGACGCAAATGCGGCAGGCCTTTTCCTTTTACCTGCAATGTGCCCGTGCATTGCGACAGATCCAAAGTAGTAGAATAGTAGTATTTGTTCACAAACTTGAAAGAAATCACTATTGTTTTGATATACTCCTAATAGATTACTTTTGAGATTTCAAATGGACTATCACATACAGATTATATAGACATATTCTAGTGTTTCTAGCAAAATGCCCGCGCGTTGCACGAAGTTGATGGAAAAGGTAAGCACAACTTATAAATTGACGGATGGAGTACTAGTTACAGAGATGCATATAATTAAGCAAAGGGATCACACATGTCGGTATTGACTGGAACGAGAATGCAACAGCACAATAAGAATTAAGGCCACGATGATGCGATCGCAGTGGTGGTTACAAAAGGCAAGAAGAAAGATGGATCCACGAACGTACGACCTCCTCCTCCTCCTCAACTTAGTGCGCTGGGCCACCGACTGGCGGTTAAGGAGCGGCGGCTTTTGTGGCAAGGTCGAGGTGCTTCTCAGCAAAGGCATCCAAGGCTTCCCGCCGGTTGAGGAAGGCCAATGTCATAGCGTCCTCACTGGCCTTGTAGATACCTATGTACACGATTTCCTCATACACGTGGATGTGTAGGTCGATGAATTCCTGCAGGGCGAGGCGCCTCGCGGCGAGCATGACCTCCAGGTGGACATTCTTCGTGGTGTCGACGGACAGTCGCAGGGCCACCAGTGCTTGAATGAGGTTCCGGCCATGGAGGCCGATTAGGGTGGCTGGCAATGAGGAGCCCGGGCGCGCGGCCTGGAGGAGTACGGTGATGTCGTCCGCGAGCTTCTTGAGGACGGTGAACTTGTTGCTGGTGGCAACGATCATCTGGTCCAACTGAGAGTCATAGTTGGCGTCGACGGCGGCCATCCACCAGCCGGTCTCCGACACCATCTGGAGACGATCCTCGGCGCCATGCCACAGGCCGGCATCGTGTACCATCTGGCGCAGCCGCTGGCCGCACACGCGCATCGCCGCCATGGGTCTGGTGTGAGCTCTTTTGCGTTTAGTGTAGGTGCTTAGGCAAATGTGTAGGTGCGTACGATGTGGTAGATTCATTGGAATGGAGAGGCGCCTTTATATGAGGGCAATGAGGGCAAACTGCGTTGCATTCACATCGTGCAGCCTCTTTTCCCGGACCTCCTCCCATTACTTCCCTCATGCATTAATTGAAGGAGGATGCATTGGTCGTTCAACATATCGGGAACCGCTACTCCCTCCCTCGTCTGCATTAAAGCCGTATCGGGAACTGCGCCGCCCGCTGTCAAATTGAATACTCCCTCTCTATATGTACCACCTTTTTTTTAATTTCAAGTTTTGCTCTGTAACACCCCGGATGTAACTTTCCCTTTTTTGTACTCCAACTCTTGCCGTTTCCGGCGTTAAGTTATATTTATTCCTCGGGTTCGGGTCTTTGTCTCCGTGTGTTGTTGTCTTTGTCATGCATCTCATATCATGTCATCATGTGCATTGCATTGGCATACGTGTTCGTCTCATGCATTCGAGCATTTTCCCCGTTGTCCGTTTTGCATTCCGGCGCTTCGTTCTCCTCCGGTGGTCATTTCTAGCTTTCTTTCGTGTGTGGGGATTAAAAATTTCCGGATTGGACCGAGACTTGCCAAGCGGCCTTGGTTTACTACCGGTAGACCGCCTGTCAAGTTTCGTATCATTTGGACTTTGTTTGATACTCCAACGGTTAACTGAGGGACCGAAAAGCCTCGTGTGTGTTGCAGCCCAACACCCCTCCAATTTGGCCCAAAACCCACCAAACTCTGCTCCATCACCTAGAGCGTTCGATCATGATCGCGTCGCCGAAAACCGCACCTCATTTGGACTCTCCTAGCTCCACTTATGCCTATAAATAGACCCCCCGTTTTTCGGATCTCTCTCCCTCTCCGAAACCCTAAATCCCCTCGCGCCGGCCGGACATTGTCCGACCCGGCCGGACACACCGCCGCCGCCCTATCCCACTGCGCCACGTGGCCTCCGCCACCTACCACCGGCGCCGGCCCGGGAGGCCCGATCCGGGCCCCCGCGAGCCCGAAGTCCCCGCCGCCAGGCCGCCTCCTCTCTCCGCCGCCTCCCTCAGCTCAGGCGGGCGCCGCCGCCGCGGGCCGCCTCACCACCGCTCCGCCCCGAGCCGAGCCGGAGCTCGCTGCGCCGCCGCCGCCTCGCCGTGCTGGCGAGCTCGGACCGCATAGCCGCCTCTCCGACCCCCGCCAGCCGGATCCGGTGAGGTCCGGGCCCGGGAGACCTCGCCGCCGTTCGTCCCGCTCCGGCCGCCGTCGTCTCCGTCATCTCCGGTGACCTCCGTGAACAGTGCAGCGCCGCGCCTCGGTTTCCGTGCAACCCTAGATCTGGGGTTGTTTTTTTTTCTCCAAGTCTTTAAATTTTTAGCCCAAGTTGCTCTGTTCGAGGCTCCGTAACTTTCTACCCGTAGCTCCGATTCATGCATATAGCATATAAAAATGTTTGTATCGAGGAGTACATCATTTCATTCCATTGTATCATTTTCATTTGAGTTCATCTTGATGCCCGAAATGCTGTTACAAGGAGTTTTCGTGAGTTAATTGTCAGATCTGCTAGTTCATCTTAGACTTTTGTCATTTTTGCCATGATTATTGTGTGCATGATATGCCTGTGAGTCCTTCATATGTTTTGTTAAGGATTTTGTCTTCTTTCCAGAGGTGCAACCCATGCATTTTTAGGATGTGTGTGGTGACTTGTGCAAGCTTGC
The DNA here is from genome assembly GCF_056163025.1 of Triticum urartu. NCBI lineage: Eukaryota > Viridiplantae > Streptophyta > Magnoliopsida > Poales > Poaceae > Triticum > Triticum urartu. The sequence goes on from NC_141877.1 coordinate 98,429,672, forward strand.
AAAGTGAGGCACCCGGTGAATCTGTTTTCAGGGACTTAGTAGTTTTCACTAAGTCTGGGATTATTTAGTTCATGATGCCATATGTTCAGCTTGTTTCCTAGTGATCCGTGCCTCTTTTGAGGATGATCAGTAAAGGAGTTTTGTTAATCATGTTATGCTCTATCCATCCATGTCTTTACTTGAAATTATGGAGCATCCTAGCTTGAGTCAATCGAGATCTACTTTTGCTTCGTTGTGAATCTGGGCAGATCGTCAACTTGTTTGCGATTTTGCCGATGTTATTGTAGTTGATCCGTGCATGATATGCCATTGTTCTTTCCATGTCTAGCTAGAATTTTGTGTCTTCTTAATGGATGTATGCTTGCCTTGCCATGACTTGCACCGTAGTGAGTGCATCGAGCTTGTTTACATGCCTTCGTGAGTTATATTTCGGCATGTCTCAGTTTTCACTAAGTCTGAAAACTGATTGTGTTTTAGCTATGTTCGTGTGCCCGTTAGTATATTTTGTGAACCCTTTTGGCCCCAGGTCACTTTGGGTATTTTGTTAAGCTTGTTGAGTAGCTCCATTCCATGTTCTTACTTGTCTTAATCAGGTCATGTATCATGTTGTTTTTCTGCTCCGAAGAGGGCTTCGCGATCTGAAATTTCAGACAAGTGTTAATTTCACTAAGTCTGAAATCTGTTTTGCATTTGCGTTTTTGACATGCTTGTTTGAACCTCTTAATGGATGAATTGGCCGTAGCTCAGTGCTAGACTTTTGTTAAGAATCTTGTGTACATCCCTGCCATGCATTTTGTTGTCATGTTTGGATGCTGTAGCATGTTCATCTCATTGCATTTATATGCCTACTTGCTGTAAATCGCAGACCGGTGTCATTTTTGAAACGCTTGCCATTTCCAAACCGTAACTCCGAATCCGGCGTTCTTTATATCGTTTTCAAGCGATTTCGTCTCATCTTTCCATTGGCACCCTTGGATTTCCAAGTTGAGGCTAGGTCCATGCATTTCCTGTCATATCTTGCATTTTGCATCCCGCATCGCATCCCGCATAGCATATCATCATTTCATCATATTGCTTGGTCTTGCACGTGGTTGATTGTATCCTTGTTGCTTGTTTGTCTTGTTTGGGTAGAGAAGGGATACGAGTTCGCTAACGAGGAGCCCGTTGAGTTTGCTCTTGAGGATCCAGTCAACTCTGACAACTGTGCAGGCAAGATGATCATACCCTCGAAATCACTACTATCTTTGCTATGCTAGTTTGCTCGCTCTTTTGCTATGCCATTGCTACGATGCCTACCACTTGCTTGCCAGCCTCCCAAATTTCCATGTCAAACCTCTAACCCACCATTGTCCTAGCAAACCGTTGATTGGCTATGTTACCGCTTTGCTCAGCCCCTCTTATAGCGTTGCTAGTTGCAGGTGAAGATTGGAGGCCGTTCCTTGTTGGAACATTTATTTACTTGTTGGGATATCATTATATTGCCATGTTATCTTAATGCATCTATATACTTGGTAAAGGGTAGAAGGCTCGGCCTCTCGCCTAGTGTTTTGTTCCACTCTTGCCGCCCTAGTTTCCGTCATATCGGTGTTATGTTCCCGGATTTTGCGTTCCTTACGCGGTTGGGTTATAATGGGAACCCCTTGATATTTCGACTTGATTAAAGCTTTTCCAGCAATGCCCAACCTTGGTTTTACCATTTTCCACCTAGCCTTTCTTTCCCTTGGGTTCTGCAGACTCAAGGGTCATCTTTATTTTAACCCCCCCCCGGGCCAGTGCTCCTCTGAGTGTTGGTCCACCTGTCAGCTACCGGTGGCCACCAGGGGCAACTCTGGGCTGGCCTACCCGTACCTAGGACAATCTGAGTGTGCCCTGAGAAAGAGATATGTGCAGCTCCTATCGGGATTTGTCGGCACATTCGGGCGGTGTTGCTGGTCTTGTTTTAACCTGTCGAAGTGTCTTGAGTTATCGAGATACCGAGTTTGATCGGAACATCTTGGGAGGAGGTCTATTCCTTCATTGACCGTGAGAGCTCGTCATGGGCTAAGTTGGGACTCCCCTGCACGGATTGAACTTTCGAAAGCCGTGCCCACGGTTATGGGCAGATGGGAATTTGTTAATGTCCGGTTGTAGATAACTTGAACCTTAACTTAATTAAAATGAATCAACTGAGTGTGTTACCGTGATGGCCTCTTCTCGGCGGAGTCCGGGAAGTGGACACGGTGCTGGAGTAATGCTTGCGCAGGTTGTTCCTCTAGTTTTTCACGCTCGCGCTTTGCCTCCTCTTCTCGCTCTCTTTTGCGAATAAGATAGCCACCATATATGCTAGTCGCTTACTGCAGCTCCACACATATTTGCCTTACCCTTCCTATAAGCTTAAATAGTCTTGATCGCGAGGGTGCGAGATTGCTGAGTCCCTATGGCTCACAGATACTATGACTCCAGATGCAGGTCCAGGTGATTCCGCTCCAGGTGACGAGTACGAGCTCAAGTGGGAGTTCGACAAAGACTCTCAACGTTACTACGTTTCCTTTCCCGATGATCAGTAGTGGTGACCAGTTGGGGGTGATTGGGACCATGTCGCATGTTGGGTTCTCTTTTATTTTGGCGCCGTAGTCGGGCCATGAGTGTTTTGGATGATGTAATGTTATTCATGTTCTTGATTGACGTGGCGAGTGTAAGCCAACTATGTTCTCCCCTTTATTATTCATATCACCTGGGATGTTGTGAAGATTGCCTAACTTGCGACATATGCCTTCAATGCGATTATGTCTCTAAGTCGTGCCTCGACACGTGGGAGCTATAGTCGCATCGAGGCTGTTACATGCTCCATGGCGCAATCCGTCGATACTACTACTGTACAAAAGTGGAGTATATACATTTTTTAAAAGGCTAGAGGGCGGGGCAGTCTAGCTCGGTCGGTTTCACGAGAGGTGAGGGCCTTTGTGATTTGATGGCTCATTATTGTTGTCAAATCGAATAGTATTGCGCCGCCCGCTGCACACCTGGCGCCTCCATTAAACCCCTCTGTTAAACCCACATGCAAACCGAGAATCCTACTCCGGCCACACGTCCGTTCATGAGCGGGCCGGAATTAAACGCAACACCGGCCGAGCTCCTCCCGTCCGCCCTCAGTTTAAACGAGGCCAGACGCCGGCCAAGCTCCTAGCGCCCGCCCTCTATTTACACGAGGCCAGACAGACAGCGGGCAAGAATCGCACCCCTCCGCCGCTCCCCCATCTCCTCCTTCACCATTTTCTCCACTCTTCCGATGGCTTCCGATGAGCCGTTCTCCGGCATATTACCCGGCTGGGTGGCCTGCCGAGCCCTCCGGATACGAGCGAGGCCGCTCGGTGCTTCACCAACCTCGCTTGGCCCGATGGAGCCAGTTGCCGCCCCAAGCAGGCCTGTGGTTCAGCAACTCGCCGCTCCAGTTCAGCTCGATGAGGAGTGGCGAGTTGCTCCACGCCGGCACGGCGGCGAGCACGCCGGTACGGGCGCCATCGCTGCCGCGTCATACCACGCCACCAGTGTCTGCGGTGGCCGCGCATCCCGTGTCTGTGGGCGCGCCTCCCGTGCCTGCGGCAGCGCCATGCAGGCAGAGACAGAAGCCGGGTGCGTTGAGAGCGACGAGTCGGTGGCCAGCTTCTCCGTGTCTGCAGCCATCATCGAGGAGAAGTAGAACACGGGAGGCCGCCGCCACTTGGGACCCATGAAGGCCACCGCCGAGGCGACGACCGCGGATTCAGGTGGTTTCTTTGCTGCTTCGTCTCTTCCGAGGACCTTCGTCGACCCCGCAAGTGTCTGACGGACATGAGGAAGACAAAGGGATCCGCGGGCGGCCATTTAGAACTAAAATAAGTCTAGATACATCCATTTCTAGGACAAATATTTCCGGACGGGGGGAGTATTAATTATACAAGAGAGCCGGATTGGCACCTCTTAGGTCATGTAAATGTAATGAAATCCATCATGTTTATATGAAGATCTGGCTTTTTTATACGAAATCCTTCATGCTTATATGAAATCAGTCCGTGTTTGCACGAATTTCATCTGGTTGGTTAGAGTTGTAAAAATGTATGCCGCTGGCGTTTGATGTCGTCCTCCGCTTAAGGAAGCAGGAGGAAATTTGTTGGCTGCCGTTGGAGATGCTCTTTATGCTGGAAATAATAGAGTGACATCTAATCCATTTGAGTTAATTGCCTGTATGATTGTTCCTCTATAAAAAGTTAATTGCATGTACAGTTTACACGTGACTTGCAGGGTGGCTACAGCTTCGTACAGAAAGTTAAAAAGAAACAAGTCCATCTTTAATCTTGTATTCTAAGTACTCTGTGGGTTCCACTGTCAGTACAATAGAGAAAGAAGTATATATTAAATAAGTAGAGTAATATATAATATAAAAATATAAAGTTAAAAGACAGAATTCGAACTCATGTCATTGCGTTGCGAGCATCCGGCGCTAACCAGCCCAGCACATTTTTGTTGTAAACCATGCTGGAGATATATCTCCATGTCTACTCTTATATATACTCCATTCGTTCCTAAATATTTGTCTTTTTCAGATTTCAAATGGACTACCACATACGGATGTGTACGTAGACATATTTTAGAGTGTAGATTCACTCATTTTGCTCCGTATGTCTTTTCAGGAAGGGGTCGGATTTGTCCTTGATTTATTTATGAGGTAGATGGCACTGCACCGCCAAGAAAAGAGGGTAACATCAAAATTATGGACTACTTTTTTGAGTATGTTGGTAAGGTCCGGTCATAGTCACTTGTTGAAATCTCTAAAAAGACAAATACTCCCTCCGTCCAGAAATACTTGTCATCAAAATGGATAAAAGGAAATGTATCTAGACGTATTTTAGTTTTAGATACATCTCTTTTTATCCATTTTGATGACAAGTATTGTCGAACAGAGGGAGTAGAAAACAGAGTTGGTGATGATGGTGTGCGTGCCATCCTGCAATATAGGCCGTCGGATTTATATCTAACGGATAGGAAAGAAACTATGGCAATTTTGCAAAAATATACCCACACGTCTCTCCACGTTCGCGAATAAGGGCTTCCCTCGTTCAACCTTTTCTCTCACAAGATAAACTACTCATACAAATGCATCTTGATGTTCCGTGCAACGCACGGGCGGCTAGATAATTTCTTTTAAAATAGTTGCTGCGATAATTGGGTTGAAGTGATATATTTTATGTCTGCCCCGAATGATTTCAGATTCACTAGTGGTAACAAAGAAAAGGTTGCCTTGTTAATTAACAGAAAACAGGGTGAAAACTATCACATGAGGCCGGTAAAAACAAGGCACACTGGGTTCAGCGTCATCGTTACTACAGCTGAGCGCGCGCAAGAAGTCTACATATCAAGGGGGCTACCGAGCGAGGCACCGAGACACAATGTTTGAGAGAGAAACCAATTGACAGATTATGATCAGATCGAGTTGTCACCCTTCTGCTGTCATTGTTGGGGGGGAGGGAGAGAAAGACGTATCGAGAGTGTGCGCGGTAGGCACAGAGGCACAACTAGCGAGTGTGTGTGTGTGTGTGTTTGAAAGAGGAGTAGATAGATTATTATCAAGATCGATGTGCCACCCTACTCCTTCGGTGCCGGGTAGTGTGTGTGTATGTTTGAGAGAGAAGCCAGTCGATAGATTAGTATGAAGATCGAGGTGTCACCCTACTCCTTCGGTGTTGGGAAGTGTGGGTGTGTGGGGGGGGGGCAGTGACACTCACATATCTCTACTCTTATAAAAATATAGAGTTGGTGATGATGGTGTTCCTTCCATCCTGTAATATAGGCCATCCGATTTATATCCGACGGACAGGAAGGAAACTTTGGCAATTTTGCAAAAAGATACCCACACCCCTCTCCGCATTTGCAAATAAGGCATTCCCTCGTTCATCCTTTTCTCCCACATGATAAACTTCTCATACAAATGCATCTTGATGTTCCGTGCAACGCATGGGCATCTTGCTAGTAGGGAGAAGGAGTTTGTGTGACACATATCTAGCTATATTAAGGGATATGTATATATCATATGTGTGAGAGACATTATTATACTTTGAGACATTAGTGGTTGTGGGTGGGCGGAATTAAAGGGCTGGGCGTGTTAGACATAGAGAGCGTGTGTGTTTCTGTGTGAGAGACTTGTAGGACGGGGTAGAAAGATGAATTTAACCCTGACGGAGGGAGAGAAATACACGAAGTGCGCGTGTGTGATTCCGATGCCCACAGGGAAATGAGATATGTATGCGTGTGAGAGAGATTGCACAATTCATTCACGTATCACTATCTAGCGATCGCGGACATGCATCGCTTGAACATAAGTCAATATCTACTTCGTATCGTGGCCAAAGGTACAATATCGATTCAATGCTATAAAGATTGGACACTCACATATCACATTTTTTTTCTATTTAAATAAACCTTTTCAGTTGTGCATCCCAAAGTTAAAGTGATGTTTCTTCAAACAACAAATGTAGCTATCATGTACATGCACCATTGTTACTCTTGCATTCAAATTCATTAGTCTTGGATGATTTAAGTTTCTATTTTGAAGTAATATATGTAATATTCATATATGAATTCAACAGGTACGCAATTTATGAAATGGAGGCTATGTAATCATATGAGGTAACACTTTTAAGTAGCTGACTACAATATCCATTTCTTTTTGTGCGCCTCTACACTAACACGTCAATGCATTATGTTTAAAGTAAATAACCAATGGCACTAAATTATCTATTTACACGAGAAATACATAGGCTGAGCATTTGATCCCTTTTTTGTGAACGCGCCACTACACCCGTACGATTGGCCGCGCCCGTGTGAACGTCCCGAGTTATTGTCTTTTTTTCTGGGGTGGACTTCACACCAGTTATTAACTGCTGACGCGTGCCCCATTTACACAGTTAGCATGACCTTCCCGCTAGCGCGGTCCAAAATTAGTTGAAACTGGATACGAACGATCCCGCGGGCGGCAAAATCTCCCGCCTCCTTCTAAAATTTCCGCCACCTTAGTCTTTAGCATGCGAAATCCCCCTTTTGTCCTTGGTGCACGGAGACCAACAGTTACAATACCGCCCTCATCTACATGATAGGTCGGGGCTGCTTTGGTAACTTCCGGTTCCCCCACTACACGGCACCCCCATTTCCTCTCCCCCTCCCGCAAAAACGACTAACTCCACAGCACCAGAGCATCTTACATCACGCCGTCCGTACTTCATCGCCCTTTCTCCCCTCCCCTCTCGAAACCCTAGACTGCTCATCCACCGGCGTACCATAGCCCATTCACTGCCAATGGCGTCCACCTCGCCGGATATGCTTCTGCGGCCGCATCTACTCCTCCCACCTCCCCTAGAAACAAATAGACTGCTCATCCACCACTGTACCACATCCCATTCAGTGCCGGCCTTGTCCACAATGCTGGATCTGCTTCGCCGGTACTGTCGTCAACCGTCGTGCATCTGCAGCGGCTCATTCGTACTCCCCACCGGAGACGCTTCGTCCACACCCCCCGGAGCCGCCCCACCGACGCCCCCGTCGACGGACTCTTATCCTCTTCGCTGACACCTTCCTCAACCCTATCGGAGCCGCTTCGCCGACACCTTCCTCAACCCTATCGGAGCCGCTTCGCCGACACCATCGTCAACCCTATCAGAGTAGCTTCGCATATACCATTCTCAACCCTACCGGGGCCGCTTTGCCAACTGACAAGTCCACGGCCTCAGATCCGCTTCCTCGCACCCTCATCCAACCTACCGGAGCAGCTTCTGATGCCCCGTCCACGGCCGCAGATCCGCATCGTTGACACCACCCTTAACCCAACCACCGGAGCAGCTTCTGACGCCCCGTCCACGGCCGTAGATCCGCATCGTCGACACCATCCTTAACCCAACCACCGGAGCAGCTTCTAACGCCCCGTCCACGGCCGCAGATCCGCATCGTCGACACCATCCTTAACCCAATCACCGAAGCAGCTTCAATTACGCCCTCGTCCACGGCCACAGATCTGCTTCCCCCACACCGTAGTCCACCCTACCGGAGCCGCTCCACAAACACCCTGCTCAACGGTTCTAGATCTTCTTACCGGACCCTGACAGCCAGCGCGGCATCATCACCCTCGACGTTTCTAACCTGATTCCCACCGTCTGGAGAGATGCCAAGCACTCGCCACGGCCTAGGTACTTGTCACCTTTAAACCCGTCCAGCATCACCTGCCCGATGTACTTCAAATATACTAACCGGTCACTATTAACTGTTATGCAGCTGGCAAAAACTACAAGGACGATGTTTCTTCTGGATCTAACAGCTTGGCCAACCAAGATCCTGGATTGAGGCATTGCTATGATCTTGTAAGCGTCTCTCTCTCTCTCTTGTATTGTTCTGTGCCTGCCAGTGTGCTTTGCTAGGATTTTCGACCAGTAATCCCTTTGTGCAGACAATGATTTCTACTACTGGCTGCTAAATTAGATATGTAGATGCCATACATGATACTACCTCGTACCTCCGTTCCTAAATATAAGTCTTTCTAGAGATTCCACTATAGGCTACATACAGAGCAAAATGAGTGAATCTACACTCGAAAATGCATCTATATACATCTGTATGTGGTCCATACTAGAATCTCTACAAAGACATATATTTAGGAACAGGGGCAGTACATTACACAAAATCGTAGGTGGCATGTAGGAATTCCAGTGCACTACATTAGGCTCCCTTAGAGTGCCTGCTAGTCCAGCATACAGAGTCATGGCTAGTTTATGGTACGCACACAATCGTTAATTGGTGGTTTAAATATGCGCAAGGGATATGCAATGTAGTATCATGTAGAGATGTCTAAAATTAGCCATGTCAACTTGCAGATAGGGTTACACAATGAAAAAGTACAAGATGGATGTGGCAATTTCATGAAACATCGCAAAAAAAGGAGAGGAAGTGGTGAGCCTATACAGTGTGTTATGGTACGTCACTCCTCCATTGCAATCATTGTGACATGTTATTTGTATGCCAGTTCTATTAGCCAAGTTTCTTAGGGACAGTTATTATGAGTTATCCTAAGAAAATAAGCGCCTGTGAATATAAGCTCCATGTAATAAGCCAACCAGTTCTTTTCATTACGTTTTCAGCTTATCTTTGGTATGATCAGTGGAAAGTCTAGATTGCATTATATTTTTTCATTTTGCTTCCCATATGGAAATTAATTTGACTTGCAAACATCACAAATTGAACCCAGTGCAGTAATTAATATGATAGGAAAAACATACCATCACTATTTGCTCAAAATGCAAATACAAAGATACCATCTACTTGGCACAATCTACTTTGGTCAATGTTTTCCATAGAGATCCCATTACCTAATTTAAACGAAGAACGCATGACCCACATTTAAATGAAAAACAATTATTTATTGAAATTTGATGGTCCAAGTGGCCGGTTATTATCGTATAGTAGCACCACCTGAAAGCATCATATAGCAGCAGCAGCTCATAACAACTAATCATACAACAGCAGAAGTCTGCAATTCATCATATACCAGCAGCAGCTCATAGCAATTCATCATATAGCAGCAGTAGGAGAAGCTCATGGAAATTCATCATATAGCAGCAGCAGGAGAAGCTCATAGCAATTCATCATATAGCAGCAGCAGCAACTTGTAGCAACTCATCATATAGCAGCAACAGCTCATAGAAATTCATCATATAGCACCAGCATCAGCTCATAGCAACTCATCATACAACAGCAGCAGCTCATAGAAATTCATCATATAGCAGCAGCAGGAGCAGCTCATAGCAATGCATCATATAGCAGTAGCAGAAGCAGCTCATAGAAATTCATCGTATAGTGGATCAGAATGAAAATTTGGCAAAAAATCAGAGAAGATCCTCACCTTGTTGGATGAGCTCATCCTTCAACAACACCTCAAGGCCATGGCCTGGGAGGAGGGGAGGGGGAATAAGGTGCCTTCTATCGCAGTGTGGCATCAGCCGTAGTTGTGCAGCGCCCGCCGGAGTAGTGCGTTGGACGAACCACAATGGAGCAGCTGCTGGAGACCATGAGAATGAGGGGCGGCGCCAGAGGGAGGAGCTGCCAGGGAGATTTGCCCCTACCCGCTGGCCATGTAGCCTAGCTGGACATAGCATCATCGAGGACCAGGCCAGATGGGAGCAGTGGCGACGGCTCGCTGGAGGAACCCTAGTGCTGTAGGCAGGGGATCGAGGTAGAGGGAAAGGGGAGAGGAGATGCAAGCGGGCATGGCAATGAATGCTTGCGTGTTTGTTTTTACTTGAGGGTCAGGTGTGACACGGGCGTCAGCAGTTGCATTTTGAGTGTAATATAGGCAGACAACAGAGTCATTTCACTATTCCCCTTCCCTTCAATTTTTAGTGAGGTTCTACCCGAAACACCCCCCTCCAAAGCGAAATTAGTTAAGCCCAAGCCCATAACTCAAAAATGACTTCTTTACATCTTTTATGGCTTATTGTGACAATATGCCCTGAAAAGGCGGAATCGAACTGGCCCTTAACCTGCAATTCAATTGTGCATGCAATGATGAATCACTCTTGCCTGCTATCTGTACATTTAGGCATCATCATACATGGCATAACCTAATACATGTGCATTCCATTGTAGAATCTAGAATATGCAATGTTTATGTTAGTTCATACGTTGCACATGATGTTTAAATGCCCCTTAAATCTGGTCAGTCAAGTGATGGTCTTTAAGCCTCCTTCTTTGCTTCTTTTCTTGATATGTAAGATTTGCTCACACATCTGTTCAATTGCTTGTTTGCATCAGCCAGCCATACTAGGACTGTTTGCTTTGATTACTTGCTGTTCTTGACCTAACACTCTAACAGAGCTTGTCAATGATTTAAACACTAAGGGCTGCTGTAGTGGGGCCTTGTCTAACTCATAGGTGACATAAAGGTTTGGCTGTACACTACAGTAGGCTCTCCAAGAGTACCTGGAGATCCAGTTCGAAGGTATGGCTAGTTTTTACATAGTACAGACATAGTAAATGCTCATTTCATTGTGTGCAAGTGCAATAGATGTGACATGTTTCATTATGTGGTGTTGTTTTGTTATAATCTCATCGTTTTGTGTTCACATACGGGAAAGTATGCATATTTATCTTCCAAGGAGACGAGTAACTAGTTTGTGTCACCTTGCAGAGGGGGTGCAATGAAGATAAGATTGAGGATTTCCAAGTACAAGATGTTAGGAAGGAGCCTTGCAAGGGAAGTAGGAGCTGCGCTGAGCCTCTTCAACTTGCTAAGGTAAGTCACTGTATGCAACTCAATAGTTCAATTCCTTGTTTGTTTCAGGCATAGTTAATTTTCTCTTTTCAATTACTTTATTTTTCCTCAGTTAATGAGATGCCCAAATAATCATGCCTGATGTTCGGTACTTGTATCACTATTAGTTGACATAATTAAAGGCCTTACCATTTAATTACTCTGCCGAAGTGTGCCTGAAGCTTTGAAGTCTATTAACCAACTATTATTGCATGAGGCTCACAATCTAGTTTATACTACACTAATGATTGCATAGTTTTGCCTGCTGTAGTATGTTTGTATGGAACCCTCTGTTGTTCATTATGCTCCCTAAGACTTTAATTGAGGCACAGAATGGCCAACTGCTTGCTTACTTATACGCAACGTGCTGTCTAAATTTGTAACTTGTCTGTGTTTTCGATTGGGCCCCAACATGATGCTCCTCTGGTGAGCTAAGAGGGATTTCTGTATGCAGGCTGCACAGACTATCTTTTTTATAATTTTTAAAATATCACCTGCTTATGCTTCATGACGTATAACATTTTTTTTGAAAGTGACGTGTAACATTATTGTTAGTCCTATTTTGCCATGTAGTACAAAATAGTGTCTTGTTCGCTTCACTGTTGTAACTATATTTTTGCCCTAGTCATGTGTACTTACAGAAACATTTCAGGATGAAGTGACATCAACACAAAGATCTGCGAGCAGTGCAGCATGGCCGTTACCGAATGATTATGGATTGGAATTGGGATGTGCTGATGTTCTCGAGCATCAACTAGAGGTGGCAAGACAACGTGTACATGATTGTCAACGTATAATCAACAAGTTGAGACTGGACATGCAGGAGTAAAAATATGAAACAAGACACTGAGGTAACCATGAAGGAATTGGAGATTTTGCAGATTGAAATTTGTGCTATCTGAATCCGGCCAATCCTATTTTCTGAAGAGATTATAGTTCAAATGGAGTTAAGTTGATGCGTGTCCATGATGTATGAGCTGTATTTGCCCAGTGTATGTAATTTTCTGTTTGTGTATGCTTTATTATCACCTATGCCGAACCATAATGCCCAGTGGGTATAATTGGCTGTAATTTCTTTATTGTATAGTGTAGGATTATTCTACCTTTCTATGCCTTGATCTCTTTGTTGTATAGTGTATGATTTTTAGAGGTGATAGTATTGAGTAGGATAATTCTTTGAATATGCTATATCATTCAAACGGGGGCCAACTCGCCCGACCATGGCCCTTCACGGGCCGTTGGATCCATGGGCCTTCTACGTCTCGTAGGATCCATGGGCCTTCGATGTCTCGTAGGATCCATGGGCCTTGTACGTCTCGTAGGATCCATGGGCCTTCTACGTCTCATAGGATCCATGGGCCTTCTACGTCTCGTAGGATCCATGGGCCTTCTACGTCTCGTAGGATCCATGGGCCGCCGACTCATTTATGGGTCTTGTACGGGCCTTTAATGGGCTATAGACGAGCCTTTAATGGAAATCGTACGTTTTATGGGCTGACCATAACGGGCTGTTAATAGGCCGTATTTGGTGATGCTATGAAAATGGCCCAACAGACTAACGGGCCGACTGTAACGATGGGCTGAATTTGGCCCACAAGCAGAAATGATAGTAACGGGCTGTAAGTAACGAAATGCTGAAAATGAGCCCAATAATAAATGGGCCCTCAGAAGGCCGAAAGTTAACTTTGGCTGGAAACGGCCCAACGGAATAACGGGCCGTTAATGGGTATAAAGTGATACACTGTTCATTACGGGCCAGTTTCACCACGGGCCGTTAATGGGTGTAAAGTAATACACTGTTCATTATGGGCCAATTTTAGCACGAGCCGCTAATGGGCCACGAGTTACAAAGGGCCTCATATGGGCCGAAAGACGTCATGGTCTATACATGGGTCAAAAGTGAAAACGGGCTGGAATCATATTGGATGGCCCAGATGACGCTACTGGGCCTAATTCGGATAGGGCGTAACGGGCCTTGGGTTAGCGAGCTGTAAATGGGCTATATGTGAACAGGCCGTTAACAGGCTTTCCATGGGCCGGCCCGCCAGCTTTTGACCAAGTCAAACGGGCCGGCCTTTTCACAGGAATGGGCCACTGTTGGGCCGTGCCACATGTTGACGTATCATAGGCGCCTTCTGTCCAGTGAGTGGATGACATTTGTCCTAACGATGAGCCGACACGTGTTTCCTCTAGCCAATGATGATTTTACACGTGGAAAATTCCCATTGGTCGGGGCTGTTAACGGGTTATCGGATCCAAAACCCGACCCGATAGCTTAATGGCGTTCCATTACGATGGATGCCACGTGTCGGTCACCCTTGACCAAAGCACTTCTGTGACGCGCGATTTATCATCATGGAAGTGGACACATCCGTGATGATAATTTTGGTAATGTCATGGAACACTTCTACGACATCACATGTATGCCTATCTTGATTCTGTCATAAATTTGTCATGGATGTACATGCATGACAAAAAACGCGACCTACTGTGACAAACACGTATCATCACGGAAGTGAATTTTTTTGTAGTGGTTATTCATAGCAAGACATACATCAAGTGTTCTCAAATCCATAGAAGTATTCAATCTGCTAATAACGAAATCTCAAAGGGAAAACTCAATTCACAACAAGATAGAGAGGGGAAAACACCATATGATCCAACTATATTAACAAAGCCCGTGATACATCAATATCGTGCCATCTCAAGAACACGAGAGAGAGAGAAAGGTTAAACACATAGCTACTGGTACAAACCCTCAGCCCCGAGGGTGGACTACTCCCTCCTTATTGTGATGGCCGTCAAGATGATGAAGATGGCCACCGGTGATGATTTCCCCCTCCGGCAGGGTGCCGGAACGGGGTCTACATTGGTATTTCATGGAAAAATAGGCCTACGGTGGCGGAACTTCTGATCTAGTGTTATTTCTGATTGTTTCTCTATTCATAGGATTTTTCAGTGTTGGAATCACGCGAAGATGGGCCTCGAGGTGAGCACATCCCACCTGGGCGCACCCAGGTGTCTTGTTCTCGCCTCCTTCACCTTTGGTCCTCCCACGAAGCTTCTAGTGCCTCTTTTGTTCCAAAAATATCGTCAGAAAGTTTCATTGCATTCGGAGAACTTTTATTCTGCACAAAAAACAAAACCATGGTAGTTCTGATGAAAACAGTGATACGTCCATTTTGCATCATGTTTTCTTACTCTTATTTATAATGTTATTATCCATAATAATGCTTTTTTGGAGTAATTCTAATGCATTTTCTCTCATAATATGCAAGGTATACACAAACAGGGAGAATTCTGGCAGCTGGAAATCTGGACCTGGAAAAGCTACGTCAGGCTACCTATTCTGCACAACTCCAAATAAGCTGAGACTTCACGGAGAATTTTTATGGAATATATGAAGAATAATGGAGCAAATAACTACCAGAGGGGGCCCACCAGGTGGGCACAACCCACTTGGGCGCGCCAGGGAGCCCAGGCACGCCCTGGTGGGTTGTGCTCACCTAGGCCCACCTCCGGCGCCCATCTTCTGGTATATAAGTCATTTTGACCTAGAAAAAATAAGGAGAGTACTCGGAATGGAGCGCCGCAGCTTCAAGGCAGAATTTGGGCATGAGCACTTTTGCCCTCCGGCGGAGCGATTCTGCCAGGGGAACTTCCCTCCCGAGGGGGAAATCATCGTCATCATGATCACCAACAACTCTCCCATCTTGGGGAGCGAAATTTCCATCAACATGTTCAACAACACCATCTCCTTTCAAACCCTAGTTCATCTCTTATGTTCAATCTTGTTACCGGAACTAATGATTGGTGCTTGTGGGTGACTAGTAGCGTTGATTACATCTTGTATTTGATTACTATATGGTTTATTTGGTGGAAGATTATATGTTCAGATCCAATATGCTATTTAATACTCCTATGATCATGAGCATGTTTATCATTTGTGAGTAGTTACTTTCATTCTTGAGGTCATGGGATAAATCATGTTGCAAGTAATCATGTGAACTTGATATGTGTTTGATATTTTGATAGTATGTATGTTGTGATTCACTTAGTGGTGTCATGTGAACGTCGACTACATGACACTTCACCATATTTGGTCCTAAGGGAATGCATTATGGAGTAGCAATTAGATGATGGGTTGCGAGAGTGACAAAATCTTAAACCCCAGTTTATGCGCTATTCCGTAAGGGACCGATTGGATCCAAAAGTTCAATGCTATGGTTAGAATTTATTCTTAGTACTTTCCTCGTAGTTGCATATGCTTGTGGGAGGCTTAAACATAAGTAGGAGGTTTGTTCAAGTAAGTACAGCATCTAAGCACCGGTCCACCCACATATCAAATTATCAAAGTATCGAACACGAATTAAGCCAAAATGATGAAAGTGACTAGATGAAATTCCCGTGTACCCTCAAGAACGCTTTGCCTAGTATAAGAGACCGTTTTGGCCTATCCTTTGACTCAAAAGGATTGGGCTACCTTTCTGCAATTTTGGCACTATTATCATTACTTGCTTGTTACAAATTATCTTGCTATCAAGCTACTCCGCTACTTACAATTTCAGCACTTGCAGACATTACCTTGCTGAAAACCACTTGTCATTTCCTTCTGCTCCTCGTTGGGTTCGACACTCTTACTTATTGAAAAGATCTACAATTGATCCCCTATACTTGTGGGTCATCAAGGCTATTTTCTGGCGCCGTTGCCGGGGAGTGAAACGCCTTTGGTAAGTGGAATTTGGTAAGGAAACATTTATATAGTGTGCTGAAATTTATTGTGACTTCTTACTATGAAAAACAATCCTTTCAGGGGTTTGTTCGGGGTATCTTCACCTCATGCGGAACCACAATTAGTTATCCCTCAACCCACTGCACCTACTGAAAATATTTAATATGAAATTCCTTCGGGTATGATAGAACAACTGCTAGCTAATCCTTATGCAGGAGATGGAACCGAACATCCTGATATGCACCTAATATATGTAGAACAAATTTGTGGATTGTTTAAGCTTGCAGGTTTACCCAGGGATGAAGTTATGAAAAAGGTTTTCCCTTTATCTTTGAATGGAAAAGCATTGGCATGGTATAGGCTATGCGATGATATTGGATGTTGGAATTGGAATCGTTTGAAATTGGAGTTCCACCAAAAATTTATCATATGCATCTAGTTCATTGTGATCAGAATTATATATATATATAATTTTTCGCCTCATGAAGTAGAAAGTATCGCTCTAGCTTGGGGGAGGCTTAAGTTAATGTTATATTCATGCCCCAATCATGAGCTCTCAAGAGAAATTATTATCCAGATTTTTTATGCTCAGCTTTCTCGTAATGATCAAACCATGCTTGATACTTCTTGTGCTGGTTATTTTATGAAGAAGACTATTGAATTCCGGTGGGATCTTTTGGAAAGAATTAAATGCAACTCTGAAGATTGGGAACTCGACAAAGGTAAAGAGTCAGGTTTTAAACTTAAGTATGATTGTGTTAAATCTTTTATGGATACCGATGCTTTTCAAAAGTTTAGCACTAAATATGGACTTGACTCTAAGATAGTAGCCTCCTTTTGTGAATCATTTGCTACTCATGTTGAACTCCCTAAAGATAAGTTGTTTAAATATCACCCACCTATTAAAGAAGAAACTAAAGAACCGGTACCGGTTAAATAAGAAACTATACTTTATAATGTTGATCCAGTTGTTCCTTTTGCTTATATAGAGAAACCACCTTTCCCTGTTAGGATAAAGGAACATGCCAAAGTTTCAACTGTGGTTAACAAAAGCTATATTAGAACACCTAAACCTGATGAAAAAAAATTAAAGTAGAACCTAGTATTTCTATGGTTAAAGATCTCTTGGAAGAAGATATGTATGTGCATGTTATTTACTTATGTGAAGAAGTTGCTAGAATTACCAAACCTGATAAAAAAGATAAACATAGACATGTTGTTGGCATGCCTGTCATATCAGTTAAAATAGGTGATCACTTTTATCATGGTTTATGTGACATAGGTGCTAGTGTGAGTGCTATTCCCTACACTTCATATCAAGAAATTATGAATGACATAGCACTGCAGAAATAGAAGACATAGATGTTACTATTAAACTTGCTAATAGAGACACAATATCACCGATTGGGATTGTTAGAGTTGTTAAAGTATTATGTGGGAAAATTAAATACCCTACTGATTTTCTTGTTCTTGGTTCCCCACAAGATGACTTTTGTCCCATTATCTTTGGTAGACCTTTCTTGAACACCGTTAATGGTAGAATAGATTGTGAGAAGCAAACTGTCGGTGTTAGTTTTAGTGATGAGTCTCATGAATTTAATTTTTCCAAGTTTAGTAGAAAGCTTCATGAAAAAGAATTGCCTAGTAAGGATGAATTAATTGGTCTTGCTTCTATTGATATACCACCTACTCATCCTTTAGAATAATATTTGCTAGACCATGAAAATGATTTACATATGCATGAAAGAAATGAAATAGATAAAATTTTCTTTGAACAACGTCCTCTACATAAACACAATTTGCCTATTGAAACTCTAGCAGGTCTTCCTCCACCTAAAGCTGATCCTATGTTTGAATTAAAACAATTGTCAGACACTTTGAAATATGCTTATCTTGACGAAACGAAGATATATCATGTTATTATCAGTGCTAACCTTTCAGAACATGAAGAAGAAAGATTGTTGAAAGTTCTAAAGAAGCACCGAGCTGCTATTTGATATACTCTTGATGATTAAAAGGGCATTAGTCCCACTCTATGTCAGCACAAATTAATATGTAACCTGATGCTAAACCCGTTGTTGATCACCAACGTCGGTTAAACCCGAAGATGAAAGAAGTGGTAAGAACAGAAATATTAAAACTTCTGGAAGCAGGTATAATATATCCTATAGCTGATAGTAGATGGGTAAGTCATGTTCATTGTGTCCCTAAGAAAGGAGGTATTACTGTTGTTCCTAATGATAAGAATGAACTTATTCCACAAAGAATTGTTACAGGCTATAGAATGGTAATTGATTTTAGAAAATTAAACAAAGCAACTAGAAAAGATCATTACCCTCTGCCTTTTATTGATCAAATGCTTGAAAGATTATCTAAGAACACACATTTTTTCTTCCTTGATGGATATTTTGGTTTTTCACAAATACATGTTTCTCAACCTGATCAAGAAAATACCACTTTTACTTCTCCCTTTGGAACTTATGCTTATAGATGTATGCCTTTTGGTCTATGTAATGCACCTGCTACCTTTCAAAGATGTATGACCGCTATATTCTCTGACTTTTGTGAAAAGATTGTTGAGGTTTTCATGGATGACTTTTCTGTTTATGGGAAGTCTTTTGATGATTGTTTAAGCAATCTTGATTGAGTTTTGTAGAGATGTGAACAAAAAAATCTTGTCTTGAATTGGGAGAAGTGTCACTTTATTGTTAATGAAGGCATTGTCTTGGGTCATAAAATTTCTGAAAGAGGTATTGAAGTGGACAAAACAAAGGTTGATGCAATTGAGAAAATGCCATGTCCTAAAGATATAAAAGGTATTCGTAGTTTCTTAGGTCATGCTGGTTTTTATAAATATTTATCAAAGACCTTTCTAAAAATTTCTAGGACTCTTACTAATCTTTTGCAAAAGGATATTCCTTTTGTTTTTGATGATGATTGTTTAGAAGCCTTTAAAACAATCAAGAAAGCCTTAATTTCTGCACCTATTGTTCAACCACCTGATTGGAACTTGCCTTTTCAAATTATGTGTGATGCTAGTGATTATGCTGTTGGTGTTGTTCTAGGACAAAGAGTTGATAAGAAACTTAATGTAGTTCATTATGCTATTGTAACATCCCAAATTTTGCAATTTGGAATGTTATACACTAGATCATCATGCATATCATATTTCTTGCATTTTGGTTGATCCTAGAAATTTCACGCAACTCAAGGACCTTCGGAGAGAGTTGGAGATTTCGTTATTTTCATATTTGAGAGTTTTCTCGAACTTGAAAAGAGGATCATTTGATTTATTTATTTCATCTTCAATTATTTTTCCAATATCAAATATAAGAGAGGGAATAATATGACTTTCCCAAATTTAGGAAAAATGCAGATTTAATAAATAAATCAAATTTTGGTTTTTCCGGAGTTTATTTGCATTTTATTTGGATAGGGAAAAATGCGTGTTTTCAAAAAATTGCATTCTAGGTCCGGAGTAAAGTTCATTTTGTTCGGCTCATTTTTAGGAGTCGGGGAAAATTTACTTTAGAATTTTTGGAGTTCGTTTAGTTTTCTTTTTCTTTGTTTTTCTGCGCGTGGAACTATTAAAAAAAAACTCCCGCAGGCCAGCCGGGCCAAGGCCCAGCCAGCCAGGCCGCCGCCGCCCCAGCGCCCTGCGTGCCAGCCGCCGCCCCGCCCTAGGACGAGTCCTAGAAGGACTCTAGGCCGGCGCCCCCCTTGCCCCTTGCCCAAGCATCTACCCCCTCCCCCTCCTAGTATATATACCCCTCTACCCCCCCTCTCCTCCTAAGCCGCAGCAAGCACCAGCAGCAGCAGCCACCGCCACCGCCGCCGCCTAGCTGCCGCGCCGCCTAGTCACCGCCGCCGCCTTTGCACCCCGCCGCCGCCGGAGCCTCGTCGAGGTAGCCGCGCCACCCTACCCTCGCCTCGGTTCGGTTTTTATTTTTGAAACCATTCCGGTTCTTTTCTTTTCTTCCGGTTTTGTTTCGGTTTTCTTACGAAACCCTAGATTGGTTTTCCGTTTCTTTTTCGGTTTCTTTTCCGAAAACCCTAGATCGGTTTTCGTTCTTCTTTCAGACAGTTCGTCTCAATGAACGTGATCACCGATTATTCTTGGTTAACGAACGTCCGTTCGTTTAACCGTTCTTCGTTTTCTTTCTCGTCGGATTTATTCCGCGATCGTGATCTCAGATCCGATCTTTGTTCTAGTCTTTCTTCTCGCTCGTTTATCGGAATCAGGTGATTCAAGCGTCTGGAGTTTCGTTTCGAAACCGCCGTTCCGTCTAATCAACTTAAACAAGTTTTTGCTATGGTAAAATTTGACCTAGTTTCAACTTGCTAGAACCGAGTTGTTTTCTTCCGCCGTTTGTTTTCCGTTTCTTTGTTCGGTTCGTTCTTTCTTTGCAACCGAAGTTCTTAAGTTGAACTTTCTGGTTCGTTCTCTTGTTCGAGTTTTACCTGTGCATTAGATGAGTACTTATTGTATGCTTGTTGTTTGTCTGCGATAGATCACCCGGATTGCGCCGCTTGTTACTTCGATTCCCTAGGTCTCACGGATCATGAGCAAGGCAAGTAACACTTTGATCATACCTTTTCTACAACCCATGTTTTATTGCATTAGATCAATCCTCTCACATTGCATGATTAGGATCTAATTAAATTGTGGGATGGGAAGTAGATGAGGTAGTACCTATCACCTGTATTACTATGAAACCTTTGGGAGTTACTTCTATGTTTGCTTATTATGCCATGCTATGCTAGTAGACGTGGATTGGGTGAGTGATATCCATGACAGATGTGAGTTGATAATTTTAATGGTTTATCTAAGGTGGCAACTTAAACACACATCTGGGTGGATTGAGGCACCTGATGTCTATCAGGACTTGCTTGTTTTTATTTTGGACTGCCACCCAGGCTCAAAGGGATCATAAGATCTTTCATGCTAGAAACTTCCGTGTGCAGCCACAAGCCATTATGGGCTCTGGCATAGTTGACTAAGTTGTGCGAACTCTTACAGTGGTAGACTAGCAGATGTAGGGGATGTAGGTGTACCGGTCTACCCGATCGTAAGGTGCTAGCGCTTCTGAAAGGCTATGTCTCAGTCATCCGTTTCTCAAACACCATGTAGTGCGAGAAATCCAACGGAGGCGATCGAGTCTTGTGGAGAAAAGTGCGCAAACCTCTGCAGAGTGTACAAACTAATCATGATTAGCCGTGTCCCCGGTTATGGACATCTTGAGTATCTAGTACTTGAATATCATGTGGATCTCAACATGTTACTTCTAATTAATGTTGTTGGGTTTTAATTGTTCACTTAATTGGGATCGGAATGCTGTCAACCATTCTCGATGTTTCACAACCACCATGATAGTTAAATAAATTTATTCCTTTGCAGTAGGGAAAAATTGGCTTTACGCAAAAACTGTAACCATAGAGCTTTCCACCAGCCATATATGCATATAGTATAGCTGCTTCATTCCATTACTCTCTATGTGTTACATTGCCAGCATATTCCATGTGCTGACCTATTTTCGGGCTGCAACTTCTCATGTTGCAGACTTTTCAGACGACGAGTAAGGTGCTTTTAGGTCGTGGTTCTATACTCAGTGATTCCGTTGGAGTTGATGGACCCATTTATCTTCCGAGTCTTCCGCTGTTATCGTTATTAGATGGCCTTAAGCCATATTTATTGTAATAAGTTCTCTTTGAGACAACGATGTAATAAGTGTGTGATTGCCACTCTGCTATAAATCCTTCGATGTACTGTGTGGTGTCAGCATTACTGATCCAGGGAAGACACCCGAGCACAGTAGACTTGATCCATTCGGGTCGGGTCGCCACAGCTATTAAAACTCTAGAAAGTGCTCAAAGAAATTATGCTACTACTGAAAAATAATTCTTAGCAGTTGTGTTTGCTTGTGATAAATTTACACCTTATATTGTTGATTCCAAAGTAACTGTTCACACAAACCGCGCTTCTATTAAATATCTTATGGAAAAGAAAGATGCTAAACCTAGACTTATTCGATGGGTTCTCTTATTACAAGAATTTGATCTACATATCATTGATAGAAAAGGAGCTGAGAACCCAGTAGCTGATAATTTATCTAGGCATGAAAATGTGCTTGATGACCCACTACCTATTGATGATAGTTTTCCTGATGAGCAGTTAGTTGCAATAAATGTTGCTCATAGTACTCCTTGGTATGTTGATTATGCTAATTACATTGTTGCTAAATATTTACCACCTAGCTTTACATACCAACAAAATAAAAAAATCTTCTATGATTTAAGACATTACTTTTGGGATGACCCACATCTTTATAAAGAAGGAGTAGATGGTATTATTAGACGTTGTGTACCTGAGCATGAACAGGGACAAATCCTATGGAAATGTCACTTCGAAGCTTATGGAGGGCATCATGCTGGAGATAGAACTTCTCACAAGGTACCGCAGTTTGGATTTTTTTTGGCCTACTCTCTTCAAGGATGCCCGTAAGTTTGTCTTATCTTGTGATGAATGTCAAAGGATAGGTAATATCGGTAAGCATCAAGAAATGACTATGAATTATTCACTTGTTGTTGAACCATTTGATGTTTGGGGATTTGATTACATGGGACCTTTTCCTTCCACTAATGGCTATACACATATTTTGGTTGCTGTTGATTATGTTACTAAATGGGTAGAAGCTATTCCAACGAGTAGTGCTGATCACAACACCTCTATTAAAATGCTTAAGGAAGTTATTTTCCAAAGGTTTGGAGTCCCTATATATTTAATGACTGATGGTGGTTCACACTTTATTCATGGTGCTTTCCGTAAAATGCTTGCCAAATATGATGTTAACCATAGAATTGCATCACCTTATCATCCTCAGTCTAGTGTGAAGGAAATATGCCCTAGAGGCAATAATAAAGTTGTTATTTATATTTCCTTATATCATGATAAATGTTTATTATTCATGCTAGAATTGTATTAACTGGAAACTTAGTACATGTGTGAATACATAAACAAATAGAGTGTCCCTAGTATGCCTCTACTTGACTAGCTCGTTAATCAAAGATGGTTAAGTTTCCTAGCCATAGACATGTGCTGTCATTTGATGAACGGGATCACATCATTAGAGAATGATGTGATGGACAAGACCCATCCATTAGCTTAGCATAATGATCGTCTAGTTTTTCTGGTATTGCTTTCTTCATGACTTATACATGTTCCTCAGACTATGAGATTATGCGACTCCCGAATACCGGAGGAACACCTTGTGTACTATCAAACGTCACAATGTAACTGGGTGATTATAAATGATCTACATGTGTCTCTGATGGTGTTTGTTGAGTTGGCATAGATCGAGATTAGGATTTGTCACTCTGTGTATCGGAGAGGTATCTTTGGGCCCTCTCGGTAATGCACATCACTATGAGCCTTGCAAGCAATGTGTATAATGAGTTAGCCATGGGATGATTCATTATGAAACGAGTAAAGAGACTTGCCGGTGACGAGATTGAACTAGGTAGGATGATACCGACGATCGAATTTCAGGCAAGTAACATACCGATGACAAAGGGAACAACATATGTTGTTAAGCGGTCTGACCGATAAAGATCTTAGTAGAATATGTAGGAACCAATATGAGCATCCAGGTTCCACTATTGGTTACTGACCGGAGATGTGTCTCGGTCATGTCTACATAGTTCTCGAACCCATAGGCTCCGCACGCTTAACGTTCAATGACGATTTGTATTATGAGTTATGTGATTTGATGACCGAATGTTGTTCGGAGTCCCGGATGAGATCACAGACATGACGATGAGTCTTGAAATGGTCAAGACATAAAGATTCATATATTGGATGGTTACATTCGGACACCGGAATGGTTTGGGTCATTTCGGAGTACCGGACCCACCCCCAGGAAGTTATTGGGCCTCATGGGCCTAGTGGTGGAAGAGAGGAGGCTGGCCAAGGAGTGGCGCCCCCCAAGCCCAATCCGAATTGGGTTAGGGTTGGGGGGCGGCCCCCCTTTCCATCTCTCCTCATTCTCCTTCCCTCCTTCTCCTACTAGGAATAGGAAAGAGGAAGGGAATCCTACTTGGACTAGGGAGTCCTAGTAGGATTCCCCACACCTGGGGCGCCCCCCTTGGGCCGGCCACCTCTTCCCTCCCCTCCTTTATATATGTGGCCAGGGGGCACCCCATAGACACACAAGTTGATCTTTTAGCCGTGTGCGGTGTCCCCCTCCACAGTTACACACTGCTACTTCTCGAGCTAGCGTTGGTTTTCCCCGAAGAGGAGGGGGTGATGCAGCACAGTAGCATAAGTATTTCCCTTAGTTTTTGAGAACCAAGGTATCAATCCAGTAGGAGGTCATGCGCAAGTCCCTCGTACCTGCACAAAACGGTAGCAACTCGTAACCAATGCTTAGGGGTTGTCAATCCCTTCACGGTCACTTACGAGAGTGAGATCTGATAGAGATAATATTTTTGGTATTTTTGGTATAAACATGCAAAGTAAAAAGTAAAAGCAAAACAAGTAAAATAAAGTAATGGAGATTGATATGATGAGAATAGACCCGGGGGCCATAGGTTTCACTAGTGGCTTCTCTCAAGAGCATAGATATTCTACGGTGGGTGAACAAATTACTGTTGAGCAATTGATAGAATTGAGCATAGTTATGAGGTTATCTAGGTATGATCATGTATATAGGCATCACGTCCGTGACAAGTAGACCGACTCCTGCCTGCATCTACTACTATTACTCCACTCATCGACCGCTATCCAGCATGCATCTAGAGTATTAAGATAAAAACAGAGTAACACCTTAAGCAAGATGACATGATGTAGAGGAATAAATTCATGCAATATGATAAATACCCCATCTTGTTATCCTCGATGGCAACAATACAATACGTGCCTTGCAACTCTTTCTGTCACTGAGTAAGGACACCACAAGATTGAACCCAAAGCTAAGCACTTCTCCCATTGCAAGAACTACCAATCTAGTTGGCCAAACCAAACAGATAATTCGAAGAGACTTGCAAAGATAACTCAATCATACATAAAAGAATTCAGAGAAGATTCAAATATTATTCATAGATAAGTTGGATCATAAACCCACAATTCATCGGTCTCAACAAACACACGCAAAAAGTAGATTACATCGAATAGATCTCCACGAGAGAGGGGGAGAACATTGTATTGAGATCCAAAAAGAGAGAAGAAGCCATCTAGCTACTAGCTATGGACCCGAAGGTCTGAAGTAAACTACTCACACTTCATCGGAAGGGCTATGGTGTTGATGTAGAAGCCCTCCGTGATGGATGCCCTCTCCGGCGGAGCTCCGAAACAGGCCCCAAGATGGGATCTCATGGATACAGGAAGTTGCGGCGGTGGAATTAGGTTTTTGGCTCCGTCTTTGGTCTAATGGGGGTACGTAGGTATATATAGGAGGAAGGAGCACATCGGTGGAGCTCCGAGGGGCCCATGAGGCAGGGGGGCGCGCCCAGGGGGGGCGCCCTCCACCCTCGTGACCTCCCCGGAAACTTCTTGGAGTAGGGTCCAAGTCTCCTGGATCACGTTCGGTGAGAAGATCACGTTCCCGAAGGTTTCATTCCGTTTGGACTCCGTTTGATATTCTGTTTCCTCGAAATACTGAAATAGGCAAAAAACATCAATTCTGGGCTGGGCCTCCGGTTAATAGGTTAGTCCCAAAAATAATATAAAAGTGGAAAATAAAGCCCAATATAGTCCAAAACAGTAGATAAAGTAGCATGGAGCAATCAAAAATTATAGATACATTGGAGACGTATCAGGCATCCCCAAGCTTAATTCCTGCTCGTCCTCGAGTAGGTAAATGATAAAAAGAGAATTTTTGATGCGGAGTGATACTTTGTCATAATTTATATGTAAATCTTCTTAATCATGGTATGAATATTCAGATCCGAAAGGTTCAAGACAAAAGTTCATATTGACATAAAAAATGATAATACTTCAAGCATACTAATCAAACAATTATGTCATCTCAAAATAACATGGCCAAAGGAAGTTCATCCCTACAAAATCATATAGTTAGGCTATGCTTCATTTTCGTCACACAAAGATGTTCCCAACTTCTATACCCCCGATGACAAGCCAAGCAATTGTTTCATACTCAAATAATCTCAAACTTTTTCAACCTTCACTCAATACATGAGTGCGAGCCATGGACATAGCACTATGGGTGGTATAGAATATGATGATGGGGATTGTGTGGAGAAGACAAAAAAGGAGAAAGTCTCACATCAATGAGGCTAATCAACGAGCTATGGATATGCCCATCAATTGATGTTAATGCAAGGAGTAGGGATTGCCATGCAACGGATGCACTAGAGCTAAGAATGCTCAACAAAATAAAACTAGTGGGTGTGCATCCAACTTGCTTGCTCATGAAGACCTAGGGCATTTGGAGGAAGCCCATCGTTGGAATATACAAGCCAAGTTCTATAATGAAAAATTCCCACTAGTATGAACAAGACAACTTATGAGACTCACTATATGAAATTCATGGTGCTACTTTGAAGCACAATATATGAGACTCACTACATGAAGAACAAGGTGCTACTTTGAAGCACAAGTGTGGAAAAAGAGATAGTAGCATTGCCCTTTTTATTTTCTCTTTTTTTGGGCCTTTCTTTTTTTCTTTTTGGCCTTTCTCTCTCTCTTTTTTTTGATTGGGCAATGCTCTTATAATGATGATCATCACACTTCTATTGATTACAACATAATGATTACAACTCGATACTAGAGCAAGATATGACTCTATATGAATGCCTCCGGCGGTGTACCGGGATGGTGCAATGAATCAAGAGTGACATGTATGAAAAATAATGCATGGTGGCTTTGCCACAAATATGATGTCAACTACAAGATCATGCAATGGCAATATGACAAAATTAAAGCATGTCATGATGATGATGATGATGATGATGATGATGATGGAAGTTGCATGGCAATATATCTCGGAATGGCTATGGAAATGCCATGATAGGTAGGTATGGTGGCTGTTTTGAGGAAGATATAGGGAGGTTTATGTGTGAAATAGCGTATCATATCACGGGGTTTGGATGCACCGGTGAAGTTTGCACCAACTCTCAATGTGAGAAAGGGCAATGCATGGTACCAAAGAGGCTAGCAAATGGCGGAAAGGTAAAAGTGCGTATAATCCATGGACTCAACATTAGTCAAAAGAACTCATATACTTATTGCAAAAATTTAGAAGTCATAAAAAATCAAGTACTACGCGCATGCTCCTAGGGGGATAGATTGGTAGGAAAAGACCATCGCTCGTCCTCGACCGCCACTCATAAGGATGCACAAGCCAGGTACACTTCATGCTTCAAATTTGTTACACAACTTTATCCATACGTGCATGCTACGGGACTTGCTAACTTCAACACAAGTATTTCTCAAATTCACAACTACTCAACTAGCACGACTATGATATTATCACCTCCATATCTCAAAACAATTATCAAGCATCAAACTTATCTTAGTATTCAACCCACTAAAAAGAAAGTTTCACATATCTTGAATACCAAGTATATTAACATTAAGCAAATTACCATGCTATTAATGACTCTCAAAATAATCTAAGTGAAGCATGAGAGATCAAGTTTCTTTAAAACAAATCACCATCGTTCTCTAAAAGATCTAAGTGAAGCACTAGAGCAAAAATTATCACGCTCAAAAAGATATAAGTGAAGCACATAGAGTAAACTATCAAGCTCAAAAGATATAAGTGAAGCACATAGAGTATTCTAACAAATTTCAATTCATACATGGCTCTCTCAAAAGGTGTGTAAAGCAAGGATGATTGTGGTAGACTAACAAGCAAAGACACAAATAATACAAGACGCTCCAAGCAAAACACATATCATGTGGTGAATAAAAATATAGCTCCAAGTAAATTACCGATGGAAGTGGACGAAAGAGGGGATGCCTTCCGGGGCATCCCCAAGCTTTGAATTTTTGGTGTCCTTGGATTATCTTGGGGGTGCCATGGGCATCCCCAAGCTTAGGATCTTGCCACTCCTTGTTCCATAATCCATCAAAAGAAATCACCCAAAACATGAAAACTTCACAAAACAAAACTCAATAGAAATCTCGTGAGC
This sequence comes from Triticum urartu, assembly GCF_056163025.1. NCBI lineage: Eukaryota > Viridiplantae > Streptophyta > Magnoliopsida > Poales > Poaceae > Triticum > Triticum urartu. The sequence goes on from NC_141877.1 coordinate 98,457,859, forward strand.
TCCGTTAGAGAAAGAAAACAAAAGACTACTTTAAGGTACTGTAGTGAACTTGTTCTTTATTTGTATTGGTGTTAAACCTACTGTATTCCAACTTCTCTATGGTTTATAAACTATTTTACTAGCCATAGATTCATCAAAATAAGCAAACAACACACGCAAAACAAATTCTGTCAAAAACAGAACAGTCTGTAGTAATCTGTTACGAACGCAAACTTCTGGAACCCAAAAAATTCTACCAAAATTAGACGACCTGGGAAATTTGTTTGTTGATCAGAAGCAATTCGAATCACTATTTTATCACGTTCTGGTGATTTTTGACAATTCGGGCACTGAGTGCAAAGATTCTGGAAATTACGGCAAGATCAAATAACTATCTTCCAAGAAGATCTAATAGGTTTAACTTGGCACAAACACTAATTAAAAGATAAAACCACATCTAAAAAGAATCTAGATGGATTATTTATTCCTAAAAAAAGCAAAAACAAAAAACACAAAATAAAATTGGGTTGCCTCCCAACAAGCGCTATCGTTTAACGCCCCTAGCTAGGCATAAAAGCAAGGATAGATCTAGGTATTGCCATCTTTGGTAGGCAATCCATAAGTGGCTCTCATGATAGATTCATATGGTAATTTTATTTTCTTTCTAGGAAAGTGTTCCATGCCCTTCTTTAAGGGAAATTAGAATTTAATATTGCCTTCCTTCATATCAATAATTGCACCAATCGTTCTAAGGAAAGGTCTACCAAGAATAATAGGACATGAAGGATTGCAATCTATATCAAGAACGATAAAATCTAAGGGCACATAATTCCTATTTGCAACAATAAGAACATCATTAATTCTTCCCATAGGCTTTTTAATAGTGGAATCTGCAAGATGCAAGTTTAGAGAGCAATCATCAAAGTCACGGAAATCTAGCAAATCACACAAAGCTTTGGGGATAGTAGAGACACTAGCACCCAAATCACACAAAGCATAAAACTCGTAATTTTTAATTTTAATCTTAATTGTAGGTTCCCACTCATCATGGAGTTTTCTAGGGATAGAAACTTTCAACTCAAGCTTTTCTTCATAAGATTGCATTAAGGCGTCAACAATGTGTCCAGTAAAGGCCTTATTTCGACTATAAGCATGAGGAGAATTTAACACGGATTGCAACAAGGAAATACAATCAATTAAAGAGCAATTTTCATAGTTAAATTCCTTGAGATCCAAAATAGTGGGTTTAGAAATATCTAGATTTTTATTTCTTTCAATCCCTTTTTATCAATTTCATCATCAGGATCTAAAAACTCAGAATTCTTAGAACGCCTTCTAGGTAAGGGAAGATCATAATCAGATTCATCAAGATTCACATTGCAAAACAACGATTTAATAGGGGACACATCAATAACTTTTAGATCTTCATCTTGATTTTCATAGGATTTAGAAGAACACGCTTTAATAAAGGCATCTTTGTAAGCACGCATCCTAGCGGTTCTTTCTTTGCACTCATCAATGGAAATTCTCATGGCTTTGAGAGATTCATTAATATCATGCTTAGGAGGAATAGATCTAAGCTTTAAAGAATCAACCTCAAGAGAAATTCTATCAACGTTCCTAGCCAAATCATCAACTTTAAGCAATTTCTCTTCAAGCAAAGCATTGAAATTCTTTTGCGAATTCATAAATTCTTTAACACTACTCTCAAATTCAGAGGGCATCTTATTAAAATTTCCATAAGAGTTGTTGTAGGAATTTCCATAATTATTAGAAGGATTACTAGGATAAGGCCTAGAATTAAAATTTCCTCTATACGCGTTGTTACCAAAACTATTCCTACCAACAAAATTCACATCCATAGATTCATTATTATTCTCAAGCAAAGTAGATAAAGGCATATTATTGGGATCAGAAGAAACACTCTTAACAAATAAATTCCTAAGTTCATCCATCTTTTCACTCAAAACATTGATTTCTTCTATAGAATGCACTTTTTTATTAGTAGATCTTTCAGTATGCCATTGAGAATAATTGACCATAATATTATCCAGGAGTTTAGTAGCATCTCCTAAAGTGATTTCCATAAAAGTGCCTCCCGCGGCCGAATCTAAAAGATTTCTAGAAGCAAAATTCAATCCAGCATAAAATTTTTGTATGATCATCCATAAGTTCAAACCATGAGTAGGACAATTACGTAGCATTAATTTCATTCTCTCCCAAGCTTGTGCAACATGTTCATGATCAAGTTGCTTAAAATTCATAATATCATTCCTAAGAGAGATAATCTTAGCGGGAGGAAAATACTTAGAGATAAAAGCATCTTTGCACTTGTTCCAACAATCAATACTATTTTTAGGCAAAGATGAAAACCACGCTTTAGCACGATCTCTAAGAGAAAAAGGCAATAGCTTCAATTTAACGACATCATTATCGACATCCTTTTTCTTTTGCATATCACATAAATCAACAAAGCCATTTAGATGAGTAGCGGCATCTTCACTAGGAAGGCCGGCGAATTGATCTTTCATAACAAGATTCAACAAAGCAGTATTGATTTCACAAGATTCAGTATTGGCAAGAGAAGCAATGGGAGTGCTAAGGAAATCATTGTTATTGGTATTGGTGAAGTCACACAATTTGGTAGCATCTTGGGCCATCACGACAAGCAAGCAAACTAACACACGAGCAAACAAAAGGCAAAGGGAAAGAGAGGGCGAATAAAAAGGCAAGGGTGAAGTGGGGGAGAGGAAAACGAGAGGCAAATGGCAAATAATGTAATGCGAGAGATAGAGATTGTGATGGGTACTTGGTATGTTGACTTTTGCGTAGGCTTCCCCGGCAACGGCGCTAGAAATGGCTCGTTGACGGGAGAGTAAATCTTGACTTGACTTGGCGTAGGCCTCCCCGGCAACGGCGCTAGAAATCCTTCTTGCTACGTCTCGAGCTAGCGTTGGTTTCCCCCGAAGAGGAGGGGGTGATGTAGCACAGTAGCGTAAGTATTTCCCTCAGTTTTTGAGAACCAAGGTATCAATCCAGTAGGAGGTCATGCGCAATTCCCTCGTACCTGCACAAAATGGTAGCAACTCGCAACCAACGCTTAGGGGTTGTCAATCCCTTCACGGTCACTTACGAGAGTGAGATCTGATAGAGATAATATTTTTGGTATTTTTGGTATAAAGATGCAAAGTAAAAACTGAAAGCAAAACAAGTAAAATAAAGTAATGGAGATTGATATGATGAGAATAGACCCGGGGGCCATAGGTTTCACTAGTGGCTTCTCTCAAGAGCATAGATATTCTACGGTGGGTGAACAAATTACTGTTGAGCAATTGATAGAATTGAGCATAGTTATGAGGTTATCTAGGTATGATCATGTATATAGGCATCACGTCCGTGACAAGTAGACCGACTCCTGCCTGCATCTACTACTATTACTCCACTCATCGACCGCAATCCAGCATGCATCTAGAGTATTAAGTTAAAAACAGAGTAACGCCTTAAGCAAGATGACATGATGTAGAGGAATAAATTCATGCAATATGATAAATACCCCATATTTTTATCCTCGATGGCAACAATACAATACGTGCCTTGCAACTCTTTCTGTCACTGAGTAAGGACACCGCAAGATTGAACCCAAAGCTAAGCACTTCTCCCATTGCAAGAACTACCAATCTAGTTGGCCAAACCAAACGGATAATTCGAAGAGACTTGCAAAGATAACTCAATCATACATAAAAGAATTCAGAGAAGATTCAAATATTATTCATAGATAAGTTGGATCATAAACCCACAATTCATCGGTCTCAACAAACACACCGCAAAAAGAAGATTACATCGAGTAGATCTCCACGAGAGAGGGGGAGAACATTGTATTGAGATCCAAAAAGAGAGAAGAAGCCATCTAGCTACTAGCTATGGACCCGAAGGTCTGAAGTAAACTACTCACACTTCATCGGAAGGGCTATGGTGTTGATGTAGAAGCCCTCCGTGATGGATGCCCTCTCCGGCGGAGCTCCGGAACAGGCCCCAAGATGGGATCTCGTGGATACAGGAAGTTGCGGCGGTGGAATTAGGTTTTTGGCTCCATCTTTGGCCTAATGGGGGTACGTAGGTATATATAGGAGGAAGGAGCACGTCGGTGGAGCTTCGAGGGGCCCACGAGGCAGGGGGCGCGCCCAGGGGGGCGCCCTCCACCCTCATGACCTCCCCGGAAACTTCTTGGAGTAGGGTCCAAGTCTCCTGGATCACGTTTGGTGAGAAGATAACGTTCCCGAAGGTTTCATTCCGTTTGGACTCTGTTTGATATTCTGTTTCCTCGAAATACTAAAATAGGCAAAAAACATCAATTCTGGGCTGGGCCTCCGGTTAATAGGTTAGTCCCAAAAATAATATAAAAGTGGAAAATAAAGCCCAATATAGTCCAAAACAGTAGATAAAGTAGCATGGAGCAATCAAAAATTATAGATACGTTGGAGACGTATCACACACCTTAGTCATATCGTTGTAGTGCTTAGGCGAAGCCCTGCGTCGGTAACTTCATCGTCAGCGTCACCACACTGTCGTGCCGACGAAACTCTCCCTCGGTCTCAACTGGATCAAGAGTTCGAGGGACATCATCGATCTGAACGTGTGCTGATCGCGGAGGTGCCGTGCGTTTGGTACTTGAATTGGTTGGATTGCGAAGACGTTCGACTACATCAACCGCGTTACTAAGTGCTTGTGCTTTCGGTCTACAAGGGTACGTAGACACACTCTCCCCTCTCATTGCTATGCATCTCCTAGATAGATCTTGCGTGATTGTAGGTAATTTTTTTGAAATACTGCTTTCCCCAACATAGTGGTCAAGTTGAACTTAGCAATAGAGAAATAAAATTAATTTTGCAAAAGACTGAAAATAGGTCCAGGAAGAATTGGTCTAAGAAATTAGACGATGCACTTTGGGCTTATAGAACAACATATAAAAATCCTATGGGTATATCTCCTTATAAAATGGTTTATGGAAAAGCTTGTCATTTGCCTCTTGAGTTAGAACACAAAGCATATTGGGCAATCAAAGAACTTAATTATGATTTCAACTTGCTGGTGAAAAGAGATTATTTGATATTAGCTCATTACGTGAATGGAGAACCCAAGCTTATGAAAATGCAAAATTATTCAAAGAAAAAGTTAAAAGATGGCATGACAAAAGAATTCAAAAGCATGAGTTTAAAGTTGGAGAATATGTTGTTTTGTCCAACTCTCATTTCAGATTCTTTGCAGGAAAACTCCTCTCAAACTGGGAACACCCATATGTCATTGAGGAGGTTTATCGGTCTGGAGCCATCAAAATAAATAATTCCAAAGGTACTAACCCGAAGGTTGTCAATGGTCAATGAATAAAACATTATATCTCAGGTACGCCCATTAATGTTGAAAGTAAAATTATCCAAACTTTGACACCAGAAGTACACATAAAAGAGTCCTTTCAGAACACTCCAGAATCGTGAAAATAAGGAGGTACGTGATATGGTAAGTAAACAGACTCCGAAAAATCCGCAAAAATATTTTTTATCGGTTTTGGAATATTTAAAATTTTAGGAAATAAAGAAACTTCTAGGAAGCGTACCCTGGTGGGCACAAGACACGAGGACGCGCCAGGCAAGCGCGGCCAGGTGGGTTGTGCCCACGTGGTACACCTTCTGGACTCCGTTTTTCTTCCATATGCTTGTTCTCCAAGATAAAAAAATCTATATATACTTCCCGAACCTGTTGATCACCGCATCTCAGAGAAATCCTCTGTTCTCTTTCCTTGTTGTTTCCGATCAGATTTATCAAGCCAGGCATCATGTCTTCCTGCTCCTCCAACAACATTGACGAAGTTGCTTGGTTGATGAAGATCGAGATGAAGCGGGAGGAGCCTACGGACGCCATCAAGGGAGGCAAGGGCAAGGAGGCTACCGTAGATCCATCCCCAGTGGTAGAGCAAGCACTGTTGGACGAGGAGGAGGAAGAAGATATCCTTAAGCCCTACCTTACTCACCTTACTCCTGCTGAGATTGAGGCTTTTCGCGTCATTGAAATAGTTCACATACAAAATAAGTATCTCACTCGCGAAATCAATAGGATATCATCCATCTCCGGAGCGTCATCCATCAATTGGAGAATCTCTTGATCCTTAAGCACAGGATCACTTCATCACCAACATCATCTTCTCCACCACCAAAGGATAATTGAGTATCGGGTATGTGCACTCCCCTTGGCTTCCGCCAAGCTTGGGGGAGGTGCCTCGGTATCGTATCATCCCACTATATTTTTTCTTTTACTTATTTTAGTTTGATCTTTTTGCTTTAGATGAATAAAAGTTAGTTCAATCCTTTCTTCCTTGAGCGTTTGCTTAGTGATCTATCCTTGTAATCGTGTGCAAGTTATATAATAAAGTTTAGTTTGGGTTTTTGCTTTCTTTACTTTCATGTTGCAATTAAATAAAAGAAATAAGAAAGAAAAAGAGAAAGGAAATAAATAAAAGGAAGGAAATAATGAAAAGATCATATACTAATCCTATGTTAGGTGATGACACCACATAAGGAAAAGTATAAGTAGAAAAGTTTATTAGAGATTGACAAACATAGCATTAGTAATGATGCAACTCATGAAAGAATTAATAAGGGAAGTGAAGATTCATATATAAATATACTATCCTAGAAATCTTTTGTGATTGTGAGCCGTCATCAAAATATTATATGCCAAAATTGTTGATGTTGGACAAGGAAGACAACTTAATGGTTTATGTTTGTTTATATTCACATAGAAGTCATATTGTCATAGATCCTTTAACATGTGGTGCTTGCCCCCTATCTTTGCTAGCCAAAAATTCCGCACTAAGTAGAGATACTACTTGTGCATCCAAAAACCCTTAAACCCAAATCTTATTTTCATGTGTCCACATACCTACCTAGGGATTGAGCAAGATCCCGCAAGTAAGTTGTCATCGGTGCAAAAAGGCAATAAAAAATGCTTCTAAATGTGTGATATCATTTAGTGTAAGAGAAAATTGAGCGTTGCACGAACTTGTGATGGTGAAGAATAAAAGCGACAGACTGCATAATAAAGATCGCTAGCACAAGGGGCAATGTAACGTGATGTTCTTTTGCACTAAGGGGTTGAGCATACAAACAAATAAGTGCATGGCAACCTCTGCTTCCCTCTGCGAAGGGCCTATCTTTTACTTTTATGTATTTACTTTTATGCAAAGAGTCAAAGTTTTCCTTCTATTCCTTTTTTTATTTTTATCCTTTGGCAAGCGTCATGTGGTGAGGAAAGATCTAGGCACATATGTCCAGTTGAATATGGGTAGCATGAGTTATTATTGTTGACATCACCCTTGAGGTGAATACGTTGGGAGGCGAAACTATAAGCCCCGATCTTTCTATGTGTCCGGTTGAAACATTTTGCTCGTGTGTATGTGGTGAGTGTTAGTAATCATAGAAGACTATATGATGGTTGAGTATGTGGACTTGCCTAAAGGCTCCGATACGTGACCCTTCCTGAAAACATGATGAATTGTAGTTGTAAAGTTGATTGAGAACATAGTTTGTTGGTTTCCAATAAAGTTTATGCTTTATACTTCGATAGTGTGATGAATTGATACTTATTCATGAGAAGTCTATGATAAAAGTCCTATGATAAAATTTTTATGTTAAATTTGTTGCTGTTATAATAATCTACATGATGCTTCTATGTCTGTATTTTGTTTTTATCGACTCCTCTCTCTGTAAGCATGTGGACATGTTTTTCGATTTCGGTTTTCGTTTGAGGACAAGCGAGGTCTAAGCTTGGGGGATTTGATACGTCCATTTTGCATCATGTTTACCTACTATTATTTATAATGTTTTTATGCATAATAATACTTTTTGGAGTAATTCTAATGCCTTTTCTCTCATAATATGCAAGGTACACACAAAGAGGGAGAATTCTGGTAGCTGGAAATCTGGACCTGGAAAAGCTACGTCAGGTCACCTATTCTGCACAACTCCAAACAAGCTGAAACTTCATGAGGATTTTTTATGGAATAAATAAGAAATACTGGAGAAAATAATCACCGGAGGAGGGGCACCTGGTGAGCACAAGACACCAAGGAGCGCCTGCCCCCCAGGCGTGCCCTGGTGGGTTGTGCTCAGCCCGACCCACCTCCGGTGCCCATCTTCTGATATATAAGTCATTTTGACCTAGAATATAGATAGCATGAGTTATTATTGTTGACATCACCCTTGAGGTGAGTACGTTGGGAGACGAAACTATAAGCCCCTATCTTCCTATGTGTCCGGTTGAAACGTTTTGCTCATGTGTACGCGGTGAGTGTTAGCAATCATAGAAGACTATATGATGGTTGAGTATGTGGAGTTGCCTAAAGGCTCCGATACGTGACCCTTCCTGAAAAGATGATGAATTGTAGTTGCAAAGTTGACTGAGATCATAGTTTGTTGGTTTTTTAATAGAGTTTTTTCATTATACTTCGATTGTGTGATGAATTGTTACTTATTCATGAGAAGTATATGATAAAAGTTCTATGATAAAAGTCTTATGTTTAATTTTGTTGCTGCTATAATAATCAACATCATGCTTCTATGCATGTATTTCGTTTTTATTGACACCCCTCTCTCAAAGCATTTGGACATATTTTCCGATTTCTGTTTTCGCTTGAGGACAAGTGTCGGTGAGAACGACACCTATGGGATCACGGGGAATCCCTTCTACGGTTGGCGAACGCGGGGCTGTGGAAAGAGCGGGTTTAGAAGATCAACACGGGGGAGTTTATCCAGGTTCAGGCCGCAAGTGATGCGTAATACCCTACTCTTGCTGGTTTGTGTTTATCTAGTGTTCTTGGACTAGCTACAAAGCGTGCAGGGTCTAGAAAGTTCAAATCCTCTCACAGTATGCCGCGGGCCTCCTTTTATAGTCAAAGGGGCCGCCACAGTGGCACATAGGAGGTGGATAGTTGTACATTAGTCGAGTTTATCGCCTAACATCACGGGACAAAACGCATTAAATGCGCTACTTAGGTGTCCTCTTGCTTTATCGGGGACGGCAACGAAGCCCGTCCGGTCCGTCGTCGCTTTGCCTTGCTCCGACACGCGTCCAGGTCAACGAGGCATGCAACGCCATGTAGGCTGGCAGGATGCTGAGCTGGCATGGTGGCAGGGTCTTCACGAAGATCTGCATGCCACCATGTAGGTGCTTGACTAGTTGTCTTAGGAGCCACGTACTGCCACGTGGGTACCTATTTAGTTGGTGGGTTAGCCTCTGAGCTGGGGTGGCGATGGGGCCGCAAGGCCTTGCCGCGGTCTTGCTGATCTTCCCGGCAAGGGTCTTGCCGGGGCCTTGTGGGCGCCCTCGGCAAGAGTCTTACCGGGGCCTCGTGGGTATCTTTGGCAGGAGCCTTGCCGGGGCCTCGTGGGCATCCTCGACAAGGAGCCTTGCTGTTGTCTTGTTTCTTGGTTCCTATCTAGGCCTCGCATCCACTTTGTCTTCATGAATATCTGCATGCCACCATGGAGGTGCCTCCCGAGCCTTGGTTCCGATGTGGTTGACGGTGTCGGAACTCTTAGGCTCAAGGGTGGTGGCTCTGCTGGTGTTGTGCAAGTTTCCCTGGCAAGACTCTTGCCGGGGCTACACAAGCTCCCTCGGCAAGGCTCTTGCCAGAGAAAGCCCACCTTGTCCCTCTGCTTCTCGTGCCCTCAGCTTGGCGCTGCTCTGGTAGTCTTGGGTCTTCGCTTCCTCTTCTGTCTCGCAAAGCGTGGCTGCAGGCATGTGGCTGCGACTACTCGCGCACAAGTAAAGGGGTACAAAAAGGACCCCTACTTTTGTACACTGACAGGAGCCCCCGGGCCTGGGCCACATATAAGCGCAGAGCGTTATTGGGTCAGGCCAAGAACGGTGCGCGGGTGCGCGTGCGGCGGAGTTTTACCGTAGTAACTCCCTCGCTAGTTGTGCTTCCCCAGGACCCGTGTTAAAGGTGTGATGTGGGGGTCGTGCGTGGGGCGGTTGCTGCACGCCTGCTTCACATCGTGGTAAATGGTAAATAGGCGGCCCGTTGCTTCCCCATAAAAAGAGGAAAACACAGGGGCGTGGCCCTGGACTCGGGTCGTGGCCTTCAAGGTGCCCGCGCCCCACGATCACGGGGTGGAAAATAGTCGCTTCACTTGTCTTCTTGATTCTGGCCTGCTCGCCACGTGTCCCCCATGCCCCAAGGAGGGTAGACCGCGGACGCGAAGGGCATGGGCCTTAATGGCGAGGGGGGAAACCGGGTCGCCGCTGATAGGAGCGGCAGGTCGGTCCCGATTCCCTACACCTCTAGCGGTCGGATTGGTTAAGTGGGGCGGCCGAGCCCCAACCCCGCCCCTTTATAAGGAGGGGAGGGGGATGGCATCCTTCAATCCTCCAACATCCATCTCCTTCCATCCCTTCGCTATGGCGATAGGGCGCGCCGGTGCTCCAATGGCAGCGACGAGAGTCTCAACTCGACAGCGTGCCCCCTCCCCAAGAGCTCATGGCGGCGGAGCCGGGAGCGAGAGGAAGAGGGAGGGGGAGAGGCCGAGGCCGCCGTGGCGCTCGGGGGAGAGGAGGACGGGGCGGCACACCGGCCACGCCTCCGCCAGCGGCTCTTCCACCAATGGAGGGCCATGTCGGAGACTAGCCCCGCGAATTCTTCATCAGGCTGCACAAGCCAGTGTGCGGTCGCCTTCGTCTCCCCACTCCTTTTGCTCGGGAGATGGAGGTCGACCCGCCACAAGAGTTGAGGCTGCATATGAGGGGCTGCAGGAATGGCGGCATGCGGGTCGATGTCGAGTTCCCCGCCCCTCATGTCATGTATCTCCGCCGCGGGTGGAAAGCCTTCGCCCGTGCCCATAGCCTGTCAGAGGGGCTCGTCCTCCCCTTCAAATTGATGGAGAACGGCCTGCTCTCCGTCAAGGTTTTTGGGCACTTGGGAACTCGCCTAAGGTGCTGCGTGGAGAGCTCCACTGACGACGAAACCTCCTCCTCGAGCGGGAGTGACGACGAGGACAGCGACAGCGGCGACGAGGGCGTCAGGCAGGAGGACGCTGACTCCGACTGACCGCGCCACCCTCCTCCCTCGGCCACATGCCCTGCCGAGGGTCTTCCTCGTCAAGCTCTCCATCGGCGCGTTCCCCGCCACTTCCGTTTTGCCTTCACCTACCGCACCTGGGAGGAAAGGGGCAAGAACGGGGATTATGGGGCACTTATCTCTTTTTTAAACCTGCAGGCATTTGTTAGATTTAAAACTTGTAATCCCCTTGCTCATGTTTACATTCCATATGAGTTGTACTTGTTCGCAATGTATTAATGAAAAAGGGGGCTTGCTGGGTTCTTTTGTGCGTGAGCAAGGCTCACACCAAGGGACGAGTCCTTGCTATCTTAGTTGCCCGGCAGCAGACCTTGCCGTCCTCCCACTTCATAGCTCGACCATACTCACGCTCTTGGCGGAGGCAGGGGCGGAGTAGGATTAGGCCCTTCGTTTGTTTCCTTTTCACCGCAACTACAACCAAGTTCTGGCCCAAAGAAGAGTTCTTGGGCATAGGAAAGGGGGATCATGGTGGCCCGGGAACAAACGAAGTCTCATACATCCAAGTCCCATACGGAAATGCATAACAGGAGATAAAAGACTTATCTGAATCTGCAGCCCCCGGAAACCTTGGCTTCCCGTGGTTAGATACTTGAATCAGCAGCCCCCGGCAATGGCTTGCCGGGGTCAAGGATGTCAGTCTGTCTCCCTGCTCTTAGATGGTTCGGCAGAAATGCCTGTGCAGCCTGTGAACCAAAGAAAGGCTAGAAAGGATAGAAGGACACACACTCGACCTCTATGCTAGGGGTTAGTTGCCGCTGAGCACTATCAACCCTAACAAAAAGAGAGACTCAACGTAGCATGCATGCTAAGACTTAGGGCGCCAGCACTTCTTCATTTATGCTCAGGGTCTGCCCCTGGCTCTGTACAAAGGGTTACATGCCTTGTCGGCAAGGCTTGTACAAAAGGTGGTTTGCCGGGAGGCCCGACAACCATGCCTCATGGGTAAAACTTATGAAGATGTTCGATGTTCCAGGATTTGCTCATTGGAATACCATCTTTGGTCTCCAGGCGGACTACGCCAGGACTGGTGACTCGCGTTACCCGATAAGGGCCTTCCCACTTTGGTGTCAACTTGTTGGAATTCTTGGCCGACTGAACGCGCGGAAGAACAAGGTCGCCTTCCTCAAAACTTTGGGCATGAACCTTGCGGCTATGATAGCGACCTAAGGCTTGCTGGTAGCGTGCAGCTTGCACAGCCGCCCGAAGACAATCTTCCTCAAGGAGCGTCGCGTCATCTTGCCACAACTACTCTTGCTCGAGCTCATCATAAGCGAACACTCGAGGTGACCCGTATGTGAGTTCCACGGGGAGAATTGCTTCTGCCCTGTATACCAGGGCAAAGGTTGTCTGGTCGGTGGCTCGATTTGGCATCATTCTGATCGACCAAAGAACCGCCGGCAACTCAGCAATCCAGTGCCTTCCACACTTGTGCAGCCTATCAAAAGTCTTTGTCCTTGCGCCTCGCAGTACTTTAGCATTTGCCCTCTCCGACTTGCTGTTGCTCCGTGGGTGCGCCACTGAAGCAAAACAGACCTTGCTGCCGAGGTCCTGGATGTATTGCATGAAGGTGCGGCTTGTGAACTGTGTGCTGTTGTCGGTGAGGACCCTGTTTGGCACACCAAAACGGGAAAGTAGCCCCTTGAAGAACGTGACGGATGACTGTGCTATCACCTTCCTCACTGCTGCCACTTCGGGCCACTTTGTGAACTTGTCGATTGCAACATACAAGTACTCAAAGCCCCTGATAGCGCGGGTGATGGGGCCCTGTATGTCGAGCCCCTAGACCGAATATGGCCAGGAGAGAGGGATTGTTTGAAGGGCTTGAGCTGGTTGATGAAGCTTCTTTGAATGGAAATGGCATGCTTCACACTTGGTTACTAGTGCAGCGACATCTTGGAGGGCTGTGGACCAGAATAAACATTGCCGGAATGCCTTGCTGGCAAGGGCTCTTGGCCCTATGTGGGAGACACATACGCCTCCATGTATCTCTGCCAACTTCTCCAGTCTGTCCTCTTGAGGAATGCAGTTTAGCTACACGCCATTTTCCCTCCTTCTGTACATGGTATTATCCACAAACTGGTACATGTTGGACCGACGGGCTACTCTTTCTGCTTCTTCCTGTTCCTCAGGGAGTTCCCCTGTTTGGAGGAAACGGACGGTGTGCTGCGCCCATTGAGGGAGTCCTGGACTAAGGGGTCCTCGGGCGTCCGACCTTTGGACATGGGCCGGACTGATGGGCCGTGAAGATACAAAGACCAATGACTCTACCAGTGTCCGGATGGGACTCTCCTTGGTGTGGAAGGCAAGCTTGGCAACCAAATATGAAGATTCTTTCTATGCAACCGACCTTATGTAACCCTAGATCATTCCGGTGTCTATATAAACCGGAGGGCTAGGTCTGTATATCCTCATAATCATAGTCAGACAGGCTAGACTTTTAGGGTTTAGCCATTACGATCTCGTGGTACATCAAATCTTGTAATACTCATATTCATCAAGATCTATCAAGCACGAAGTAGGGTATTACCTCCATAGAGAGGGCCCAAACCTGGGTAAACATTGTGTCCCCTGTCTCCTGTTACCATCGACCTTAGACGCACAGTTCGGGAACCCCTACCCGAGATCCGCCGGTTTTGACACCGACATTCGTGCTTTCATTGAGAGTTCCGCTGTGACATCGAAAGATAGGATCGATGGCTTGCCTTGTTCTCAAGGACAACGTCACCTCCGGAGGAACACTGGCCCCGGCCAAACCCTCCGGCTGGGCGGCTTCATCGTGACTGCCCATTCGGCCGTTACGACGATGACTTCTCGGGTCATCGAAAATCCCCTCCATGTTGACTCCAAGTACTCCAAGAAGATGGATCCGACGGAGCTGTCATCTTTAAACGAGCTCCTAGATTGCATCGCCGCCCTGGGGGTCGCCACAGACTATGATCGGATTGGTCTTAATCCCGACCAGAGAGAAATTACAACTCCGCCGATCACCCATCAAATAGCGGTAGTAGAAGAGCAAGACGACAACTCTTCCTCTGTATTCAGGACGAACTACGTTCGGATCTCCAAGCTTGAAGAGCCAGACACCTACCTGCAGAAAGACAAGTCTTGTCCTCCGAACATAGAATTGGACGACAAGCCCAAAAAATCAGTTGACATCCCGGAGCCCGAACTACTAAGTCCGGAAGTTCTTCAAACTCCGGATCCTAAATTGGGTCAGGGTTCGGATTTCAAACCACCAAACCACCCACCCACCCAGATATAAGCGCTCTCATGGGCATATGACAGTAGTATAAGGAAACGGTCCACCACTTCTGGGCCAGATTCCTCCTTGTAAAAGATAAGATTTAAGATTGCCACGACGAAGACGCGATCTCAGCGTTCCGCAGCAATTGCACGGATGAAGGAATCCTCAACGCCATCAACCGTCGTCGCATATCACGCTTCGCAGACCTGGCAACCATAGTATACAAGTACTGCACAATGGAAAGCAGCTGGAAAACTCAGGCAGCTTGCTGGGAACCACCAGTTTCCACCCAATCCCTCGTTCAGGTGAAAAGGACGCACTCTCGTGGCACGCCCGACCCAATGATAAAGAAATATAAGCCCATTACAGGACGCGGAACCATTCTGGAGGGATGGCTCGATGGACCATGCAAGTTACACACAACACTGGATACTATATCAACTCACAGCCTTAGAGCATGTTGGATACTCCGGCAGGTGGCCAAGAGCGGCGAGGATATCCTCACCAAAAATAACCCAGAGCAATATCCCCAGAAGACGACGACCTCAGAGTACTGACGGTCTTCAATACTTTCGCTTCAAACAATAAGCGTAAAAGGGCACTCCGCGACCTCACCGAAGTCTGCCAAATCGCAGCAACAAACCCTTGGAACAACACGGCCATAACTTTCAATGCTGATGACGAACGAAAATTCAGGACAATCCGGGCACCAGCCGCCTTGGTCCTTAGTTCGATCGTGGACGACTTTCGGCTCACCAAGGTTCTCATGGACGGCGGCAGCGAACTAAACCTCATTTACGAGGATACACTCGGTAAAATGGAAATAGACATGAGCCGCATCAAGCAAAGTAGCACGGCCTTCCGGGGAATTATTCCTAGTCGGGAGGCGCGACGCGCAGGAAAAATCACGCTCGACGTGGTATTCGGCACATCGGAGAACTATCGGACCGAAGAACTAACCTTCCAAGTGGCCCCTTTCAATACTGGATGTCACGCCCTATTGGGGCGAGATCCATTTGCACGCTTCCAGGCTATACCTCACTATGGGTATATGAAGCTCAAGATGCCTGGGCCCAACGAAAAAATCACTCTCGCTAGTGATACAGACATAGCACTCCGCGCTGAAAATAAAACCGCATCCCTGGCCCTTGAGGCATTATCTGAAGCCCTCACGGCCAAAGAATTAACTGCATTATGCTCCATGGTGGATAGGGACGATGTAATCCTGGACAAACGACCCAAATCCACCTCCTTCAGACCAGCAGAAGAAATAGTCAAATTCCAAGTCCATCCAACGGACCCTAAGAAGACAGCATCTATCGGGGCACAACTAGACCCAACGGTCGACACCACGCTACGAGAGTTTCTGCGCGAGAACTGGGATATATTCGCCTAGCACCCTTCTGATATGTTAGGAATCCCATGCAGATTGGCCGAACATAGCCTCAACATATTGAAGGGATATAAACCGGTCAAACAAACACTGCAGTGCTTTTCCAAACCCAAACGTTAGGCTATGGGGGAGGACTAGCCAAGCTAATCGAGGCCGGATTCATTAGAGAAATAAAACACCCGGACTGGCTAGCAAACTTGGTGATGGTGCCAAAGAATGATAAATCCTGGTGCCTGTGCATCGATTTCAAAGACCTCAATAATGCATGCCCTAAGGATCCCTTCCCCCTCCCCCGCATCGACCAGATTATCGATGCCACCGCAGGACATGACTCACTGTTCTTCCTCGACGCATATTCTAGATACCATCAAATCAAAATGAAGGAGTCCGATCAAGCCACAACGGCATTTATTACCCCATACGAGCCATTCTGCTTCAACACCATGCCCTTCGGGCTCAAAAATGCCGGGGCCACCTACCAAAGCATGATTCAAACATGCCTGGAGAAACAGATCGGCAAGACAATTGAAGCATACGTGGACAACGTCGTCATTAAAACTAGGCACGTCGACTCACTAATAGACGATTTACATCTGACATTCGACAACCTCCGTGCATATGACATCAAGCTCAATCCGGAAAAGTGTGTTTTCGACGTCCCTGCCGGAAAGCTGCTGGGCTTCATCATTTCCAATAGAGGAATTGAAGCAAATACAGCCAAAATCCGAGCCTTGTCACAATTGGCTACGCCAAAGGACCTTAAATAGGTCCAAAAGCTCGCAGGATGCGTGGCAGCTTTAAGCCGCTTTATCTCCAGATTGGAAGAAAAGGCATTCCCACTGTATCGCCTCCTCTAGCGCACCGATCACTTCGAGTGGATGGATGCGGCAACAGCCAAATTGAAGAAATAAAAACCCTTCTTTCTAGCAACCAAATCTCGGCCACACTAAACGTCGGTGAACCCATGTTATTATACATATCGGCAACACACTAGGTGGTGAGCGCCGTGCTCATTGTGGAGCGAGAGCAGGACGGACACAAATTCCCACTTCAGAAGCCGGTATATTACGTATCCACCGTCCTCACACCATGCAAATCCCGGTACCCTCATTATCAAAAGATAGCATACGCGGTCTTCATGGCATCCCGGAAGCTACGACACTACTTCCAAGAATGTTCTATCATAGTGGCTTCCGAAGTACCACTCAATGATATAATAAACAACCGTGATGCTACGGGCCGGATAGCCAAATGGGCCATTGAGCTCCTTCCATTCGACATAACATACAAACTGCATCGAGCCATCAAATCCCAATTACTGGCGGACTTCGTCGCCGAATGGACAGAGGCCGAACTCCCTAAAGAGTATGGCACATATTCCAACTGGGTTATGTATTTTGATGGTTCCAAAATGCTGGCAGGATTAGGAGCGGGCGTCGTTTTAACGTCCCCCACTGGAGATGTAGTCCAGTACGTGCTACAAATATTATACACAGATTCCAATAACGCAGTCGAATACAAGGCCTTATTGCATGGTCTTCGGATGGCTGTCTCCATGGGCATACAACGCCTGGAAGTGAGCGGAGACTCAAACCTCGCCATATCTCAAATAAATGGAGATTTTGATGCCAAAGAACCGAAGATGGTGGCTTATCGCAACGCCGTCCTAAAAATGTTGGCTCAGTTCGAGGGGCTCGAGTTTCATCACGTGGCTAGAGAAAGTAATCAAGCGGCGGACGCCCTTGCCTGCATCGGTGCTAAGAACGACCCCGTCCCACCTAACATCTTTATGGAAAGGCTTTTTAAGCCGTCCGTGGTGTGGCAAGGGGAGAGCGGCAACACCAATCCGAATCCGAACACAACCCCAGATTCTGAACATAACGATATCATCGGTGTGATGGTTCTAAGACTGACAGTAGAATGGGGGGTAGGTATGAAGAGGCAGGATCCCAGCTATGGTGAAGTTGTACACACAAGATTTACGAGTTCAGGCCCTTCACAGTGGAAGTAATAGCCCTACGTCTCGGTGCCTAGAGGCGGTCGACTGGATTATATGTGTGTGGTGTTACAGGGGGTGCGAACCCTTGTCCCTGAGGAGGGGGGTGGCTTATATAGAGTTCGCCAGA
Source organism: Triticum urartu (assembly GCF_056163025.1). Lineage (NCBI taxonomy): Eukaryota > Viridiplantae > Streptophyta > Magnoliopsida > Poales > Poaceae > Triticum > Triticum urartu. Next base: position 98,475,729 of record NC_141877.1, read on the forward strand.
CCCCTCCCGCCCTCAGTTACAAAGGGATTAAGGTACATAAAGATGGGGCATTTCTGGTAACGCTAGTAATAAAGTGACATAAATGACCATTAAGTTTACAGAGTAAACGCCCGGCCGTTGCTTTTCAGAGTGACTTTTGATCTTCTGTCGATCGAGTGATCATTGCTATGGTCGAGTGACATAGGGTCTTCCGAGTGGAACATTTCTGGTCGAGTGGATGATGGTATCCCTTGAATGCTTCTGACTTTAGGGTGATGTCCTAGGGGAGGGTGTCTAGGTCAGGCCTATGACCCTACCCTAGGTACATAGCTTCATCATTAGCCCCTAAATGGTTTAAGGTTCGAGTGGAGAAGGAATTGAAAATACTTCTGACTCAATTTTTACGCTTCGGAAGCATCTTGTTAGGATCAATGAATGACATGATGGCTTCAAATTCTTTTTCAGTCGCCTTGATCCATTCTTAGTTTGTCGAATGAACTTTTGCTGGTAAGTTCCGAGTGTTGATATATATGGAAGAAATCTTTAGTCTGACAGGTTGCTCTACAGTTCCTGGATCTTACGAGATTCAAAATATTGGGAAGCGCGCGGGATGGAGGAGGCCGCCGTAATCGGGATGGATTAGGTAGGGGCGCCTCGATCACCGTGCTGCCTTTTTCGCCACGTACTGAGCGGGCGACAGTTGCGGGATTTGACACGATTGCTCAGGACCAATCGTCAGTCACTTGGAAATGACTCCATATAATACATCGGGCTGGGGAATTTGCACAGTGCGCCTATGTTTCTCCTTCTTTCTCCTCTATTTCTCCATTGCTCCCGTCTCCACTCTCGGCGCCGCCGCCCACCTTGAGTCCATTCCGCCGTGATGGGGAAGGAGATGACCGCCGCCCTGGAGAGTGTGAAGAAAGCAACGGCGAAAGCGAAAGGGAAGAAGACGAGTCGGGGCGGGTCGTCGTCAAGATCTGCCCTGCCGCACGGCTGGGTCCAGGACGACTGGATCCAATCCACGCTCGTGCTGGATGATCTGCAAGACTTGGCCGGGAGTGGGCTGATCGAGCACGATTCCTGGAGGCTTCTGGGGATGAATATGAGCCGCAACCTCAGGAGGGTGAGTGCATCTTGCTCGCCACTCACGTCGACCGCGATTTTTCTTTGCCTCCTGATACGTCTCCAATGTATCTACTTTTCCAAACACTTTTGCCCTTGTTTTGGACTCTAACTTGCATGATTTAAATGGAACTAACCCGGACTAACGTTGTTTTCAGCAGAAATACCATGGTGTTATTTATGTGAAGGAGCAAACATTCTCGGAATGACCTGAAAATTCACGGAGACACTTTTCAGAAAATAAGAAAAATACCTGCCAAAGGTGAAGGCCAGGGGGCCCACCATCTTGCCACGAGGGTGGGGGGGCGCGCCTGCCCCCCTAGGGCCGCCCCCTACCTCGTGGGCCCCCTGTTGCCTCTCCAACTCCACCTGCATATATTGAGTTTCGATGAGAAAAAAATCAGGGAGAAGAAATCATCGCGTTTTACGACAAGGAGCCGCCGCCAAGCCCTAAAACCTCTCGGGAGGGCTGATCTGGAGTCCGTTCGGGGCTCCGGAGAGGGGAATCGGTCGCCATCATCATCTTCAACCATCCTCCATCACCAATTTCATGATGCTCACCGCCGTTCGTCAGTAATTCCATCGTAGGCTTGCTGGACGGTGATGGGTTGGATGGGATCTATCATGTAATCGAGTTAGTTTTGTTAGGGTTTGATCCCTAGTGTCCTCTATGTTCTGAGATTGATGTTGCTATGGCTTTGCTATGCTTAATGCTTGTCACTAGGGCCCGAGTGCCATGATTTCAGATCTGAACCTATTATGTTTTCATCAATATATGAGTGTTCTTGATCCTATCTTGCAAGTCTATGGTCACCTATTATGTGTTATGATCCGTTAACCCCGAAGTGACAATAATCGGGATACTTACCGGTGATGACCGTAGTTTGAGGAGTTTATGTATTCACTATGTGTTAATGCTTTGTTCCGGCTCTCTATTAAAAGGAGGCCTTAATATCCCTTAATATCCGTAAGGACCCCGCTGCCACGGGAGGGTAGGACAAAGGATGTCATGCAAGTTCTTTTCCATAAGCATGTATGACTATATTCGGAATACATGCCTACATTATATCAATGAACTGGAGCTAGTTCTGTGTCACCCTAGGTTATGACTGTTACATGATGAACCACATCCGGCATAATTCTCCATCACCGATCCATTGCCTACGAGCTTTCCATATATTGTTCTTCGCTTATTTACTTTTCCGTTGCTATTGCTATCATCACTACAAAATACCAAAAACATTGCTTTTACTACTGTTACCTTTTGCTATCGTTATCACTACTATCATATTACTTTGCTACTAAATACTTTGCTGCAGATATTAAGTTTCCAGGTGTGGTTAAATTGACAACTCAGCTGCTAATAATTGAGAATATTCTTTGGCTTCCCTTGTGTCGAATCAATAAATTTGGGTTGAATACTCTACCCTCGAAAATTGTTGTGATCCCCTATACTTGTGGGTTATCAAGAACATTTTCTGGCGCCGTTGCCGGGGAGCATAGCTCTATTCTTTGAGTCACTTGGGATATATATCTGCTTATCATTATGAAGAATTTGAGAGATCCAAAAACCAAAATCTATCCCTCAACTATGGGGGGAGGTAAGGAACTGCCATCTAGCTCTACACTTGATTCACCTTCTGTTTTGAGTAAGCTTGCGACACCTACACTTGCTTCTGCTATTCATTCTGATATGTCGCATGTTATTGATGATGCCACTTCTGCTATGCATGATACTTACGATGAAACTACCTCTATGCCTGATACTACTATGCCACTTAGTGCTTTTCTTGATGAACAACTTGCTAGGGCTAGAGAAATTGAAAATATTGAATCTGATGATACTGATGAAAGTGATGATGAAGAACCACTTGCTATTCCTAGGGGTTATGTATTTGATCAAGATGCTTCTTTAGCCATATTAGCTTGCAGAAATAGAACTGAACTTAAAAAATTAGTAGCTAAATGGAGTAAGCAATCCCTAAATGATAGAATGAAACCTGACCCTGCTTTTGCTACTTCACCTATCTTTGTTACTGATAAGGATTATGAATTCTGTGTTGATCCTGATATAATTACTTTGGTTGAATCTGATCCTTTTCATTGTTATGAATCTGAAACTGTTGTGGCACATCTTACTAAATTGCATGATATAGCTACCCTATTCACTAAAGATGAGAGAACTCGTTACTTTTACATTCTTAAAATATTTCTGTTCTCATTAAAAGGTGATGCTAAGATATGGTTTAATTCTCTTGATCCTGGTTGTGTGCGTAGTCCCCAGGATATGATTTATTACTTCTTTGCTAAATATTTCCCTGCTCATAAGAAACAAGCTGCTTTAAGGGATATATATAATTTTGTGCAAATTGAAGAAGAGAGTCTCCCACAAGCTTGGGGGAGGCTTCTCCAATTACTTAATGCTTTGCCTGATCATCCTCTTAAGAAAAATGAAATACTTGATATCTTTTATAATGGACTAACGGATGCCTCCAGAGATTACCTGAATAGTTGTGCTGGTTCTGTTTTCAGGGAAAGAACAACGGATGAAGCTGAAATTCTATTGAATAATATGTTGACAAATGAAAATAATTGGACACCTCTGAAGCCAATTCCTGAGCCTATTCCTAAACCAACTCCGAAGAAGAGGGGTATTCTATTCCTCAGTCCTGAAGATATGCAAGAGGCAAAGAAATCTATGAAAGAAAAAGGTATTAAAGCTGAAGATGTTAAGAATTTACCTCCTATTGAAGAAATACACGGTCTTAATTTACCGCCTGTTGAAGAAACATATAATCTTAATCCTTTACCTATTGAAGAAACTCACGGTCTTGATAACCCGACACAGGTAGTAAAGGTAAATTCATTCTATAGATATGATAAAGCTGTAATCCCATTTACTAAAATTTCTAGCCCATGCTTAGATGAGTTTGATAAATTTATGGCTAAGCAAGAAGATTTTAATGCTTATTTTGGTAGACAATTGAAATACAATTCAAATATGCTTGGACACTTGGGTGATTATATGGCTAATGTTAAAGGTGAACTTAAACTTATTAGTAAACATGCTTCTATGGTTACCACTCAAGTAGAACAAGTACTTAAAGCTCAGAATGATTTGCTCAATGAATTGAACAGTAAGAATAATGATAATGCTGTTAGATTTATGACTAGAGGTGGTAGAATGACTCAGGAACCTTTGTATCCTGAAGGCCATCCTAAGAGAATTGAGCAAGATTCTCAGAGAAATAATATATATGCACCTAGTCCTTCTAAAAAGAAGAAAAAGAAAAATGATAGGACTTTGCATGCTTCTAGTGATCCTATTGTTGAAACACCAGAGAATCCAAATGATATTTCTATTTCTCATTCTGAAACACAATCTGGTAATGAACCTGAAACTAATGATAATGTTCATGATGTTGCTCAACCTAGTAATGATAATGATATATAAATTGAACCCGCTGTTGATCTTGATAACCCACAATCAAAGAATCAACGTTATGATAAGAAAGACTTTGTTGCTAGGAAACATGGTAAAGAAAGAGAACCATGGGTTCAGAAACCCATGCCTTTTCCTCCCAAACCATCCAAGAAAAAGGATGATGAGGATTTTGAGCGCTTTGCTGAAATGATTAGACCTATCTTTTTGCGTATGCGATTAACTGATATGCTCAAAACAAATCCTTATGCTAAGTATATGAAAGATATTATTACAAATAAGAGAAAGATACCGGAAGCTGAAATTTCCACCATACTTGCTAATTATACTTTTAAGGGTGGAATACCAAAGAAACTTGGAGATCCAGGAGTACCCACTATACCATGCTCCATTAAAAGAAACTATGTTAAAACTGCTTTATGTGATCTTGGAGCCGGTGTTAGTGTTGTGCCTCTCTCTTTATATCGTAGACTTGATTTGAATAAGTTTACACCTACTAAAATATCTTTGCAAATGGTACCCGTTTTTGGAATGTCCAGTGCCAAAGTCACTGAATGGGTAAGTCACCAATCCAATCCCTTTGACAAATCGGCTGATAAATCAACTGCTATACCTGTCGGTATTTGTGAGAATGTGCCTATTGTAGTTGCAAACGTTACTATTTTAACGGAGTTTGTTATTCTTGATACTCCCAAGGATGATGGTATGTCTATTATTCTTGGAAGACCCTTTTTGAATACTGCAGGGGCTGTTATTGATTGCACTAAAGGCAATGTCACTTTTCGTGTTAATGGTAATGAGCACACGGTACACTTTCCGAGGAAACAACCTCAAGTTCATAGTAACAACTCTATTGGAAAAATTCCATCGATTATATTTGGAGGTTATGAATTTCCTCTTCCTACTGTCAAGAAGAAATATGATATTCTTATTATTGGGGATGTGCATATCCCCGTTGAGGTAACATAGTGTTATTCGAAATTTCTTTGGTTCCATGTTATTCGGAATGAGTTCGTTAACAAGACTTGATCAACCTTGTTAGTGGATTCCTTTTGATGATCATGAGATGGATGAAACTAGAAGGCACAACCTTCTGTACCCCACTTTTACTTTCTGTTATTTATATTAAATAAAATAAAAATAAATATTTTTTTGTCTGTTATCTGATTATCCGTGCAATATAAAAATACCTCGAAAATAAAAGTTCTCCAAATGCCTTGAAAATTAAATATGATTTTTTCTAGAATATTTGAGGATTTATGGAACTGAGAACACACGAGGGGGGCCAACCACCTTGCCACGAGGGTGGAGGGCGCGCCCCTGCCTCGTGGGCCCACGGTGGCCCTCCTTCACTTATTCTTTCAGCCACACACTCCTTCTTCCCCCCCCCCCCAAACACGAAAAACCAGCTCAAACCCGAGTCCAAGCTCGTCTTGCTGCCATTTTCGATCTCCTTGCTCAAAGCACCTCTCACAAAACTGCTTAGGGAGATTGTTCCTTGGTATGTGACTCCTCCATTGGTCCAATTAGTTTTTGTTCTAGTGCTTTATTCATTGCAAATTTATGTTGCTTAGGTGACCATGTTCTTGAGCTTGCATGTCAAATTTATATGGTCAGAAGTAGTTTTGATGCATGATATAGGCCCTAGGCACTTGTAGGAGTAGTTACTGTCAATATTATTGAGTTTGGTTTACTTTTATTTTGAAGTTACTAAAAAGTTTCAAAAAATTTCGGAGGAAGAAAAATGCTTAGGAAAATGTTCCAAGGTGGTTCTTCAAAGAAGCAAGGACCCAGGCTTGCAATGCGTGATGCTGACGAAGAGCCACCAAGAGACGCTCCAGTGCGTCCTTGTGAGTGGCCTTCTGAAAATTTTATGAATCAAGCAGGAATAAGAGAAGAATTCAACGCATATTTGCGTAACGCTGATCTCGTGAGCTTCGAGGAAGAGAAGTGCAGTCAGTATCATGAGCTCACTAGCTCCTTTGTGAGGAGGTTTGAATTTTCAACTTCACGTAATTCTCCAACTGTCCTGTTTGATCTTTATTATAAATCTTATACCATGGACTTAGAGGATTTTACCACGGCATGCAAACTTCCACAATGGGATAGTATGAGGGATCCTCGCAAATCTGAATTTAGAGATTTTCTTGCTAATATAACTATGGGAGAATCTAGAGATATTACACAAGCTACCATAGGGAGCATTCACTTTCCTGCTATACATTATTTTGCTCTCTTCATAGGTAGATGCATAAATGGTAAAGATGAGGCATGTCACATGTGTGCCCCCGATCTTAGTATTCTTAGGAGTGCTGTGTTAGGAGGCAAATCATATAATTTGGGAGTCATTGTTGCACGTAGGTTGCATCTTATTAGACGTAATGGAGATTTCTTTGGTGGAATTTATGCAACCCGCGTAGCTAATTTTCTTGGTATAGATGTGCACGAAGATGATATTGAATTACCTCCTGCCTATCTAGATTTTAATGCTATGGTTCACCACCAGTTTATCGAGAGGAACGAATCACCTCTCCAGTATCGACTAATCTTTGACAGACATTGTGCTGTCCGTATTACGCTCCCTGCTCCTGCTTTCTTTGCTTATTAGGCAAGAGGAGGATATACTATTACCAGAGTGGAGGAAGATGAGTATGAGAGGAGAGAGGAGGCCGCTCGTCGCCACGCTGCGGCTCAGTAAGCGATAGCCGCTGCATTACAGTACGACCCCAGCTACTATTATGGATATCAGCCAGGCCAGCCGTGGCCATAGACCAACTTAGGCCAAAAGCCTAAGCTTGGGGGAGTACGTATTTCTCACCGACATTACATTTATGTTCACACACTCATTGCTAGATGTCAGTGCTCATACTTTTTCATTGTATCATCCATGCTAGTTTAATTTCCTTTTTATGCTTTCTTCTTGTGTGTTTAATAAACCTTAAGAAAAACCAAAAAAATTAGTTGTAGCTTTTAATTAGTTTACTTTCCATGCTTGTAGTAGTAATTAAAAAGAAAACCCAAAAATATTTCCTGTTCTTCTTTTGCTTGTTGGGAGCTTTCCCGTGTAAATAGTTTTATTTCTTTTCTTTTCTTTGGGGGTCGATAGGAGAAGACCATAATTAAATTGTTGAAGTAGCTCTTATATGCATTATTGTTGATCTGACAAAAGAGCCCATATTGCCTTGTCTTCTCCTGTTTATTGAATGCCTGCAAGTTCCAGCGTAGTCCAATGCACGTGCACTATTATTATTATTATTCACATCGTTTGGTCGTGCAAGTGAAAGGCAATTATGATGATATATGATGGAATGGCTGAGATGAGAAAAGCTGGTATGAACTCGACCTCTTTTGTTTTTGTAAATATGATTAGTTCATCGTTCTTGATTCGGCCTATTATGAATAAACATGTTTGCAATGAAAACGAGAGATCAAAGTTTCTTGTGCCATACTTGATTAGCTATGAGTTATAATGGTTTACCTTGCGTGCCAACATGCTATTGAGATGGTTATGATGTGGTATGATAGGGTGGTATCCTCCTCTGAATGATTTAAGTGACTTGACTTGGCACATGTTCACGCATGTAGTTGAAACAAAATCAACATAGCATTCACGATATTTATGTTCCTGGTGGAGTATATCCTACTCATGCTAGCATTTGGTGTTGATTAATTTTAATGCATGTTCATGACTGTTGTCGCTCTCTAGCTGGTCGCTTCCCAGTCTTTTGCTAGCCTTCACCTGTACTAAGCGGGAATACTGCTTGTGCATCCAAACTCCTTAAACCCCAAAGTTATTCCACATGAGTCCACTATACCTACCTATATACGGTATCTACCTACCGTTCCAAGTAAATTTGTATGTGCCAAACTCTAAACCTTCAAATAAATATCCTGTTTTGTATGCTCGAATAGCTCATGTATCAACTAGGGTTGTCTGTATCTTCCATGTTAGGCAGGTTATTCTCAAGACGAGTGGACTCCGCTCCTCACTCACGAGATAAATGGCTGGTCACCGGGATGCCCAGTCCCATGCTTTATGCAAACTAAATAAAAATAATTGCAAACAAAACTCCCCCTTGGTCTCTTGTTAGTCGGAGGCACTCGTTGTTTCGAGCAAGCCATGGATTGATGCTTGTGGTGGAAGGGGGAGTATAAACTTTACCATTCTATTTGGGAACCGCCTATAATGTGTGTAGCATGGAAGATATCGCCATCTCTTGATCGTTATGTTGACAATGAAAGTATACCGCTCAACATATTATTCACCTCTATTTCAAAACCGAGCTCTGGCACCTCTACAAATCCCTGCTTCCCTCTGCGAAGGGCCTACCTATTTACTTTTATGCTAAGTCGTCATCCTCTTATTAAAAAGCACCAGTTGGAGAGCACTGCTGTCATTTGCATTCATTAGTGCTAGTTTACATTGAGTATGACTTGAATGGATCTCTTTTACCATGAATTACAATGTCTAGTCAGTCCTTGGTCTTTAAAGGTGCTCTGCATTTATGTTTTGCGGTCTCAGAAAGGGCTAGCGAGATACCATCCTGTTATCATATTATGATTGTTTTGAGAAAGTGTTGTCATCTGAGTTTTATTATTATGGCTCGCTAGTTGATTATGCTATTGATATGAGTAAAATTGAGACCTATGCGTTATTGCGAATGTGGTTAGTTATAATCTTTGCTGAAAACTTGAATGCCGGCTTTACATATTTACAACAACAAGAGCAAACAGTGTTTGTAAAAGTTTTTCTTTATCACTTTCAGTTTGTCAACTGAATTGCTTGAGGACAAGCAAAGGTTTAAGCTTGGGGGAGTTGATACGTCACCAACGTATCTACTTTTCCGAACACTTTTGCCCTTGTTTTGGACTCTAACTTGCATGATTTGAATGGAACTAACCCGGACTGACGTTGTTTTCAGAAGAATTACCATGGTGTTATTTATGTGCAGGAGCAAATGTTCTTGGAATGGCCTGAAACTTCACGGAGACACTTTTCAGAAAATAATAAACATACCTGCCAAAGATGAAAGCCAGGGGGTCCACCGTCTTGCCACGAGGGTGGGGGCGCGCCTGCCCCCCTAGGGCGTGCCCCCTACATCGTGGGCCCCCTGTTGCCTATCCAACTCCACCTCCATATATTGAGTTTCGATGACAAAAAAATCAGGGAGAAGAAATCATCGCGTTTTACGATACGGAGCCGCCACCAAGCCCTGAAACCTCTCGGGAGGGTTGATCTGGAGTCTGTTCGGGGCTCCGGAGAGGGGAATCCATCGCCATCGTCATCATCAACCATCCTCCATCACCAATTTCATGATGCTCACCGCCGTGCATGAGTAATTCCATCGTAGGCTTGCTGGACGGTGATGGGTTGGATGGGATCTATCATGTAATCGAGTTAGTTTTGTTATGGTTTGATCCCTAGTTTCCACTATGTTCTGAGATTGATGTTGCTATGACTTTGCTATGCTTAATGCTTGTCACTAGGGCCCGAGTGCCATGATTTCAGATCTGAACCTATTATGTTTTCACCAATATATGAGTGTTCTTGATCCTATCTTGCAAGTCTATAGTCACTTATTATGTGTTATGATCCGTTAACCCCAAAGTGACAATAATCGGGATACTTACCGGTGATGACCATAGTTTGAGGAGTTCATGTATTCACTATGTGTTAATGCTTTGTTCCGGTTCTCTATTAAAAGGAGGCCTTAATATCCCTTAGTTTCTATAAGGACCCCGCTGCCACGGGAGGGTAGGACAAAAGATGTCATGCAAGTTCTTTTCCATAAGCACGTATGACTATATTCGGAATACATGCCTACATTATATCAATGAACTGGAGCTAGTTCTGTGTCACCCTAGGTTATGACTGTTACATGATGAACCGCATCCGGCATAATTCTCCATCACCGATCCATTTCCTTCGAGCTTTCCATATATTGTTCTTTGCTTATTTACTTTTCTGTTGCTATTGCTATCATCACTACAAAATACCAAAAACATTCCTTTTACTACTGTTAGCTTTTGCTATCATTATCACTACTATCATATTACTTTGCTACTAAATACTTTGTTGCAGATATTTAGTTTCCAGGTGTGGATGAATTGACAACTCAGCTGCTAATAGTTGAGAATATTCTTTGGCTCCCCTTGTGTCGAATCAATAAATTTGGGTTGAATACTCTACCCCCAAAAACTATTGCGATCCCCTATACTTGTGGGTTATCACCTCCACACCCCTTTTTCCGAGCATTCTTGAACTTCTTTGGAGCTCAACTCCACCATTTCTCCCCCAACACGATCACGTACCTTGCGGCTTATGTCTCCTTGTGTGAGAATTTCTTGGGCTGTCGGCCGCACTGGGGCCTATTTAAGCACATCTTCACATGCCGCTCGAAAACTATGAAAAAGGCCAATCTGAGTGATGAGAAAACCCAGGTGATCCATATGTGTGTGGGCTTAGGTATCCAGATGAGGGGGAAGAGTGCTTTTCCTACGATGACTCTTCCCGACTCGGTTAGAGGGTGGCAGTCGACTTGGTTTTATTGCAAAGACAAGCCGACCCCACGTCACTCGACAGGTCTTCCCCCCTTTTCCTTGGCATGAGTACAGAAACCCACTTCTTTGAGAGTGGCTCCATCAAAGTAGGTGGAGGTGTCCATGTTGATGGAGCGAGTAGTGCAGCTGATTCTCGAGGTAGTGACTGGCATGGATCTGCTCGAGGTATTCCTCAGTCGACGTATTCAACCCCTCCATGCTCGTGATCACTCCACGTGGATGTACTCGGGGATTGAAGATTCCACTCGGATCCATCCGTAGACATTGATGAGAAGACGGTGGCACTGTGGGTGCAAAGCATGACAGGGAACAAAGACAACCCCAGGGGGTCCGAAAGAGTTTTACCATTCGACACCAACAACCAACCAGACAAGGTCTGTCTCTTATCACTGAGTGTTTTTCATTCTGACTTGCAGTTGCTTACTGAGTCGACTATCCTCTGGCCATCTCTTCTATTTTGCAAGTATATACGGAGACGTACGCAGTGCCGAACAGGGAGCAAGAGCAGCACCAGGATGGAGAGGAAAGAGGAGGCAAAAGCATGGATTTGCAATCTGATGGAGGAGAGGAGGAGGAGGAAAGCAAGGACTCGAGTAGTGGTGAAGAAGTCGAGTCACCGCCTCACACCGAAAAGCATTCCAAACATAAGCACGACCCAGTGCGTGTCCGTGGAGAGGTAGCTAGGTCGACCGAGCAGACTTCCAAGCGCACTCGGACCTCTTCCCCTGTGCCGACTTAAAAGGCCTCAAAGCAGCAAAAAGTTGCAGAACCAAAGCCTTGGAAGGCCCTGCCCAAGATCGACGTCCCCGTCGCTTCTGCGTAAGTGTCTTGTCCCCACTTTTCGATCGAGGATTTGTGCTGTTGACTTTCTTTCTCATTCGTCCGAGTGAATCTTGAAACTTGTAGAGCTGCTACTTCTGGGACTTCTACTTACAGGGATGATGATGAGGACGTAGAAGACACGGTCACTACTAACCCGGGTATGACCTTTGCAGACTTGCCTTTGCTTTTTCAGCCATTTTGTTGACCGACTGAATTCTGACGACTAATTCTTTTTTGTAGCTCCTATCCATGTCATTGATCTTCCGGATGAGGACAAGGACGTGCCGCTGAGGCCCAGGAGGAGTAAGAAGGCATCAACTGGCAAGACGTCCCAATCGGTGCCGGTGGGCAGAGCCAGTGATGCAACAGCCTGAAGATGTGACTCGGGCTTCTGTTAGTTTCGCTGTTCCAGTATCAAGTGAACACCCCACATCGTCGACTGCACCAGTGTTTGCTTCAACTATCTAGCCTCATGCCCCGGAACTTCAAGTTGCCGTGACTGAACCGTCAACCCCGTTCTTCACTACTCATCACGTTCCAGAAGACCAGGCAGGCGCTGCTGCAGAAGCCATACGCCAAGCTTGCATAATGATGGAGCGGGTGAAGGTGGTGCATGAAAACAGTCACGCTGCTTATGACGCCAGCGGGGCCTCGGAGCCAATGTCCAGGTAAGTTGGCTTCCGACTGAACTCTTATCTTGTTGCTTGTTCTGTTAGGATATGCTACCTGAAAACTTTTCTTTGTGCATCCTCCTGTTATTCTGCACTTCGCATCTGCGCACCCACTGGGTGTTTGAATTTATGTCGAGTAACTTTCCCAGTTGAGTCGACTAGGTTGTGTCGGTTGTAGTTCTGGGTTAGTGGAGGCACACATAGTGCACCCACCGGGTGTAGTCCCCAAGGCCACCGCCGAATGTGTGATTCGGTGGAGGTCATGATAAAAATGTCTTTATTGTTTCACTCTTCCACTCGGTCTGGGCGGACCATGTCGAGTGGAATCCGAGCCAGTGGGGGCATGCTAAGTGCACCCACTAGGTGTAGTCCCCGAGACCACAGTCGACTATGAGCAGTCGGTTGGGGTCTGAGAATGTCTTTTGTTGACATCAAAAAATAACCTCGGTCTTCTTCTCTCTGTTTTTTTACTCTTCCACTCAGTCTGGTCGGACCATATTGAGTGGAACCCGAACCAGTGGGGGCACACTAAGTGCACCCACTGGGTGTAGTCCCCGAGACTACTGTAGAATGTTTTGATTCTGCGGTAGTCTTAGAGCTCTATTCACTCGGAAGTGACTGATCTTTGATCTTGTTTACTAATGTACCTTTTTGCTGACTTCAGAAATCCTGTGAGCTCATCTCCAAATTTTCCGAATTCGAGGAGAAACAGAGACAACTCAATCTCGACTTGGAGCTGGCTAAGCAGAACTTGCGGAAGGCCAAGGATGAAATAGCTGGTACGGAAGGTAATCGACTGGTCGATTGTTTATCTTGGCCGACCCACAAGTCATCTCCCTGTTCTTCTGTATGACCCAAGTACATATCTTTCAGAGAAAATGAAGCAGGCTTTGGCAAAAAAGGACCTCGATCTTACTACTGGACGAAAGGAGGCTCAGGAGAAGAATACGCTTGCTGACAAGAAGCTGGCTTCAGTCGGTGCACTGGAGGAAGAGAACGCCAAGTTGAAGATGTCCATTAGCGAGTCCAACCAAGAAGTGACTCGTCTGAAGAAAGACAAGGTGGCTTTGAACGAGAAGATTGAAAGCATTACTCGTAAGAGAAATGACCTGGAAGCTTATCTGGAAGCACCCGCCAAGAAGCTCTTCCTTATGCTCGAAGGTATTTTCCTTTGTCTGACTGTTTAGCTATTGTCGATTCACCAGGCATTTGTCGACTCATTATTTCTTTGTGCTTTTAGAATTCTGTCAAAACTATGAAGAAGAGACTAGACGGGTCGAGACAGGTCTGGACCCCGTCCTTTCCCCTGTTGGTGGTGATGCTGCTATGAACGTGCTCCGATTGGAATCCCGTGTTGCCAGTGTTACGAGCTATCTTGCTCTCCTGAAGGTGGCGGTGTCGCGCATCGATACAGCACTCTGGCCAAGGGCGACGCTTCAAAATGACCTCGAGTCCTGATGACTCGACTCAATGAGGTCCCTGGTCGAGTGCAGGAATGGAATAAGTCTTCTGCCCGATGCGGTGCTGACGCGGCTCTGTCGCTGGTTCGTGTCCGCTGCAAGGAAAACCGAGAAGAGAAGCTGGCAGCGATCAAGGTTACCAATACCAAAAGGCATGACTTCCGATCCTTCATGGAAACCTTCATTGCTGCTGCCACTCGGATTGCTGACGGAAATGATCTGGACGAGTTCGTCGACCCACGTGGATGTACTCGGGGATTGAAGATTCCACTCGGATCCATCCATAGACATTGATGAGAAGACGGTGGCACTGTGGGTGCAAAGCATGACAGGGAACAAAGACAACCCCAGGGGGTCCGAAAGAGTTTTACCATTCGACACCAACAACCAACCAGACAAGGTCTGTCTCTTATCACTGAGTGTTTTTCATTCTGACTTGCAGTTGCTTACTGAGTCGACTATCCTCTGGCCATCTCTTCTATTTTGCAAGTATATACGGAGACGTACGCAGTGCCGAACAGGGAGCAAGAGCAGCACCAGGATGGAGAGGAAAGAGGAGGCAAAAGCATGGATTTGCAATCTGATGGAGGAGAGGAGGAGGAGGAAAGCGAGGACTCGAGTAGTGGTGAAGAAGTCGAGTCACCGCCTCACACCGAAAAGCATTCCAAACATAAGCACGACCCAGTGCGTGTCCGTGGAGAGGTAGCTAGGTCGACCGAGCAGACTTCCAAGCGCACTCGGACCTCTTCCCCTGTGCCGACTTAAAAGGCCTCAAAGCAGCAAAAAGTTGCAGAACCAAAGCCTTGGAAGGCCCTGCCCAAGATCGACGTCCCCGTGGCTTCTGCGTAAGTGTCTTGTCCCCACTTTTCGATCGAGGATTTGTGCTGTTGACTTTCTTTCTCATTCGTCCGAGTGAATCTTGAAACTTGTAGAGCTGCTACTTCTGGGACTTCTACTTACAGGGATGATGATGAGGACGTAGAAGACACGGTCACTACTAACCCGGGTATGACCTTTGCAGACTTGCCTTTGCTTTTTCAGCCATTTTGTTGACCGACTGAATTCTGACGACTAATTCTTTTTTGTAGCTCCTATCCATGTCATTGATCTTCCGGATGAGGACAAGGACGTGCCGCTGAGGCCCAGGAGGAGTAAGAAGGCATCAACTGGCAAGACGTCCCAATCGGTGCCGGTGGGCAGAGCCAGTGATGCAACAGCCTGAAGATGTGACTCGGGCTTCTGTTAGTTTCGCTGTTCCAGTATCAAGTGAACACCCCACATCGTCGACTGCACCAGTGTTTGCTTCAACTATCTAGCCTCATGCCCCGGAACTTCAAGTTGCCGTGACTGAACCGTCAACCCCGTTCTTCACTACTCATCACGTTCCAGAAGACCAGGCAGGCGCTGCTGCAGAAGCCATACGCCAAGCTTGCATAATGATGGAGCGGGTGAAGGTGGTGCATGAAAACAGTCACGCTGCTTATGACGCCAGCGGGGCCTCGGAGCCAATGTCCAGGTAAGTTGGCTTCCGACTGAACTCTTATCTTGTTGCTTGTTCTGTTAGGATATGCTACCTGAAAACTTTTCTTTGTGCATCCTCCTGTTATTCTGCACTTCGCATCTGCGCACCCACTGGGTGTTTGAATTTATGTCGAGTAACTTTCCCAGTTGAGTCGACTAGGTTGTGTCGGTTGTAGTTCTGGGTTAGTGGAGGCACACATAGTGCACCCACCGGGTGTAGTCCCCAAGGCCACCGCCGAATGTGTGATTCGGTGGAGGTCATGATAAAAATGTCTTTATTGTTTCACTCTTCCACTCGGTCTGGGCGGACCATGTCGAGTGGAATCCGAGCCAGTGGGGGCATGCTAAGTGCACCCACTAGGTGTAGTCCCCGAGACCACAGTCGACTATGAGCAGTCGGTTGGGGTCTGAGAATGTCTTTTGTTGACATCAAAAAATAACCTCGGTCTTCTTCTCTCTGTTTTTTTACTCTTCCACTCAGTCTGGTCGGACCATATTGAGTGGAACCCGAACCAGTGGGGGCACACTAAGTGCACCCACTGGGTGTAGTCCCCGAGACTACTGTAGAATGTTTTGATTCTGCGGTAGTCTTAGAGCTCTATTCACTCGGAAGTGACTGATCTTTGATCTTGTTTACTAATGTACCTTTTTGCTGACTTCAGAAATCCTGTGAGCTCATCTCCAAATTTTCCGAATTCGAGGAGAAACAGAGACAACTCAATCTCGACTTGGAGCTGGCTAAGCAGAACTTGCGGAAGGCCAAGGATGAAATAGCTGGTACGGAAGGTAATCGACTGGTCGATTGTTTATCTTGGCCGACCCACAAGTCATCTCCCTGTTCTTCTGTATGACCCAAGTACATATCTTTCAGAGAAAATGAAGCAGGCTTTGGCAAAAAAGGACCTCGATCTTACTACTGGACGAAAGGAGGCTCAGGAGAAGAATACGCTTGCTGACAAGAAGCTGGCTTCAGTCGGTGCACTGGAGGAAGAGAACGCCAAGTTGAAGATGTCCATTAGCGAGTCCAACCAAGAAGTGACTCGTCTGAAGAAAGACAAGGTGGCTTTGAACGAGAAGATTGAAAGCATTACTCGTAAGAGAAATGACCTGGAAGCTTATCTGGAAGCACCCGCCAAGAAGCTCTTCCTTATGCTCGAAGGTATTTTCCTTTGTCTGACTGTTTAGCTATTGTCGATTCACCAGGCATTTGTCGACTCATTATTTCTTTGTGCTTTTAGAATTCTGTCAAAACTATGAAGAAGAGACTAGACGGGTCGAGACAGGTCTGGACCCCGTCCTTTCCCCTGTTGGTGGTGATGCTGCTATGAACGTGCTCCGATTGGAATCCCGTGTTGCCAGTGTTACGAGCTATCTTGCTCTCCTGAAGGTGGCGGTGTCGCGCATCGATACAGCACTCTGGCCAAGGGCGACGCTTCAAAATGACCTCGAGTCCTGATGACTCGACTCAATGAGGTCCCTGGTCGAGTGCAGGAATGGAATAAGTCTTCTGCCCGATGCGGTGCTGACGCGGCTCTGTCGCTGGTTCGTGTCCGCTGCAAGGAAAACCGAGAAGAGAAGCTGGCAGCGATCAAGGTTGCCAATACCAAAAGGCATGACTTCCGATCCTTCATGGAAACCTTCATTGCTGCTGCCACTCGGATTGCTGACGGAAATGATCTGGACGAGTTCGTCGACCCACGTGGATGTACTCGGGGATTGAAGATTCCACTCGGATCCATCCGTAGACATTGATGAGAAGACGGTGGCACTGTGGGTGCAAAGCATGACAGGGAACAAAGACAACCCCAGGGGGTCCGAAAGAGTTTTACCATTCGACACCAACAACCAACCAGACAAGGTCTGTCTCTTATCACTGAGTGTTTTTCATTCTGACTTGCAGTTGCTTACTGAGTCGACTATCCTCTGGCCATCTCTTCTATTTTGCAAGTATATACGGAGACGTACGCAGTGCCGAACAGGGAGCAAGAGCAGCACCAGGATGGAGAGGAAAGAGGAGGCAAAAGCATGGATTTGCAATCTGATGGAGGAGAGGAGGAGGAGGAAAGCGAGGACTCGAGTAGTGGTGAAGAAGTCGAGTCACCGCCTCACACCGAAAAGCATTCCAAACATAAGCAGGACCCAGTGCGTGTCCGTGGAGAGGTAGCTAGGTCGACCGAGCAGACTTCCAAGCGCACTCGGACCTCTTCCCCTGTGCCGACTTAAAAGGCCTCAAAGCAGCAAAAAGTTGCAGAACCAAAGCCTTGGAAGGCCCTGCCCAAGATCGACGTCCCCGTCGCTTCTGCGTAAGTGTCTTGTCCCCACTTTTCGATCGAGGATTTGTGCTGTTGACTTTCTTTCTCATTCGTCCGAGTGAATCTTGAAACTTGTAGAGCTGCTACTTCTGGGACTTCTACTTACAGGGATGATGATGAGGACGTAGAAGACACGGTCACTACTAACCCGGGTATGACCTTTGCAGACTTGCCTTTGCTTTTTCAGCCATTTTGTTGACCGACTGAATTCTGACGACTAATTCTTTTTTGTAGCTCCTATCCATGTCATTGATCTTCCGGATGAGGACAAGGACGTGCCGCTGAGGCCCAGGAGGAGTAAGAAGGCATCAACTGGCAAGACGTCCCAATCGGTGCCGGTGGGCAGAGCCAGTGATGCAACAGCCTGAAGATGTGACTCGGGCTTCTGTTAGTTTCGCTGTTCCAGTATCAAGTGAACACCCCACATCGTCGACTGCACCAGTGTTTGCTTCAACTATCTAGCCTCATGCCCCGGAACTTCAAGTTGCCGTGACTGAACCGTCAACCCCGTTCTTCACTACTCATCACGTTCCAGAAGACCAGGCAGGCGCTGCTGCAGAAGCCATACGCCAAGCTTGCATAATGATGGAGCGGGTGAAGGTGGTGCATGAAAACAGTCACGCTGCTTATGACGCCAGCGGGGCCTCGGAGCCAATGTCCAGGTAAGTTGGCTTCCGACTGAACTCTTATCTTGTTGCTTGTTCTGTTAGGATATGCTACCTGAAAACTTTTCTTTGTGCATCCTCCTGTTATTCTGCACTTCGCATCTGCGCACCCACTGGGTGTTTGAATTTATGTCGAGTAACTTTCCCAGTTGAGTCGACTAGGTTGTGTCGGTTGTAGTTCTGGGTTAGTGGAGGCACACATAGTGCACCCACCGGGTGTAGTCCCCAAGGCCACCGCCGAATGTGTGATTCGGTGGAGGTCATGATAAAAATGTCTTTATTGTTTCACTCTTCCACTCGGTCTGGGCGGACCATGTCGAGTGGAATCCGAGCCAGTGGGGGCATGCTAAGTGCACCCACTAGGTGTAGTCCCCGAGACCACAGTCGACTATGAGCAGTCGGTTGGGGTCTGAGAATGTCTTTTGTTGACATCAAAAAATAACCTCGGTCTTCTTCTCTCTGTTTTTTTACTCTTCCACTCAGTCTGGTCGGACCATATTGAGTGGAACCCGAACCAGTGGGGGCACACTAAGTGCACCCACTGGGTGTAGTCCCCGAGACTACTGTAGAATGTTTTGATTCTGCGGTAGTCTTAGAGCTCTATTCACTCGGAAGTGACTGATCTTTGATCTTGTTTACTAATGTACCTTTTTGCTGACTTCAGAAATCCTGTGAGCTCATCTCCAAATTTTCCGAATTCGAGGAGAAACAGAGACAACTCAATCTCGACTTGGAGCTGGCTAAGCAGAACTTGCGGAAGGCCAAGGATGAAATAGCTGGTACGGAAGGTAATCGACTGGTCGATTGTTTATCTTGGCCGACCCACAAGTCATCTCCCTGTTCTTCTGTATGACCCAAGTACATATCTTTCAGAGAAAATGAAGCAGGCTTTGGCAAAAAAGGACCTCGATCTTACTACTGGACGAAAGGAGGCTCAGGAGAAGAATACGCTTGCTGACAAGAAGCTGGCTTCAGTCGGTGCACTGGAGGAAGAGAACGCCAAGTTGAAGATGTCCATTAGCGAGTCCAACCAAGAAGTGACTCGTCTGAAGAAAGACAAGGTGGCTTTGAACGAGAAGATTGAAAGCATTACTCGTAAGAGAAATGACCTGGAAGCTTATCTGGAAGCACCCGCCAAGAAGCTCTTCCTTATGCTCGAAGGTATTTTCCTTTGTCTGACTGTTTAGCTATTGTCGATTCACCAGGCATTTGTCGACTCATTATTTCTTTGTGCTTTTAGAATTCTGTCAAAACTATGAAGAAGAGACTAGACGGGTCGAGACAGGTCTGGACCCCGTCCTTTCCCCTGTTGGTGGTGATGCTGCTATGAACGTGCTCCGATTGGAATCCCGTGTTGCCAGTGTTACGAGCTATCTTGCTCTCCTGAAGGTGGCGGTGTCGCGCATCGATACAGCACTCTGGCCAAGGGCGACGCTTCAAAATGACCTCGAGTCCTGATGACTCGACTCAATGAGGTCCCTGGTCGAGTGCAGGAATGGAATAAGTCTTCTGCCCGATGCGGTGCTGACGCGGCTCTGTCGCTGGTTCGTGTCCGCTGCAAGGAAAACCGAGAAGAGAAGCTGGCAGCGATCAAGGTTGCCAATACCAAAAGGCATGACTTCCGATCCTTCATGGAAACCTTCATTGCTGCTGCCACTCGGATTGCTGACGGAAATGATCTGGACGAGTTCGTCGACCCACGTGGATGTACTCGGGGATTGAAGATTCCACTCGGATCCATCCGTAGACATTGATGAGAAGACGGTGGCACTGTGGGTGCAAAGCATGACAGGGAACAAAGACAACCCCAGGGGGTCCGAAAGAGTTTTACCATTCGACACCAACAACCAACCAGACAAGGTCTGTCTCTTATCACTGAGTGTTTTTCATTCTGACTTGCAGTTGCTTACTGAGTCGACTATCCTCTGGCCATCTCTTCTATTTTGCAAGTATATACGGAGACGTACGCAGTGCCGAACAGGGAGCAAGAGCAGCACCAGGATGGAGAGGAAAGAGGAGGCAAAAGCATGGATTTGCAATCTGATGGAGGAGAGGAGGAGGAGGAAAGCGAGGACTCGAGTAGTGGTGAAGAAGTCGAGTCACCGCCTCACACCGAAAAGCATTCCAAACATAAGCAGGACCCAGTGCGTGTCCGTGGAGAGGTAGCTAGGTCGACCGAGCAGACTTCCAAGCGCACTCGGACCTCTTCCCCTGTGCCGACTTAAAAGGCCTCAAAGCAGCAAAAAGTTGCAGAACCAAAGCCTTGGAAGGCCCTGCCCAAGATCGACGTCCCCGTCGCTTCTGCGTAAGTGTCTTGTCCCCACTTTTCGATCGAGGATTTGTGCTGTTGACTTTCTTTCTCATTCGTCCGAGTGAATCTTGAAACTTGTAGAGCTGCTACTTCTGGGACTTCTACTTACAGGGATGATGATGAGGACGTAGAAGACACGGTCACTACTAACCCGGGTATGACCTTTGCAGACTTGCCTTTGCTTTTTCAGCCATTTTGTTGACCGACTGAATTCTGACGACTAATTCTTTTTTGTAGCTCCTATCCATGTCATTGATCTTCCGGATGAGGACAAGGACGTGCCGCTGAGGCCCAGGAGGAGTAAGAAGGCATCAACTGGCAAGACGTCCCAATCGGTGCCGGTGGGCAGAGCCAGTGATGCAACAGCCTGAAGATGTGACTCGGGCTTCTGTTAGTTTCGCTGTTCCAGTATCAAGTGAACACCCCACATCGTCGACTGCACCAGTGTTTGCTTCAACTATCTAGCCTCATGCCCCGGAACTTCAAGTTGCCGTGACTGAACCGTCAACCCCGTTCTTCACTACTCATCACGTTCCAGAAGACCAGGCAGGCGCTGCTGCAGAAGCCATACGCCAAGCTTGCATAATGATGGAGCGGGTGAAGGTGGTGCATGAAAACAGTCACGCTGCTTATGACGCCAGCGGGGCCTCGGAGCCAATGTCCAGGTAAGTTGGCTTCCGACTGAACTCTTATCTTGTTGCTTGTTCTGTTAGGATATGCTACCTGAAAACTTTTCTTTGTGCATCCTCCTGTTATTCTGCACTTCGCATCTGCGCACCCACTGGGTGTTTGAATTTATGTCGAGTAACTTTCCCAGTTGAGTCGACTAGGTTGTGTCGGTTGTAGTTCTGGGTTAGTGGAGGCACACATAGTGCACCCACCGGGTGTAGTCCCCAAGGCCACCGCCGAATGTGTGATTCGGTGGAGGTCATGATAAAAATTTCTTTATTGTTTCACTCTTCCACTCGGTCTGGGCGGACCATGTCGAGTGGAATCCGAGCCAGTGGGGGCATGCTAAGTGCACCCACTAGGTGTAGTCCCCGAGACCACAGTCGACTATGAGCAGTCGGTTGGGGTCTGAGAATGTCTTTTGTTGACATCAAAAAATAACCTCGGTCTTCTTCTCTCTGTTTTTTTACTCTTCCACTCAGTCTGGTCGGACCATATTGAGTGGAACCCGAACCAGTGGGGGCACACTAAGTGCACCCACTGGGTGTAGTCCCCGAGACTACTGTAGAATGTTTTGATTCTGCGGTAGTCTTAGAGCTCTATTCACTCGGAAGTGACTGATCTTTGATCTTGTTTACTAATGTACCTTTTTGCTGACTTCAGAAATCCTGTGAGCTCATCTCCAAATTTTCCGAATTCGAGGAGAAACAGAGACAACTCAATCTCGACTTGGAGCTGGCTAAGCAGAACTTGCGGAAGGCCAAGGATGAAATAGCTGGTACGGAAGGTAATCGACTGGTCGATTGTTTATCTTGGCCGACCCACAAGTCATCTCCCTGTTCTTCTGTATGACCCAAGTACATATCTTTCAGAGAAAATGAAGCAGGCTTTGGCAAAAAAGGACCTCGATCTTACTACTGGACGAAAGGAGGCTCAGGAGAAGAATACGCTTGCTGACAAGAAGCTGGCTTCAGTCGGTGCACTGGAGGAAGAGAACGCCAAGTTGAAGATGTCCATTAGCGAGTCCAACCAAGAAGTGACTCGTCTGAAGAAAGACAAGGTGGCTTTGAACGAGAAGATTGAAAGCATTACTCGTAAGAGAAATGACCTGGAAGCTTATCTGGAAGCACCCGCCAAGAAGCTCTTCCTTATGCTCGAAGGTATTTTCCTTTGTCTGACTGTTTAGCTATTGTCGATTCACTAGGCATTTGTCGACTCATTATTTCTTTGTGCTTTTAGAATTCTGTCAAAACTATGAAGAAGAGACTAGACGGGTCGAGACAGGTCTGGACCCCGTCCTTTCCCCTGTTGGTGGTGATGCTGCTATGAACGTGCTCCGATTGGAATCCCGTGTTGCCAGTGTTACGAGCTATCTTGCTCTCCTGAAGGTGGCGGTGTCGCGCATCGATACAACACTCTGGCCAAGGGCGACGCTTCAAAATGACCTCGAGTCCTGATGACTCGACTCAATGAGGTCCCTGGTCGAGTGCAGGAATGGAATAAGTCTTCTGCCCGATGCGGTGCTGACGCGGCTCTGTCGCTGGTTCGTGTCCGCTGCAAGGAAAACCGAGAAGAGAAGCTGGCAGCGATCAAGGTTGCCAATACCAAAAGGCATGACTTCCGATCCTTCATGGAAACCTTCATTGCTGCTGCCACTCGGATTGCTGACGGAAATGATCTGGACGAGTTCGTCGACCCGCAAGCCCTCCTCCCTTGGAGTGAACAAACTTTATGCCTTGCCTTAAATTTGCCTCGGAATGCCGAGTGACTTTGTAACCGTTAAACTCCTTCGGGCCTGATGCCCGAGTACTTTAATCTGTGTTCTGGAACCTTAGGATTTTATCTGAACTTTGGTTGCTTTTGAATCTTTTGACTCTTTGCGTAGGACTTGTTTCTTGCAGTTTGAGTTGCTATTGACTTTGTGATGCAGCTCAGTCAAGTGAATCACGGGCAGATCATGGTCGACCTGCACCCGGCCACCCTTACGGATAAGGATGGAGCGGACGTTGTATTTGTATCGAAGCTCCGAGGACAGATCGTGGTCGACCTGCACCTCGTCTCCCTTACGGGTAAGGATGGAGCGGACGTTGTATTTGTGTCGAAGCTCCGAGGACAGATCGTGGTCGACCTGCACCTCGCCACCTTTACGGGTAAGGATGGAGCGAGTCTTAAAACTTAGGCGAGTACTGGACTACAGCTAAGCCCCCGAGTGGGAGGGTTTCTCACCACTCGGTAGGATTTTTTAAACTTAGGCGAGTACTGGACTGCAGCTAAGCCCCCGAGTGGGAGGGTTGCTCACCACTCGGTAGGATTTTTTGAACTTAGGCGAGTACTGGACTACAGCTAAGCCCCTGAGTGGGAGGGTTGCTCACCACTCGGTAGGAGTTTTTAAACTTAGGTGAGTACTGGACTGCAGCTAAGCCCCCGAGTGGGAGGGTTGCTCACCACTCGGTAGGATTTTTTAAACTTAGGCGAGTACTGGACTGCAGCTAAGCCCCCGAGTGGGAGGGTTGTTCTCCACTCGGTAGGATTTCTTTAAACTTAGGCGAGTACTGGACTGCAACTAAGCCCCCGAGTGAGAGGGTTGCTCTCCACTCGGTAGGATTTTTTTTAAACTTAGGCGAGTACTGGACTGCAGCTAAGGCCCCGACTGGGAGGGTTTCTCACCACTCGGTAGTATTTTTTAAACTTAGGCGAGTACTGGACTGCAGCTAAGCCCCCGAGTGGGAGGGTTGCTCACCACTCGGTAGGATATTTTTAAACTTACGGGAGTACTAGACGGCAGCTCAGCCCCCGAGTGAGAGACTTGCTCATCACTCGGTAGGATTTTTTTAACTTAGGCGAAGTGGGTTCGCAGCTAAGCCCCCGAGTGAGAGACTTGCTCATCACTTGGTAGGATTTGATTTTTTGAAACTTAGGCGAAGCAAATTCGCAGCTAAGGCACCCACTGGGGGATTTAGAACACTTAAAAAGGAACAATCAATCATCTGTGAAATTGTGTCTTTGATAATCGAACTAGAATGTATTTCTTATTACATCACAACAATATGAATGCTTAAGTATAAAAGGGGCGGAGCAGCTCCGCATTCCAAGCGCGTGGCTCGTCTTTATTGTGCTCGACATTGTAGAGGCGATAAGCCCCGTTGTGAAGTACTTTGGTGATGATGAAGGGGCCTTCCCAAGCAGGAGTGAGCTTGTGTGGTTTCTGTTGATCCACTCGAAGAGCCAAGTCTCCCTCTTGAAATGCTCGACCTCTCATGTTTCTGTCGTGGAATCGACACAGGTCTTGCTGATAGATGGTCGACCAGATCAGCGCCATCTCTCTTTCTTCTTCCAGAAGGTCAACAGCATCCTGACGGGCTTGTTCTGCTTCGGCTTCTGAGAAGAGTTCCACTCGCGGGGCATTATGAAGTAAGTCACCCGGAAGCACAGCTTCAGCCCCATAGACTAAGAAGAATGGAGTTTGTCCAGTCGACCGATTGGGAGTTGTCCTCAATCCCCAAAGTACATGGAAGTTCATCGACCCAGGCACCCACTGCATGCTTGTGGTCACGCATCTATCGGGGTTTTAGTCCTTTGAGAACCAATCAGTTTGCTCTTTCAGCTTGTCCATTCGATTGGGGATGGGTGACTGAAGCATAGTCGACCCGAGTGCCTTGGGAAGTGCAAAAGGCTCTTAACTCATTAGAATCGAAGTTCGACCCATTATCTGTGATGATGCTATGCGGGACACCATATCTGAATGTTAACTCTCTGATGAAGCTGACAGTAGTACTTGCTTCGAGGTTTTTGAGAGGCTTGGCTTCAATCCATTTGGTGAACTTGTCGACTACTATGAGCACATGGGTGAAGCCACTTCTGCTCTTCCTCAGAGGCCCAACCATATCTAATCCCCAAACAACAAAGGGCCAGATGAGTGGAATGGTCTTCAGGGCTGATGCAGGCTTGTGAGACATGTTGGACTAGAACTGGCAACGTTCACATCTGTCGACTATGTCTTTTGCCATTTCATTCGCTCGTGGCCAATAAAATCCCGCTCGGTATGCTTTGGCCACAATGGTCCGAGAGGACGCATGGTGACCACAGGTCCCCGAGTGGATGTCGTTGAGGATCACTCGACCTTCTTCTGGTGTTATGCACTTCCGAGCAACTCCGGTAACACTTTCTCTATAAAGCTGTCCACCCACTACTGTGAAAGCTTTAGATCGACGGACAATCTGACGGGCCTCTTCTTCATCCTCTGGAAGCTCTTTCCTGAGAATATACGCGATGTAAGGCACTTTCCAATCGGGTATGACGACCAAAACTTCCATGACCAAGTCGACCACGACTGGGACTTCAACTTCAGTCGGATCAGTAGGACTCTTAGGTTGTGGGGGCTCCTCCGTGAAGGGATCCTCTTGGACGGACGGCGTGTGAAGATGCTCCAAGAACACATTACTGGGAATAGGCTCATGCTTGGAGCCTATCTTTGCCAAATCATTAGCTGCATGATTTTTCAGTCGGGGTATATGATGGAGCTCTAACCCCTCAAACTTCTTCTCTAACTTTCTCACTGCATTACAATAACCAGTCATAGCCGGGCTTCTGACATCCCACTCCTTCATTACTTGATTAACCACCAAATCTGAGTCAACGTAGACCATTAGGTGACAGACGCCGAGTGAAATGGCCATACGCAACCCATATAGAAGTGCTTCATATTCAGCTTCGTTCTTGGAGGAATCAAAATGGATCTGAAGAACATAGCCGAGTCTACCTCCTCGAGGGGATACTAATACCACCCCAGCACCAGAACCGTTCAGCATCTTGGATCCATCAAAGAACATGGTCCAATGCTCCGAGTGAATCTGAGTCGGTTGTTGCTGCCCGACCCACTCGGTGAGGAAATCTGCTATTGCCTGGGACTTGATAGCTTTCTTTGCCTCAAACTTGATATCCAAGGGAAGGAGTTCAATCGCCCACTTTTCCACTCGACTAGTTGCATCTCAGTTCTTCAGAATTGCTGACAATGGTGCGTCGCTGACGATTGTAACGGAGTGATCAGAGAAATAATGTGCAACCTTCTTTGTGGTCATGTAAATCCCATAAACAAGCTTCTGAAAATGAGGATATCTTTGCTTGGATGGAGTCAAGAATTCAGAAATATAGTACACCGGGCGCTGAACTTTATAGGTTTTTACTTCTTGCCGCTCGACCGTAAGTACTGTACTGACAACTTGTCCAGTGGCTGCAATATAAAGCAGTAAAGACTCTTTGCTGATTGGGGTAGCAAGCACCGGCTTGGTGGAAAGCAGGGTTTTGAGTTCTGCAAACGCTGCGTCAGCTTCAAGAGTCCACTCGAACTTATCAGATTTCTTCATCAGTCGGTAAAGAGGCAATGCCTTTTCACCGAGGAGAGAGATGAATCGACTCAAGGCGGCCAAACAACCAGTAAGCTTCTGAACGTAATGCACATGCATAGGAAGTTTCATCCGGAGTATGGCTCCAACTTTCTCTGGGTTGGCGTCGATCCCTCGTTCAAAAACGAGGAAACCGAGTAACTTTCCTCTTGGAACTCCAAATGTGCATTTCGATGGATTAAGCTTGATATCATACCTTCTTAAGTTGGCAAAGGTTTCAGCGAGGTCAGTCAGAAGGTCGGAACCTTTACGCGACTTGACCACAATGTCATCCATATATGCTTCCACATTCTGACTGATTTGAGTGAGCAGGCACTTCTGAATCATCCTCATAAATGTGGCACCAGCCTTCTTGAGACCGAATGGCATGATGACATAAAAAAGCACCTGAATGGAGTGATGAAAGCTATTTTTATCTCATCGGGTCCATACACTCAGATCTGATGATACCCGGAATAGGCATCTAGAAAAGACAAACGCTCACACCCCACAGTCGAGTCGACGATTTGGTCGATACGAGGGAGAGGAAAATGATCTTTTGGGCAGACCCGATTGATATGCTTGAAGTCAATGCACATACGAAGTGAATCGTCCTTCTTGGGGACCATGACAACATTGGCGAGCCACTCGGAGTGGTAAATCTCTCGGATGAACTTAGCTGCTAGGAGCCGAGCCACTTCCTCGCCAATTGCTTTTATCTTCTGTACGGCAGACCGTCTAAGATGTTCCTTGACTGGCTTCACTTTCGGGTAAACTTGCAAACGGTGTTCAGCCAGTCCCCTGGGCACACCTGGCATGTCAGAAGGTTTCCATGCAAAGATGTCCCAGTTCTCACGGAGGAACTGGATGAGCGCTTCTTCCTATTTGCTGTCGAGTGATGTTGAGATATGAGTAGGGGCAGCATTAGGATCGGTCGGGTGAATATGAATCGATTTTGTTTCTCCGGATGACTGAAATGCAGAATCTGTGGCAGGCTTCTTGGCTCGTAGCAAATCACTCGGATCTACATTGTTTTGATACTCCTGCATTTCAATAGCTGCCATTTTGTGCATTAGCAATTTTAGAACCCTTCTGGAAGCATTCCTCTGCCTTCTGCTGATTGCCAGTGACCCTGATCACTCCTCTGGGGCCAGGCATTTTCAACTTGAGATACATGTAACATGGTCGAGCCATAAAATGCGCGTATGCAGGTCTCCCCAGAATAGCATGATAAGCACTATGGAAATCCACCACTTCAAATGTCAACTTTTCCTTACGGTAATTCTTTGAATCACCGAAAACCACGTCCAAGGTTATCTGGCCGAGTGATTTAGCTTTCTTGCTACGGATGACGTCGTGAAAGCTCATGTTGCTCTCACTAAGTTTGGACATCGGAATGACCATCCCTTTCAAGGTTTCAGCGTAAATAATATTCAAACCACTACCACCATCCATCAACACTTTTGTCAATCGAGTACCCCCAACAACCGGGTCAACCACCAACGCTTGCCTCCCTGGAGTGGTTATGCGAGCAAGGTGGTCAGATCGGTCGAACGTGATAGCTGTTTATGACCATTTCAGGTATGTTATCATTGTCGGAGTAACCATATTCACTTCTCTGTTGATCACTTTCAGTCGACTTTTGCTCTCAACATCCGCAAAAATCATTAGGGTGGAATTGACATTGGGAAAACCATCATCTTCCCCTTTGTCCTCATCCTTGTCAGATTCTTTTTTCCTTCTCATTAGGTTGTTTCTCTCGGAATTGCTCGATCAGAACCCAACACTATCGAGTGGTATTCTTAGGATAAATCAGATTGCCTTCTTCATCTTTCTCGGTGTGAATGTGACATGGCAGATCCATCACATTGTTACTAGTTGCATATTTTACTTTCCTGGGGGTCCAGGGCCCCTTAGGTTTCCCTTTAAACTTTCCTTGAATCACCGCCGCAGTTTCACCAGGTCCTGTAGGCTCAGCTTTACGCTTTTGTTTCCGATTGGAATTTCCTCCACCGGTGTCATGACAGACTGGTTTGCTCTTTCCACTGCGGAGTCGATCCTCTTCTTCGCCGTTAGCATACCGAATGGCTATTTCCATCATCCGAGTCAGAGACATATCTCCTGTTCGACCGAATTTCAGGACCAGCTCTCGATTTTTAACGCCTTCCTTGAAGGCACAAACTGCTTGATGGTGGGAAACATTTTCCACTGTGTGATGCAAAGTGGTCCACCTCTGAATGTAATCTCTCAGAGTTTCATTCGGTTTTTGCACACAATGCTGCAATTCCATTAACCCCGCTGGCCGCTTGCAAGTACCCTCAAAAGTTTTAACAAACACTTGAGAAAGTTCTTCCCAACTGAATATACTGCCTGGCGCTAACTGAGTCAACCATGCTCTGGCTGATCCTTCCAACATCAGAGGAAGATGCTTCATGGACACTTCATCATTGCCGCCACCGATCTGTACAACCACTCGGTAATCCTCAAGCCAAGTGTCAGGCCTGGACTCACCAGTGAACTTGCTGACTACAGTCGCCCACCTGAATTCGGGAGGAATCACTGCGGCTCTGATGGCTCTGCTGAAACACTCTAGACCTGAAACATGAACTCTGCTGCTAGTCGGGTGATCTCTGTCAAGGCCCTCCCTGTGCGCTCTGTTCCTGTCAACTAGACCTTGAACGAGAATAGATCTCGCATCAAAGACTGGCTCCATTGGGTCGGCTGGTACTCTTCGCTCGCCACTGCGAGGGTGTTTGTCATCATATTGCCGAGGCGCATATGATCCACTCCTCGGAGGAGGTGTGGGAACTCGACGACGGTCATCACGACCGAGTCGATGATCATACTGCTCATGGTTTCTGTATTGCTCCTGCCGATGCCCACATCCCTCACGCCGCGGGGGCGATCTTGGGCTGTGGGCCGACTGAACTGTATCTGCCATCACAGATCTGCTATGAATCCTATTCCGTGACTGAGACACTACTGTGTTCTGCTCTCCTGCCGCCCGGAGTAAGGCTCGGATCTGCATCAACCCTCTGCCAGCCTCCGACTAGGAAGGCTGAATTGACTCTGCTATACGGGCTGCAACTGTGAAATTTTGAATCTGAGTGAGGTATACATGAGGTTGATGTGGAAAAAGCTATCGTCGACTGGACTCAGGAGCCTGCTGCTGAGCACGCCTGTCAAGTGCACGCTGAAGGTTCTCCAGTCGAGTGTGCTCAGCCAAGTTGGCCAGGCGTGCCTCCTCCAAGGCCCGGGCTTCGGAGGTTTCCCCAACAATGGGCGTGTGAAGGGCATCCATGTTGCGGCGGTGAAGCTCTTCTCTCTGTTGCAAAGAAAGAGGCTCGGGGCGGTATTCCTCGTGAGCGCTGACGGATCGCCGATGCCATCACCGCCGTCGTCGCGGCGGAAGCCAGGGGGACTATGTGGTCCGTCGACCATCAAGACTTCAACCACAGGATCGCTGCTGTCGCATTCGGATGAGGTCTCGACGGAGCCAGTCGACAGGTCGAACAGGCCGTAGAGAGTTTTGTCGGGCTCGATTGCCGTGACTTGTGGGGTGGCCGACTGGCGAGCCACTGTGTGTTTCACCCACCGCTGAAGCCACGGCCGACCAGATCGCTTGCGTCGGCGAACAGCGGGGAGCGAGGACACCAGGGGAGCTGACCGATACTGGGTCGACGGCTGACCGAGAAGGACGTCGCGAGCGCATGTGCGAAAATGCATCGCCTCGCGGACGGGGAGCGCCTCGATGTCAAGGGGAGCTTCCTGAAGCCAGGTGGAGTCGTCGGCAATGAAGACGAGCGCGCCGAGACGGATCTCACGGCCCTCAGCCAATCCACCGCCGGAAACCATGATGATGGAAATCGGAAAAATCGCAACTTCACCAAAAAGTCACTAAGACACCTGCCCCACGGTGGGCGCCAACTGTCGTGGTTCTAAGGCTGACAGTAGAATGGGGGTAGGTATGAAGAGGCAAGATCCCAGCTATGCTGAAGTTGTACACACAAGATTTACGAGTTCAAGCCCTTCATGGTGGAAGTAACAACCCTACGTCTCGGTGCCCGGAGGCGGTTGACTAGATTATATGTGTGTGGTGTTACAGGGGGTGTGAACCCTTGTCCCTGAGGGGGAGGGTGGCTTATATAGAGTTCGCCAGACCCCTCCCGCCCTCAGTTACAAAGGGTTTAAGGTACATAAAGATGGGGCGTTTCTGGTAACGCTATTAATAAAGAGACATAAATGACCATTAAGTTTACAGAGTAGACGCTCAACCGTTGCTTTTCAGAGTGACTTTTGATCTTTTGTCTGTCGAGTGATCATTGCTATGGTCGAGTGACATAGGGTCTTCCGAGTGGAACGTTTCTAGTGGAGTGGATGATGGTATCCCTGGAATGCTTCTGACTTTAGGGTGATGTCCTAGGGGAGGGTGTCTAGGTCAGGCCTATGACCCTACCCTAGGTACATAGCTTCATCAATCAGCGGCTTAGCCACCGAAATAACACCGTCGGCCCATCTCATCATGGCAGTCATTGCCCCATGGACCGAACCCTTCTTGGCCTACCTTAATAGGAGAGAACTCCCAGAGGATCAGAATGAGGCTCGCCGCATTGTCCGGCGCTCGAAGGCCTACAAGGTCCATGACGGAGAGCTCTACAAGGAAAGCGCTACCAGAGTTCTTCAAAGCTCTGGGCTGAAATTCATGCCGGTCTCGGCGGGCACCATGCCACAGCCCAGGCCCTTGTTAGCAAGGCCTTCCGTACAGGTTTTTACTGGCCTACAGCCCAAGCAGATGCATAGGGCCTGGTCCAACATTCCGTCCGATGCCAGCTCTTCGCCATCCAAAGCCGTATGCCCCCACCGCTCTAGAAACGATCACCAACACTTGGCCTTCCGCTGTCTATGGGCTCGATATGGTCGGACCCCTTAAAGGAGGAAGCCATAAGAGGAAGTATCTGCTCGTCATGGTGGATAAATTCACTAAGTGGATAGAGGCCAAACCAGTTAAAACGGCCAAGGCGGGGCCAGTGATAGAATACATATCTGGCATGGTGCACCGTTATGGTGTTCCACACAGCATCATCACCAATAACGGCTCCAACTTCACAACCGATGAGGTGAAAACTTGGTGTGCTAGTTTGGGCATTAAGCTCGATTACGCCTCTATCTATCACCCGCAAACAAACGTCCAAGTCGAATGGGCCAATGGTCTTATTATGAGCGGCATCAAACCCAGACTAGTGCGGTCTTTGAGAGAATCAGACAAGCACTGGGTTGAGGAGCTCAACTCCGTGCTCTGGGGGTTGCGGACCATGCCTAACCGCACTACTGGATATACACCTTTCTTCATGGTGTACGACGCGGAGGCTGTGTTGCCCTGCGATATTATTCATGATTCACCTCGAGTGCACATGTACAAAGAGAGAGAGAGAGAGGCCGAGCTTGATCGGCAAGACAGCCTAGCGCCCTAGAGGAGGAGCGCGATGTTGCAAAAGCCCGTTCTGCATTTTACCAACAACAGGCTCGCAGATATCAAAGCAGAGAAGTACGGGCCAAGACTTATAATGTTGGCGAATTCGTTCTATGCTTGCTGGAGAAGAAAAATGA
The DNA here is from genome assembly GCF_056163025.1 of Triticum urartu. NCBI lineage: Eukaryota > Viridiplantae > Streptophyta > Magnoliopsida > Poales > Poaceae > Triticum > Triticum urartu. Next base: position 98,508,255 of record NC_141877.1, read on the forward strand.
CAAACTCAAGCCCAAGTGGGAAGGTCCCTTCATAATTAATGAAGTTCTCACTGGAGGAGCATACCGCCTACGTGCTGCATCAGACAATCGCCTAGAGCCGAACCCCTGGAACGCGGCCACACTCCGAAGATTCTATGACTAGTGCCAAACTATTCGTTCGTCTCCTTCTCCCTATTGTTTCCTTTATTTTTTCCTCTCTTTTCTTTTCGTTCTTCTTTTTTTCTCTAAGCCTTAAAGGTTTCGCACGGCTAAACCATGCACATGTGATCGACACATCCTTCAGCATGTACTCCCATTATACTTGGGGGCTTCCCGGACAGAAGCTTATTCTTATTTTCCGAGCATCAAGCATATCACGTATGCGTTTGTCCCATATGTACCTTTTCTTTGCCATTATATGCATCGATATGACTGAAGTTTTGGCCAAGCTGGGTTGCCTGGCTCCTGTGCTTGTGCCCTACGTTCCCGTTAGTTCGGCTAGGGCATAAAGGGAGCACCTCTGCGATTGTTACTGACGGGTCAACCGGATGTGTACCTTAGACTGGGGATATTCGGTCGGCGGACTAAAGATATTTTATATTCCTTCCATTATGAACCCCCAGATGATTACCTATACTGCGATGTTACCAATCACAGTTCGGACATGCATTTTAATGCATGCACACCCAGGGAACGGAACCCTTAATGGAACTATTCCCTCTGAAAGATGTTTCTTACAATCATGATGTACTATAACATAACTAGCCAGATACAAATTGTCTGTTCAAGCAACTATGACCCCTACGCCTGGTTTCTACGCATACCCCGGTCTATTTTACCGCTCAGGTATTCGGAAACACTCCGCACCTTCGGGTCCAGAGGTTGAAGCAAAAAGGTCTGCCATGACAATCGTTTTTACAATTCAGCTAGAATTACATATGTCAAGGAAATTACATGGTCACTAGGACCCAAAAATTTCCTCCTCTATGCCGTCCAGCAGGCAGTCTAACTTACAATCCTACTGGGAATACTTGCCGGCTACTTCTACTTGGTCATATACCAAATTAACGGGAACTTCTTTTCCATCTCACCCTAGAGGTCCGACCCGAGCCATATGATTCGGATCAAGCTTGGTATACCGTGTTTTCACCATGGCCCAGGTTTCTCGCGCACCCTCCCGACAGGCCGATATCTTCCACAGTCGAAAGCACCACCGCACTCCCCTGAATAGCTGTATAAGCTTCTCCATCTTTCCCGGAAGGGAGGTGGATGGCCATAGGGCCTTGGCAACACTTCGCATCGCCTGTCGAGCTTTCTCATGCACCTGCGATAGCTCTTGTAGCAGATCGCTCGAAGATCCAAACATCTCCTCTTCGGGACGACCGGTCAGCATACCTGCAGACATAACTCTATCAGTCCCTTCTATCTCTGAATTATTCAAAGGTAAGTTCGACCACGTACTGAATATGCCGCCCCACAGCCTTTTATTCTCCTTTATGGAGTCCGCCAGCTAGGCCCGTACATCTTTCAGTTCCTCGCCCAGTTGGGTATTCGAATCCTGGAGCTTGTTTTTCTCCATCACGACTTTTGTTAGCACACGCTCGCCCACGGCTAGCAGTTTTTTGGCTTCTCATTCTCCGCTTTGAGCGGCTTTCAGTTGCTCTTGCAGTTGATCTAATGATCCTATTAAGAGGTGAGCAACCATGTTAGCATTATTGGTATACCATTATGTTTTCTCGATGAAGGGAAACATTACCAGGAGACACCTTCTTGGATTTGTCCAGTTCGGCATTGGCAGCAGTTAGCTGGGTCTGATACTTTTCTAGTTCCTGAGATAACAGGTGATACGTCCATTTTGCATCATGCTTTTATATCGATATTTATTGCATTATGGGCTGTTATTACACATTATGTCACAATACTTATGCCTATTCTCTCTTATTTTACAACGTTTACAAGAAGAGGGGGAATGCGGGCAGCTGGAATTCTGGGATGGAAAAGGAGAAAATATTAGAGACCTATTCTGCACATCTCCAGAAGTCCTGAAACTTCACGGGAGCATGTTTCAGAATATATAAAAAATATTGGGTGAAAGAAGTACTAGAGGGGGCCACCCACCGTCCATGAGGGTGGGGACCGCACCCTACCCCCCTGGGCGCGCCCCCAGCCTTGTGGGCCCCCTGGTGGCCCTATGATGCCCATCTTTGGCTATATGGAGTATTTCGTCGAGGAAACAATCATAAGCTAGCTCACGGGATGAAACTGCGCTGCCACGAGGCGGAACCTTGGCGGAACCAATCTAGGGTTCTGACAGAGCTGTTCTGTCGGGGAAACTTCTCTCCGGGAGGGGGAAATCATCACCATTGTCATCACCAACGATCCTATCATTGGGAGGGGGTAAATCTCCATCAACATCTTCACCAGCACCATCTCATCTCAAACCCTAGTTCATCTCTTTTATCCAATCTTTGTATCCAAACCTCAGATTGGTACCTGTGGGTTGCTAGTAGTGTTGATTACTCCTTGTAGTTGATGCTAGTTGGTTTACTTGGTGGAAGATCGTATGTTCAGATCCATTATGTATATTAATACCCCTCTGATTGTGAACATGAATATGCTTTCTGAGTAGTTACGTTTGTTCCTGAGGACATGGGAGAAGTCTTGCTATAAGTAGTCGTGTGAATTTGGTATTCGTTCGATATTTTGATGAGATGTATGTTGTCATCCCTCTAGTGGTGTCATGTGAACGTCGACTACATGACACTTCACCATTGTTTGGGCCTAGAGGGAGGCATTGGGAAGCAATAAGTAGATGATGGGTTGCTAGAGTGACAGAAGCTTAAACCCTAGTTTATGCGTTGCTTCGTAAGGGGCTGATTTGGATCCATATGTTTCATGCTATGGTTAGGTTTACCTTAATACTTCCATTGTAGTTGCGGATGCTTGCAATAGGGGTTAATCATAAGTGGGATGCTTGTCCAAGTAAGGGCAGTACCCAAGCACCGGTCTACCCACATATCAAATTATCAAAGTACCGAACGCGAATCATATGAACGTGATGAAAACTAGCTTGACGATAATTCCCATGTGTCCTCGGGAGCGCTTTCCTTCATAAAGAGTTTGTCCAGGCTTGTCCTTAGCTACAAAAAGGATTGGGCCATCTTGCTACACCTTATTTACCTTTATTACTTGCTACCCGTTACAAATTACCTTATCACAAAACTATCAGTTACCGATAATTTCAGTGCTTGCAGGGAATACCTTGCTGAAAACCGCTTATCATTTCCTTGTGCTCCTCGTTGGGTTCGACACTCTTACTTATTGAAAAGGCTACGATAGATCCTCTACACTTGTGGGTCATCAACTAGCTGTTCCTCTCCATAAGCACCCGGTTATACAATGATCCTTAAATCAGTTATATCAACTGCTTTAAGTCTCGGGGGCTACTGGTGTATGATTATTAAATCTACGCTTACCCGCATATCTTTCAGATGTTGGTCTGTGGCTCTGGCATGCCCGTCCCGAGCAGCTCGAATGTATGCATCGGCCGAGCTGAAGGCATCAAATGCCTCCTTTGAAAAGCCGGGGTCATGAAGAACGACCCTCCGATGATGATTCATAGCGCTCTCCACTTCAGAGTTCGTGACGGACATATCATTTGAATCCTCTGTGTAAGGACAGTTCGGCGCCACTCCTGTGTCAGCCCCCGTCCTTAGGGCAGGGTCCGGAACCTGACTAGTGGAGGCACGTCTGGCCAGATCCGCAGACACAGTCCGGCGGATACTTTTCCTGATAGAATGCAGCGAATGGCATCACAATTTGATGTGGCGATCAGAAGGTGTATTCTTGAAAAGAAAAGCCTTACCTCTTTGACAAGGGCTCTGCAGTGTTATCATTTGCCTTCCTCTTCGAAGATGTGCTCGACGCGGGTGCCATTCTCCTCGGAGACACTTCTGGTGCACGTGGTGTCGTCGAGCGCCTCCCCTTTGGAACACGAAATAGTGCGGTGGGTGAGGAATAGTAAGGAAACTCTTTCAAAGAAGGTGTCTTTTAAATTACTCACATGGGAAGCAGGAAGGAGACCGGGGTAATCGGCAATGATGGGTACTTCGGTGCCATCGTTACTCGTCTGATAGAATACTCCATCCTCGAGCTCGACAAACATGTCCAGACCTTCTTCGAATCCAGGGTCAAGGTCCCGGTTGTGACCCTCTGATATGTCTCCAACGTATCTATAATTTTCTATTGTTCCATGCTATTATATTATCATCCTTGGATGTTTTATATGCATTTATATGCTATTTTATACGATTTTTGGGACTAACCTATTAGCCTAGAGCCCAGTGCCAGTGCCAGTTTCTGTTTTTTCCTTGTTTTAGAGTATCACAGAAAAGGAAAATCAAACGGAGTACAATTGACGCGAAACTTCATGGAACTTATTTTTGGAAAGAAAGCAATATAGGAGACTTGGAGTGCACGTCAGGGGATCAACGAGGAGAGCACGAGGTAGGGGGGCGCGCCCTCCACCCTCATGGCTCCCCTGCTGTATTTCTTCCGCCCATATATATCCATATACCCTAAAACCATCAGGAGCACAATAGATCGGGAGTTCCGCCGCCAGAAGCCTCCGTAGCCACCGAAAGGCAATCTAGACCCGTTTCGGCACCTTGTCGAAGGGGGAATCCTTCTCCAGTGGCCATCTTCATTATCCCGGTGCTCTCCATGACGAGGAGGGAGTAGTTCTCCCTTGGGGCTGAGGGTATGTACAAGTAGCTATGTGTTTGATCTTTCTCTCGTGTTCTTGAGGTGGTACGATCTTGATGTATCGCGAGCTTTGCTATTATAGTTGGATCTTATGATGTTTCTCCCCCTCTACTCTCTTGTAATGGATTGAGTTTTCCCTCTGAAGTTATCTTATCGAATTGAGTCTGTAAAGATTTGAGAACACTTGATATATGTCTTGCGTGGGATACCCGTGGTGACAATGGGGTATTCTATTGATCCACTTGATGTATGTTTTGGTGATCAACTTGCGGGTTCCGCCCATGAACCTATGCATAGGGATTGGCACACATTTTCGTCTTGACTCTCCGGTAGAAACTTTGGGGCACTCTTTGAAGTTCTTTGTATTGGTTTGAATAGATGAATCTGATGTTGTGTGATGCATATCATATAATCATACCCATGGATACTTGAGGTGACATTGGAGTATCTAGGTGACATTAGGGTTTTGGTTGATTTGTGTCTTAAGGTGTTATTCTAGTACGAACTCTAGGGTGTTTGTGACACTTATAGGAATATCCCAACGGGTTGATTGGAAAGAATAACTTTGAGGTGGTTTTGTACCCTACCATAATCTCTTCATTTGTTCTCCGCTATTAGTGACTTTGGAGTTACTCTTTGTTGCATGTTGAGGGATAGTTATGTGATCCAGTTATGTTATTATTGTAGAGAGAACTTGCACTAGTGAAACTATCAACCCTAGGCCTTGTTTCAACGCATTGCAACACCGTTTACGCTCACTTTTACCACTTGTTACGTTGCTGTTTTTATATTTTCAGATTACAAAAACCATTATCTACTATCCATATACCACTTGTATCACCATCTCTTTGCCGAACTAGTGCACCTATACAATTTACCATTGTATTGGGTGTGTTGGGGACACAAGAGACTCTTTGTTATTTGGATGCAGGGTTGCTTGAGAGAGACCATCTTCAACCTACGCCTCCTACGGATTGATAAACCTTAGGTCATCCACTTGAGGGAAATTTTCTACTGTCCTACAAACCTCTGCACTTGGAGGCCCAACAACGTCTACAAGAAGAAGGTTGTGTAGTAGACATCAAGCTCTTTTCTGGCGCCGTTTCCGGGGAGTTTAGCGCTTCAAGGTATATCTTTAGATCTTGCAACCGAATCTTTTTGTTTCTTATTTTAGCACTAGTTTAGTTTGTAAAAGAAAACTACAAAAAATATGGAATTGAGTTTGCCTCATACGCTTCATCTTTTTAATATCTTTCATGATTATGATGGAAAGGAAAATTGTGCCAAAGTGTTAGAAGAAGAATGCATTAAAATGTTTGGCACTAAATATTTGAATGATGAGCATGATTGCAATGTTGTTAGTATGAATTCCTTGAATATCCATCATGCTAATGATATGCAAAGCCACAATCTTGGGGAAGCTATATTTGATGAAGATGATATTTTTTGTCCCCCAAGTTTTGATGAGGAAATTTATTATGATGAAAGCATGCCTCCTATTTATGATTATTATATTGATGAAAGTAGATTTGGAGAGGTCATGACTATATTTAGTGATGAATCCACTATTTCAAAAGAGGTTCCAATTGATTATGGGAACAAAGTTGCTATCTATGATGATTATTGTGATGAATTGTATGCTATTAAGAATAATGATAAACATGAAACTTATCATCACGATTTTAGTTTTCAATTGTATTATGCCTCACATGGTAATTATTATGTTGAGTTAGCTCCCACTATTATTCATGAGAAGAATTTTGCTTGTGTGGAGAGTAATAAAATTTCTATGCTTGTAGATCATGAAAAGAATGCTCTATGTGATGGTTATATTGTTGAATTCATTCATGATGCTACTGAAAATTATTATGAGGGAGGAACACATACTTGTAGGAATTGCAATAATATCAAGTTTCCTCTCTATGTGCTTAAAGTTTTGAAGTTATGCTTGTTTTACCTTCCTATGCTAGTTGATTATTGTTCCCAAAAGTTGTTTGCTCACAAAATCCCTATGCATAGGAAGTGGGTTATACTTAAATGTGCTAGTCATATTCTTCATGACGCTCTCTTTTTGTTTCAATTCTTATCCTTTATGTGAGCATCATTGAAATCATCATGCCTAACTAGGGGCGTTAAACGATAGCGCTTGTTGGGAGGCAACCCAACTTTACTTTTGTTCCTTGCTTTTTGCTCCTGTTTAGTAATAATAATTCATCTAGCCTCTGTTTAGATGTGGTTTTATGCTTTTAATTAGTGTTTGTGCCAAGTAGAACCTTTCGGAAGACTTGGGGGAAGTTTTAGCGATATTGCTGTAAAAAACAGAAACTTTAGCGCTCACGAGAATTGCTGCCATTTTTTATTGGAGAGTGCTATTTAGTTAATTATTTTTTCAGATGATTAATACACAAATTACTAAGGTCCACCAATTTATTTGAGAATTTTATGAGTTCCAGAAGTATACGTTTGATACAGATTACTACAGACTGTTCTGTTTTTGAAAGATTCTGTTTTCTATGTGTTGTTTGCTTATTTTGATGAATCTATGAGTAGTATCGGAGGGTATGAACCATAGAGAAGTTGGAATACAGTATATATTGCACCAATATGAATTTAGAATGAGTTCACAACTGTACCTAAGTGGTGATTTATTTTCTTATACTAACGGAGCTTACGAGTTTTCTGTTAAGTTTTGTGTTGTGAAGTTTTCAAGTTTTGGGTGAAGATTCGATGGACTATGGAATAAAGAGTGGCAAGAGCCTAAGCTTGGGGATTCCCAAGGCACCCCAAGGTAATATTCAAGGACAACCAAAAGCCTAAGCTTGGGTATTCCCCGGAAGGCATCCCCTCTTTCGTCTTCGTTCATTGGTAACTTTACTTGGAGCTATATTTTTATTCGCCGCATGATATGTGTTTTCCTTGGAGCGTCATTTTATTTACTTTTGTTTTGATTTCTGTTTGAATAAAATACCAAGATCTGAAATTTATAAATGTTAGAGAGTCTTCATGTAGTTGCATGATTATTCGACTACTCATTGATCTTCACTTATATCTATCGGAGTAGTTTGTCGTTTGCTCTAGTGCTTCACTTATCTCTTTTTAGAGCACGATGGTGGTTTTATTTTGAAGAATTAGATGAACTCTCGTGCTAAACTTATATTATTTTGAGAGTCTTTAGAACAGCATGGTAGTTTGCTTTGGTTATGAAACTAGTCCTAATATGATGGGCATCCAAGAGGGATATAATAAAAACTCTCATATAGAGTGCATTGAATACTATGAGAAGTTTGATACTTGATGATTGTTTTGAGAAATGAGGATGGTAATATTAGAGTCATGCTAGTTGAGTAGTTGTCAATTTGAGAAATACTTGTGTTGACGTTTTTTATTCCCGTGGCATGCACGTATGGTGAACCGTTATGTGATGAAGTCGGAGCATGATTTATTTATTGATTGTCTTCCTTATGAGTGGCGGTCGGGGACGAGCGATGGTCTTTTCCTACCAATCTATCCCCCTAGGACCATGCGTGTAATACTTTGTTTCGATAACTAATAAACTTTTGCAATAAGTATGTGAGTTCTTTATGACTAATGTTGAGTCCATCGATTATACGCACTCTCACCCTTCCACCATTGCTAGCCTCTCTAATACCGCGCACCTTTCGCCGGTATCATAAACCCACCATATACCTTCCTCAAAATAGCCACCATATCTACCTATTATGGCATTTCCATAGCCATTACGAGATATATTGCCATGCAACTTTCCACCGTTCCGTTTATTATGACACGCTCCATCATTGTCATATTGCTTTGCATGATCATGTAGTTGACATCGTATTTGTGGCAAAGCCACCGTTCATAATTCTTCCATATGTGTCACTCATGAGTCATTGCACATCCCGGTACACTACCGGAGGCATTCATATAGAGTCATATCTTGTCCTGAGTATCGAGATGTAATTCTTGAGTTGTAAGAAAATAAAAGTGTGATGATCATCATTATTAGAGCATTGTCCCAGTGAGGAAAGGATGATGGAGACTATGATTCCCCCACAAGTCGGGATGAGACTCCGGACGAGAAAAAAAAAGAGGCCAAAGAAGCCCAAATAAAAAAAGAGGCCATAAAAAAGAGAGAAGGCCCAAACAAAAAAATAAAAATATATAAAAAATGAGAGAAAAAGAGAGAAGCGGCGGCGGAAGTCGAGGCAGGGCCGGATCTCGCTAGATTTCGTCCTCGCGGTGGCCGGAGTAGGACGGGGCGGAGCCGGAGATGCCGGATCCGGGTGGCGCGACGAGCGGCGGAGGAAGCGGCGGCACGGCGAAGGCATGGCGGCGCCGGGTGGTGAGGCGAAGGCGGCGGTGACGCGGTGGCTCATCAGCGGCGGAGGCGCGAGGAGAAGGCGGCGGGGTGGCTCGGGGGCTCGGGCCGGTCGCGGCTTGGGCGGGCGGGCCTCGTGATGGCGGAACCAAAAAAAGAAAGGCCCAAAAAAATAAATAAAAGGGACAATGCTACTATCCTATTTTTCTACACTTGTGCTTCAAAGTAGCACCATGATCTTTATGATATAGAGTCTCTTGTTTTGTCACTTTCATATACTAGTGGGAATTTTTCATTATAGAACTTGGCTTGTATATTCCAATGATGGGCTTCCTCAAAATGCCCTAGGTCTTCAAGAGCAAGCAAGTTGGATGCACACCCACTTAGTTTCTTTTTGAGCTTTCATACATTTATAGCTCTAGTGCATCCGTTGCATGGCAATCCCTACTCACTCACATTGATATCTATTGATGGGCATCTCCATAGCCCGTTGATACTCCTAGTTGGTGTGAGACTATCTTCTCCCTTTTTTTCTTCTCCACAACCACCATTCTATTCCACCTATAGTGCTATGTCCATGGCTCACGCTCATGTATTGCGTGAAGATTGAAAAAGTTTGAGAACATCAAAAGTATGAAACAATTGCTTGGCTTCTCATCGGGTTTGTGCATGATTTAAGTATTTTGTGTGGTGAAGATAGAGCATAGCCAGACTATATGATTTTGTAGGGATATCTTTCTTTGGCAATGTTATTTTGAGAAGACATGATTACTTGGTTAGTATGCTTGAAGTATTATTATTTTTATGTCAATATTGAACTTTTTGTCTTGAATCTTATGGATCTGAATATTCTTGCCACAATAAAGAGAACTACATGGATAAATATGTTAGGTAGCATTCCACATCAAAAATTATGTTTTTATCATTTACCTACTCGAGGACGAGCAGGAATTAAGCTTGGGGATGCTGATACGTCTCCAGCGTATCTATAATTTTTGATTGTTCCATGCTATTATATTATAAACCTTGATGTTTTATATGCATTTATATGCTATTTTATATGATTTTTGGGACTAACCTATTAACCTAGAGCCCAGTGCCAGTTTCTGTTTTTTCCTTGTTTTAGAGTATCGCATGAATGGAAAATCAAACGGAGTCCAATTGACCTGAAACTTCACGGAACTTATTTTTGGAAAGAAAGCAATACAGTAGACTTGGAGTGCACGTCAGGGGATCAAGGAGGAGAGCACGAGGCAGGGGGGTGTGCCCACCCCCCCTATGCGCGCCCTCCACCCTCGTGGGCCCCTCGTGGCTCCCCTGATGTATTTCTTCCGCCTATATATATCCATATACCCTAAAACAATCAGGAGCACAATAGATCGGGAGTTCCGCCACCAGAAGCCTCCGTAGCCACCGAAAGCCAATCTAGACCCGTTCCGGCACCCTGCCAGAGGGGGAATCCTTCTCCGGTGGCCATCTTCATCATCCCGGTGCTCTCCATGATGAGGAGGGAGTAGTTCTCCCTCGAGGCTGAGGGTATGTACCAGTAGCTATGTGTTTGATCTCTCTCTCTCTCTCGTGTTCTTGAGGTGGTATGATCTTGATGTATCGGGAGCTTTGCTATTATAGTTGGATCTTATGATGTTTCTCCCCCCTCTACTCTCTTGTAATGGATTGACTTTTCCCTTTGAAGTTATCTTATCGGATTGAGTCTGTAAGGATTTGAGAACACTTGATCTATGTCTTGCGTGGGATACCCGTGGTGACAACGGGGTATTCTATTGATCCACTTGATGTATGTTTTGGTGATGAACTTGCGCGTTCCGCCCATGAACCTATGCATAGGGTTTGGCACACGTTTTCATCTTGACTCTCCGGTAGAAACTTTGGGGCACTCTTTGAAGTTCTTTGTGTTGGTTTGAATAGATGAATCTGAGATTGTGTGATGCATATCGTATAATTATTTCCACGGATACTTGAAGTGACATTGGAGTATCTAGGTGACATTAGGGTTTTGGTTGATTTGTGCCTTAAGGTGTTATTCTTGTACGAACTCTAGGGTTGTTTGTGACACTTATAGGAATAGCCCAACGGATTGAGTAGAAAGAATAACTTTGAGGTGGTTTCGTACCCTACCATAATCTCTTCGTTTGTTCTCCGCTATTAGTGACTTTGGAGTGACTCTTTGTTGCATGTTGAGGGATAGTTATGTGATCCAATTATGTTATTATTGTTGAGAGAACTTGCACTAGTGAAAGTATGAACCCTAGTCCTTGTTTCAACGCATTGCAATACCATTCGCACTCACTTTTACCACTTGTTACCTTGCTGTTTTTATATTTTCAGATTACAAAAACCATTATCTACTATCCATATACCACTTGTATCACCATCTCTTCGCCGAACTAGTGCACCTATACAATTTACCATTGTATTGGGTGTGTTGGGGACACAAGAGACTCTTTGTTATTTGGATGCAGGGTTGCTTGAGAGAGACCATCTTCATCCTACGCCTCCTACGGATTGATAAACCTTAGGTCATCCACTTGAGGGAAACTTGCTACTATCCTACAAACCTCTGCACTTGGAGGCCCAACAACGTCTACAGGAAGAAGGTTGTGTAGTAGACATCACCCTCTGGCTGGGGAGCGGGGTTAGGGATCCCCTCGATATCCTTTCGCCATTCCTGTAGCGAGTGGATAGGTTACTGTCCATCGGAAATAATTCAGGGAGAGGAGTAAAATGGTGGGATTGGAGCTTACCCAGCTAGGAGGGTTATACATAGAAAATCCATCTCGACATTGGAGACGAGTGAACTCCTCCTTCTCCCCTTTGTATAGTTCAGCTAATATTTTGACCAAAGCGGCGGGGGTCTTCGGGCCCTTCCGATCATAGCGTGAGGCGTCATCTTCCCCATTATAGTGCCACATGGGAAGCCCTCTGTATTGGAGTGGTTGGACCCCCCGCACTATGGAGATCGCCATTACCTCGACTATTGACAGTCCGAACTAGGTGAGCATCTTAATCTTGCCCATCAACAGACTGACTTTGGCGCTATCGTCCTCCTCAAGGCTTCGAGGATGCTAGCTATGGCGTTTCTTCAATGGGGCGCTTGAAAACTCTGGGAGGCCCATTCGGACTGGGTCAGGAAGAGCGACGTCGTCAATATAGAACCACTCGGAAGGCCACTGCCTTCTTCGGCGTGCCGGACAGGTATCCGGTCCCGGCAATGCGCCACACTTCGGCTCCTCCCACTTCGAATATTGACCCCCCTTGATTACGAGGGACGAGGCAGAACAGTTTTATCCATAAATCAAAATGGGCCTTGCAGGCTAGGAATAGCTCGCATAGAGCAACATTACCCGCAATGTGCAGGATGGAGGCAAGAGTGAAACTATGCAGTTGGAGGAAGGGATGGATTGAAAATCTGATGCCTCTTAGCAAGAAGGGTACAAAGCATACTCGTTCCCCCTTGGACGGATTGGGAATGTCCTCCGCCTGAACCCCGCCATTGAAGGATGTCAGCCCTGCTCGTACAGGGACTAGATCCACGGGGGGAAGAAAGCCCTGTTTTTGCAGCTTCGGCAGCAAAAACATTGTACGGAGCATCTCTCCCAATCACCCTTTGCGGAACAGTGGGGACGAGAGGAAGAGCTGAGAGAGTTAGCCATGTTGGGGTGGTTCTACCTAGCAAGCCCTGAGGGTTTTTCCGTGGGGTGTGGAATGGATCTGAGATCTTTTCTCTTTAAATAGGCACCCCTCTTGTACGATTAGGGTGGTATGTGCAAAAATACCCCGACCTCTCGTATTCGCTCGCCACGTGGAAGCTGAAGTCAGAAGGCGTGGAAGCCGAAGGGCACGACATTAAATGGAAGGCTCAATACATTACTTCAAAATCATTGAAGGAGGAACCCGCCTTGCAATTGCAAAGACTATCTGCGCGCCGGACGACTCGTCATTGAAGTCTGGTTCGGGGGGCGGGGGCTACCGAGGGAGTCCTGTACTAAGGGGTCCTCAGGCGTCCGACCTATTGGACATGGGCCAGACTGATGGGCCATGAAGATACAAAGACCGAAGACTCTACCCGTGTCGTAATGGACCTCAAGCAGAAAGTCAATAAGCTCGAAGAAGAGAATCGTATCCTGAGGGGCATCATCGCCAAAAATATCACATCACCACCCCCGAAGAAGGAGACATAAACACATGGGTATGGGCACTCCCCTTGGCAACTTCCAAGCTTGGGGGAGTGCCCCGGTATCGTATCACCATCACTTTTATCTTTACCATTTTTCTTAGTTCGATCCTTTTGGTAATATCTTGATCTAGTATAATAAAGTTTTAGTATGATCTAGTTGCGAGTTTTGCTTTATGATCCTTCTATGTAATCGAGTCCGTGAGCTATATATAATAAAGATTAGCGTTGAGTCAAGGGCTAGATTATTTTGCTATGATCTTGAGGGAATATAATAAAAGAAAAGAAATAAAGAAATAAAGAGATCATATGGATCTTATGGAGAGTAATGACTTCACATATAGAGAGTATAATGAATAATAGTTGTTGAGAGTTGACAAACATATTTTCGGTCATCGTTGAAATTAATAGGAAGTGATAAAGAAAGATAGGTTTTCACATATAAATATACTATCTTGGACATATTTTATAATTGTGAGCACTCATTAAAGTATGATATGCTAAAGAGTTGACATTGGGCAAGGAAGACAACGTAATGGGTTATGTTTTCTTACATATGAGATAAATTATATTGTCATGGATCATCCAACATGTTGACCTTTCCTTTCCCTCTCTTGCTAGCCAATTTCTTTGCACCAAGTAGAGAAACTACTTGTGCTTCCAAATATCCCTAAACTCAGTTCTGCCATGAGAGTCCACCATATCTACCTATGGATTGAGTAAGATTCATCAAGTAAGTTGTCATCGTTGCAAGCAATAAGAATTGCTCTCTAAATATGTAAAGTGACAATATAAAGTGACATTCTTTTGCATTATGATTTTGTGCATCCACCCATAAAAGCACATGACAACCTCTGCTTCTGTTTGCGAAGGGCCTATCTTTTATTCTTGTCTTATACTTCATGCAAGAGTCACGGTGATCTTCACCTTTCCTTTTCATATATTATCCTTTGGAAAACACAATGTGTTGGAAAGATCCTGATATATATGGCTAATTGGATGTGGGTTTTCATGAACTATTATTGTTGACATTACCCTTGAGGTAAAAAGTTGGGAGGCAAAACTATAAGCCCCTGTCTTTCTCTGTGTCCGATTAAAACTTCATAACCATAAATATCGCGTGAGTGTTAGCAATTGTGAAAGACTAAAAGATGGTTGAGTATGTGGACTTGCTGAGAAGCTCTTATATTGACTCTTTCCTATATTATGATAAATTGCAATTGCTTCATTGACTGAGATTATAGTTTGTTAGTTTTCAATGAAGTTTCTGACTCACACTTGAGTATGTGAATGAATTGTAACTTTAGCATGGGAGATCATATGACAATATATATATGTCGCTTTTCTAAGAATGATCATGATGCCTTCATGTCCGTATTTTATTTTATCGACACCTCTATCTCTAAACATGTGGACATGTTTCTTGATTTCGGCTTTCACTTGAGGACAAGCGAGGTCTAAGCTTGGGGGAGTTGATACGTCCATTTTGCATCATGCTTTTATATCGATATTTATTGCATTATGGGTTGTTATTACACATTATGTCACAATACTTATGCCTATTCTCTCTTATTTTACAATGTTTACAAGAAGAAGGGGAATGCGGGCAGCTGGAATTCTGATCTGGAAAAGGAGAAAATATTAGAGACCTATTATGCACATCTCCAGAAGTCCTGAAACTTCACGGGAGCATGTTTCAGAATATATAAAAAATATTGGGTGAAATAACAACCAGAGGGGCCCACCCACCGTCCACGAGGGTGGGGGCCGCGCCCTACCCCCCTAGGCATGCCCCCAGCCTCGTGGGCCCCCTGGTGGCCCTCTGATGCCCATATTTGGCTATATGGAGTATTTTGTTGAGGAAACGATCATAAGCTATCTCACGGGACGAAACTCCGCCGCCACGAGGCGGAACCTTGGCGGAACCAATCTAGGGCTCCGGCGGAGCTGTTCTGCCGGGGAAACTTCTCTCTGGGAGGGGGAAATCATCACCATCGTCATCACCAACGATCCTACCATTGGGAGGGGGTAAATCTCCATCAACATCTTCACCAACACCATCTCATCTCAAACCCTAGTTCATCTCCTGTATCCAATCTTTGTACCCAAACCTCAGATTGGTACTTGTGGGTTGCTAGTACTGTTGATTACTCCTTGTAGTTGATGCTAGTTGGTTTACTTGGTGGAAGATCATATGTTCAGATCCATTATGCATATTAATACCCCTCTGATTATGAACATGAATATGCTTTCTAAGTAGTTACGTTTGTTCCTGAGGACATGGGAGAAGTCTTGCTATAAGTAGTCGTGTGAATTTGGTATTCGTTCGGTATTTTGATAAGATGTATGTTGTCATCCCTCTAGTGGTGTCATGTGAACGTCGACTACATGACACTTCACCATTGTTTGGGCCTAGAGGGAGGCATTGGGAAGCAATAAGTAAATGATGGGTTGCTAGAGTGACAGAAGCTTAAATCCTAGTTTATGCGTTGCTTCGTAAGGGGCTGATTTGGATCCATGTGTTTCATGCTATGGTTAGGTTTACCTTAATACTTCTGTTGTAGATGAGGATGCTTGCAATAGGGGTTAATCATAAGTGGGATGCTTGTCCAGGTAAGGGCAGTACCCAAGCACCGGTCCACCCACATATCAAATTATCAAAGTACCGAACGCGAATCATATGAACATGATGAAAACTAGCTTGACGATAACTCCCATGTGTCCTCGGGAGCGGTTTCCTTCATATAAGAGTTTGTCCAGGCTTGTCCTTAGCTACAAAAAGGTTTGGGCCATCTTGCTACACCGTATTAACCTTTATTACTTGCTACCCGTTACAAATTACCTTACCACAAAACTATCTGTTACCGATAATTTTAGTGCTTGCAGAGAATACCTTGCTGAAAACCGCTTATCATTTCCTTGTGCTCCTTGTTGGGTTCGACACTCTTACTTATCGAAAAGGCTATGATAGATCCCCTACACCTGTGGGTCATCAACAGGCTGTTCTTCTCCGTAAGCACCTTGTTATACAATGATCCTTAAATCAGTTATATCAACTGCTTTAAGTCTCGGGGGCTACTGGTGTATGATTATTAAATCTATGCTTACCCGCATATCTTTCAGATGCTGGTCTGTGGCTCTGGCAAGCCCATCCCGAGCAGCTCGAATGTACGCATCGGCCGAGCTGGGCCCAGGCCAAACCCTCCGGCTGGGCAGCTTCATCGTGACCACCCGTTCGGTCGTTATGCCGACGATGACTTCTTGGGTCATCAAAAATCCCCTCCATGTTGACTCCAAGTACTCCAAGCAGATGGATCCGGTGGAGCTGTCATCTTTAAACGAGCTCCTAGATCGCATCGCCGCCCTGGGGGTCGCCACAGACTATGATTGGATTGGGCTTAAACCCGAACAGAGAGAAATTAAAACTCCGCCAAGCACCCATCAAATAGCAGTAGTAGAAGAGCAAGATGAGAACTCTTCCTCTATATTGAGGACGAACTACGTTCGGATCTATGACCTTGAAGAGCCGGACACCTACCTGCAGAAAGACATGTCTTGTCCTCCGAACATAGAATCGAACGACAAGCCCAAAAAATCAGTTGACATCCTAGAGCCCGAACTACTAAGTCCGGAAGTTCTTCAAACTCCGGATCCTAAATTGGGTCAGGGTTCGGATTTCAAACCACCCACCCACCTAGATATAAGCGCTCTCATGGGCATACGACCGCAGTATCAGGAAACGGTCCACCACTTCTGGGCCAGATTCCTCCTTGTCAAAGATAAGATTGAAGATTTCCACGACGAAGACGCGATCTCAGCGTTCCGCAGCAATTGCACGGATGAAGGAATCCTCAACACCATCAACCGTCGTTGCATATCACGCTTTGCAGACATGGCAACCATAGTATACAAGTACTGCGCAACAGAAAGCGCCTGGAAAACTTAGGCAGCTTGCTGGGAACCACCGGTTTCCACCAAATCCCTCGTTCAGGTGAAAAGGACGCACCCTCGTGGCACGCCCGGCACAATGATAAAGAAATATAAGCCCATTACGGGACGCGGAACCGTTATGGAGGGATGGCTCGATGGACCATGCAAGTTACACACAACACTGGATACTATATCAACCCACAACCTTAGAGCATGTTGGATACTCCGGCAGGTGGCCAAGTGAGGCAAGGATATCCTTACGAAAAATAACCCAGAGCAATATCCCCCAGAAGACGACGACCTCCGAGTACTGACGGTCTTCGAGACTTTCGCTTCAAACAATAAGCATAAAAGGGCACTCCGCGACCTCACCAAAGTCTGCCAAATCGCAACAACAAACCCTTGGAACGACACGGCCATAACTTTCAATGCCGATGATGAACCAAAATTCAGGACAATCCGGGCACCAACCGCCTTGGTCCTCAGTCCGATCATGGAAGGCTTTCGGCTCACCAAGGTTCTCATGGATGGCGGCAGCGGACTAAACCTCATTTACGAGGATACACTCGGTAAATGGAAATAGATAGGAGCCGCATCAAGCAAAGTAGCACGACCTTCTGGGGAATTATTCCTAGTCGGGAGGCGCGATGCGCAGGAAAAATCACGCCCGACGTGATATTAGGCACACCGGAGAAATATCGGACCGAAGAACTAACCTTCCAAGTGGCCCCTTTCAACAGTGGATATCACGCCCTATTGGGGAGAGATGCATTTACACGCTTCCAGGCTATACCTCACTATGGGTATATGAAACTCAAGATGCCTGGGCCCACTGGCATAATCACACTCTCTAGTGATACGGACATAGCACTCCGCGCCGAAAATAAAACCACATCCCTGGCCCTTGAGGCATTATCTGAAGCCCTCGTGGCCGAAGAATTAACCGCATTACACTCCACAGTGGATAGGGACGATGTAATCCTGGACAAACGACCCAAATCCACCTCCTTCAAACCAGCAGAAGAAATAATCAAATTCCAAGTCCATCCAACGGACCCTAAGAAGACAGCATCTATCGGGGCACAACTAGACCCAACGGCCGACACCGCGCTACGAGAGTTTCTGCGCGAGAACTGCGATATATTCGCCTGGCACCCTTCTAATATGCCAGGAATCCCGCGCAGATTGGCTGAACACAGCCTCACCATATTGAAGGCACATAAACCGGTCAAACAAAAACTGCGGCGCTTTTCCGAACCCAAACGTCAGGCTATGGGGGAGGAGCTAGCCAAGCTAATCGAGGCTGGATTCATTAGAGAAATAAAACATCCGGACTGGCTAGCAAACTTGGTGATTGTGCCAAAGAAGGATAAATCCTGGCACCTGTGCGTCGATTTCAAAGACCTCAATAAGGCCTGCCCTAAGGATCCCTTCCCCCTCCCCCGAATCGACCACATTATCGATGCCACCGCAGGACACGACTCACTGTGCTTCCTCGACGCATATTCCGGATACCATCAAATCAAAATGAAGGAGTCCGATCAAGCCGCAACGGCATTTATTACCCCATACGGGCCATTCTGCTTCAACACCATGCCCTTTAGGCTCAAAAACACCGGGGCCACCTACCAATGCATGATTCAAACATGCCTGAAACAGATCGGCAAGACAGTTGAAGCATACATGGACGACGTCATCATTAAAACTAGGCACGTCGACTCACTAATAGACAATTTACGTCTCACATTCGACAACCTCCATGCATATGACATCAAGCTCAATCCGGAAAAGTGTGTTTTCGGCATCCCTGCCGGAAAGCTGCTGGGCTTCATCATTTCCAATAGAGGAATTGAAGCAAATCCAGCCAAAATCCGAGCCTTGTCACAATTGGCTATGCCAACGGACCTTAAACAGGTCCAAAAGATCGTAGGATGCGT
Organism: Triticum urartu; assembly: GCF_056163025.1. NCBI lineage: Eukaryota > Viridiplantae > Streptophyta > Magnoliopsida > Poales > Poaceae > Triticum > Triticum urartu. The sequence continues at coordinate 98,527,375 of NC_141877.1, forward strand.
GGCAGCTTTAAGGCGCTTTATCTCCATATTGGGAGAAAAGGCATTGACATTGTATCGCCTCCTCCGGTGCACCGATCACTTCGAGTGGACGGATGCGGCAACAGCCGGATTGGAAGAAGTAAAAACCCTTCTTGCGAGCAACCCAATCCTGGCCGCACTGAACGTCGGCGAACCCATGTTATTATACATATGGTAACACACCATGTGGTGAGCACCATGCTCGTCATGGAGCGAGAGCAGGACGGACACAAATTCCCACTTCAAAAGCCGGTATATTACGTATCCACCGTCCTCACACCATGCAAATCCCGGTACCCTCATTATCAAAAGATAGCATACGCGGTCTTCATGGCATCCCGAAAGCTACGACACTACTTCCAAGAATGTTCTATCACGGTGGCTTCCGAAGTACCACTCAATGATATAATAAACAACCACGATGCTACGGGCCGGATAGCCAAATGGGCCATTGAGCTTCTTCCATTTGACATAACATACAAACCGCGTCGAGCCATCAAATCCCAAGTACTGGCGGACTTCGTCGCCGAATGGACAGAGGCCGAACTCCCTAAAGAGTACGGCACATATTACAACTGGGTTATGTATTTTGATGGTTCCAAAATGCTGGCAGGATTAGGAGCGGGCGTCGTTTTAACGCCCCCACTGGAGACGTAGTCCAGTACATGCTCCAAATATTATACACAGACTTCAATAACGCAGCCGAATACGATGCCTTATTGCATGGTCTCTGGATGGCTGTCTCCATGGGCATACAACACCTGGAAGTGCGCGGGGACTCAAACCTCGCCATATCTCAAATAAATGGAGATTTTGATGCCAAAGATCCGAAGATGGCGGCTTATCGCAACACCATCCTAAAAAAGTCAGCTCGGTTCGAGGGGCTCGAGTTTCATCACGTGGCTCGAGAAAGTATTCAAGCGGCGGACGTCCTTGCCCGCATCGGCGCTAAGCGTGACCCTGGCCCACCTAACATCTTTCTGGAAAGACTTTTTAAGACGTCCGTGGTGTGGCAACGGGAGAGCGGCAACACCTGTCCCGATCCGAACACAACCCCAGACTCCAAACACAACGATATCATCGGCGGCTCAGCCACCGAAATAACACCGTCAGCCCATCTCATCATGGCAGGCATTGCCGCATGGACCAAACCCTTCTTGTCCTACCTTAATAGGAGAGAACTCCCGGAGGATCAGAATCAGGCTTGCCGCATTGTTCGGCGCTCGAAGGCCTACAAGGTCCACGACAGAGAGCTCTACAAGAAAAGTGCTACTGGAGTTCTTCAAAGATGTATCTCTGAGGAAGAGTGGCGGCAGCTCTTGGCTGAAATTCATGCCGGTCTCGACGGGCACCACGCCGCAGCCCAGGACCTTGTTAGCAAGGCGTTCCGTACAGGTTTTTACTGGCCGACGACCCGAGCAGATGCACAGGACCTGGTCCAACGTTGCATCGGATGCCAGCTCCTCGCCATCCAAAGCCATATGCCCCCCACCGCTCTACAAACGATCCCCATCACTTGGCCTTTCATGGTCTGGGGGCTCGATATGGTCAGACACCTTAAAGGAGGAAGCCATAAGAGGAAGTATCTGCTGGTCATGGTGGATAAATTCACTAAGTGTATAGAGGCCAAACCAGTTAAAACGGCCGAGGCGGGGCCAGTGATAGAATTCGTATCTGGCGTAGTGCATCGTTATGTTGTTCCACACAGCATCATCACCGATAACGGCTCCAACTTCACAGCCGATGAGGTGAAAACTTGGTGTGCTAATTTGGGCATTAAGCTCGATTACGCCTCTGTCTATCACCCGCAAACAAACGGCCAAGTCGAACATGCCAATGGTCTTATTATGAGCGGCATCAAACCCAGACTAGTGCGGTCTTTAAGAGAATTAGACAAGCACTAGGTTGAGGAGCTCGACTCCGTACTCTGGGGGCTGTGGACCACGCCTAACTGCACTACTGGATATACACCTTTCTTCATGGTGTATGGCGCGGAGGCTGTGTTGCCCTGCGATATTATTCATGATTCACCTCGAGTGCGCATGTACGAAGAAAGAGAGGCCGAGCTTGACCGACAGGACAGCCTAGACGCCCTGGAGGAGGAGCGCGATGTTGCAAAAGCCCGTTCCGCATTTTACCAACAACAGGCCCGCAGATATCAAGCACAGAAGTACGGGCCAAGACTTATAATGTTGGCGAACTCGTTCTACACTTGCCGGAGAAGAAAAATGAAAAATTCAAGCCCAAGTGGGAAGGTCCCTTCATAATTGACGAAGTTCTCACCGGAGGCAACTTGAAGGTAGCGCGTTTTGACAGGTCATCGGCAATGCTGTTCTCCACAAGGGGAACATGCTCTGCATGTAGGTCGTCGAAACGTTCTTCCAACTTCCTCACTTCCTTCACATAGGCTTCCATCAACGGGCTCTGGTAATCCTTGTTAACTTGCTTGACAACAAGCTGCGAATCACCTCTGACGATGAGCTTCCTGATCTCGAGGTCTGCCGCAATCCTGAGACCGGCAAGCAATCCCTCATACTCCGCCCTGTTGTTTGTTGATTTTTTCCGGGGAAAGTGCATCAGGATCACGTACTTGAGGCGCTCTTCGGCGGGTGCGACAAGTAGCACACCGGCACCAGCACCTTGCAGTGAGAAAGCTCCATCAAAGTACATAATCCAATCGTTGTACGTCTCCTTGCCGGGAAGGGCAGTCTCTTGAATCTCTTCGTCGGGCGTCGGAGTCCATTCTGATATGAACTCTGCCAAGGCTCGGCTCTTAATCGTTGAAGTACTTTAAAACTTGAGGCCAAAGCTTCCAATGCTGCTCCACAATCCTCCCAGTTGCATCTGGGTTGTGCAAGATTCGTTGCAAAGGGAGGCAGGTGACAACGGTGATCTCATGCGCTTGGAAATAGTGACGCAGCTTTCTTGAGGCCATGAGAAGGCCGAAAAGTAGCTTTTGTATACCTGAATATCTTGATCTAGCCCCCTGCAAGAGGGAACTGACAAAATAAATAGGGTGCTGCACCACCTTCTTTTTCTGTCCCACTTCGCCCGTCTACTCAGACTCTGCCTTGCCATGGGTTCCGCCTTGCCGGCGTCAGGCTCTGCCGGGGGGGGGGGGGGGGGCAGCCCGCCATCCGATGGCTCTGCTGCTACTGCTGCTTCTTCCTCAAGTTCCCTCTGTGCCACCAGCGCAACATTGAACACTTGATTCGTTGCTGCTAAGTACATCATCAACGGCTCTTGTGGCTTAGGCGCGACTACTATTGGCATGGAGGAGAGGTACCTCTTCAAATCTTGTAGCGCTGCCTCTGCCTCCGGAGTCCAATTTACTAGACCCGCCTTTTTCAAAACTTTGAAAAAGAGGAGGGCGCGCTCAGCAGATTTGGAGATAAACCTACTTAGGACAGGAATGCAGTCGGCGAGCCTACAGACGTCTTTGACATGCTTTGGTGCCTCAATCTTCTCGATTGCCTTGATCTTGTTGGTATTTGCTTCGATTCCGCGTTGAGACCCAAAGAACCCAAGAAGTTTGCTGGAGAGGACACCGAACACGCACTTCTCTGGGTTGAGCTTGAGGTTGATCTTGTGTAGATTTGCAAATGTTTCTTCTAAATCTTGCATGAGCGTGGCCCTGTCCTTGGTTTTGACCACTCTGTCGTCCATATAAGCTTCCATATTTCTATGTAGTTGGGGCTTAAAACCAATCTGGACTGCTCGGGAAAATGTTGAACCAGCGCTCTTCAACTCGAAAGGCATTCGTAAAAAATAGTACGTACCACATGGGGTGATGAACGCAGTTTTTTTTGTCTTCCTTCATCATGAAGATCTGGTGGTATCCTGAATAGGCGTCGAGGAATGACAGCAGGTCACACCCGGCAGTGGAGTCCATGATCTGGTCGATGTGTGGTAGAGGGAAAGGATCCTTAGGACAGGCTTTATTGACATCTGTATAGTCAATATATAGCCTCCATTTCCCATTTGCCTTAAGCACCACCACTGGATTGGCCAACCACGTAGGGTGGAGCACTCCTCTAACCAGGCATGCTGCCTCCAACTTCCTGATCTCCTCGATGATGAACTCTTGTCGCTCCAAAGCTTGCAACCTGACCTTCTGTTTGACGGGCCGCGCATGAGGACAGACATCAAGATGGTGCTCAATCACCTCCCTGGGAACGCCGGGGATGTCAGATGCTTGCCATGCAAACACATGGACATTCGCCTGCAGGAAGGCGACGAGCGTCCTTTCCTATTTGCTGTCGAGGGTGGAGCTTATAGTGAAAGCCCTGACCGTGCCGTCCTCCTTGACGGACACCTTCTTGGTTTCTGGTGGTGCAGCCTTGGACTTATTTCTCTTGCCGGTGGAGCTCTCTGGCACATCCTCAATGGGAGCGTAACACTCCGCAGAGGCGCGCTTGCCGGAGTGGGCACAAGAGGTCTTGCCGGAAGAGGTCTCACCGGAAGGGGTCTTGCCGACCTTCTTCCTCCCCGGGGCTTGAGCGGCAGGAGCAAGTGCCTTGCTACCTCTTGAGCACCGCGTTGGTTTTCCCTTGAAGAGGTAAGGGGGATGCAGCAAAGTAGCATAAGTATTTCCCTTAGTTTTTGAGAACAAAGGTATCAATCCAGTAGGAGACTACACACAAGTACCTCGTACCTACACAAGCAAATAAGAACTTCGCAAGCAACGTGATAAAGGGGTTGTCAATCCCATCACGGTCACTTACGAGAGTGAGATCTGATAGAGATAATAATAATAAGATAAATATTTTTGGTATTTTTATGATATAGATTGAAAGTAAAGATTGCAAAATAAAAAAGATTGGAAACTTATATGATAAAAGATAGACCCGGGGGCCATAGGTTTCACTAGTGGCTTCTCTCAAGATAGCATAAGTATTACGGTGGGTGAACAAATTATTGTCGAGCAATTGATAGAAAAGTGCATAATTATGAGAATATCTAGGCATGATCATGTATATAGGCATCACGTCCGTGACAAGTAGACTGAAATGATTCTGCATCTACTACTATTACTCCACACATCGACCGCTATCCAGCATGCATCTAGAGTATTAAGTTCATAAGAATAGAGTAACGCCTTATACAAGATGACATGATGAATGGGGGTAAACTCAAGCGATATGATATAAACCCCATCTTTTTATCCTCGATGACAACAATACAATACGTGCCTTGCTGCCCCTGCTGTCACTGGGAAAGGACGCCGCAAGATTGAACCCAAAGCTAAGCACTTCTCCAATTGCAAGAAAGATACATATAGTTGGCCAAACCAAACTGATAATTCGAAGAGACTTGCAAAGATAACCAATCATACATAAAAGATTTCAGAGAAGAATCAAATATTGTTCATATAAACTTGATCATAAACCCACAATTCATCGGATCTCGACAAACACACCGCAAAAGAGTTACATCAAATAGATCTCCAAGAAGATCGAGGAGAACATTGTATTGAGATCCAAAGAGATAGAAGAAGCCATCTAGCTAATAATTATGGACCCGAAGTTCTGTGGTAAACTACTCACACATCATCGGAGAGGCTATGGTGTTGATGTAGAAGCCCTCCGTGATCGATTCCCCCTCCGGCGGAGCTACGGAAAAGGCCCCAAGATGGGATCTCTTGGGTACAGAAGGTTGCGGCGGTGGAAATAGGGTTTCGTGGTGCTCCTGGATGTTTTTGGGGTATATGAATATATATAGGAGGAAGTAGGACGATGGAGCTGCGAGGGGCCCATGAGGGTGGGGGCGCGCCTCCCTGCCTCGTGGGATCATTGTTGATTTCTTGATGTCTACTCCAAGTCCCCTGGATCACGTTTGTTCCAAAAATAACTCCCCCGAAGGTTTCATTCCATTTGGATTCCGTTTGATATTCCTTTTCTGCGAAACACTGAAATAGGCAAAAAAAACAGCAATTTGCACTGGGCCTTGGGTTAGTAGGTTAGTCCCGAAAATAATATTAAAGTGTATAAATAAGCCCATTAACATCCAAAACAGATAATATATTAGCATGGAACAATAAAAAATTATAGATATGTTGGAGACGTATCAAACATCCCCAAGATTAATTCCTGCTCCTCCTCGAGTAGGTAAATGATAAAAACAGAATTTTTGATGTGGAATGCTACCTAGCATAATTCTCAATGTAATTTTCTTTATTGTGGCATGAATGTTCAGATCTGAAATATTCAAGACAAAAGTTGACATAAAAATAATAATACTTCAAGCATACTAACTAAGCAATCATGTCTTCTCAAAATAACATGGCAAAATAAAGTTCATCCCTAAAAAATCATATAGTTTGGTCATGCTCCATTTTCGTCACACAAGAATGCTCTCATCATGCACAACCCCGATGACAAGCCAAGCAATTGTTTCATACTTTAGTAATCTCAAACTTTTTTCAACTTTCATGCAATACATGAGCGTGAGCCATGGATATAGCACTACGGGTGGAATAGAATATGATGATGAGGTTTATGTGGAGAAGACAAAAAAAGAAGAAAGTCTCACATCGACGCGGATAATCAATGGGCTAGGGAGATGCCCATCAATTGATGTCAATGCAAGGAGTAGGGATTGCCATGCAACAGATGCACTAGAGCTATAAATGTATGAAAGCTCAACAAAAGAAACTAAGTGGGTGTGCATCCAACTTGCTAGCTCACGAAGACCTAGGGCATTTGAGGAAGCCCATTGTTGGAATATACAAGCCAAGTTCTATAATGAAAAATTCCCACTAGTATATGAAAGTGACAAAACAAGAGACTCTCTATCATAAAGATCACGGTGCTACTTTGAAGCACAAGTGTAGAAAAAGAGGATAGTAGCATTGTCCCTTTTATTTCTTTTTTGGGCCTTTCTTTTTTTTGGCCTTTTCTCCTTTTTTTGGGACAATGCTCTATTAATGATGATCATCACACTTCTATTTATTTACAACTCAATGATTACAACTCGATACTAGAACAAAATATGACTCTATATGAATGCCTCCGGCGGTGTACCGGGAAGGGCAATGAATCAAGAGTGACATGTATGATAAATAATGCATGGTGGATTTGCCACAAATACGATGTCAACTGCATGATCATGCAAAGCAATATGACAATGATGAAGCGTGTCATGCATGAAACGGTGGAAAGTTGCACGGCAATATATCTCGGAATGGCTATGGAAATGCCATAATAGGTAGGTATGGTGGCTGTTTTGAGGAAGATACAAGGAGGCTTATGTGTGATAGAGCGTATCATATCACGGTGTTTGGATGCACCGGCAAAGTTTGCACCAACTCTCAAGGTGAGAAAGGGCAATGCACGGTACTGAAGAGGCTAGCACTGATGGAAAGGTGAGAGTGCGTATAATCCATGGACTCAACATTAGTCATAAAGAACTCACATACTTATTGCAAAAATCTACAAGTCATCAAAAACCAAGCACTGCGCGCATGCTCCTAGGGGGATAGATTGGTAGGAAAAGACCATCGCTCGTCCCCGACTGCCAGTCATAAGGAAGACAATCAAATAACACCTCATGTTTTAAATTTGTTACACAACGATTACCATACGTGCATGCTACGGGACTTGCAATCTTCAACATAAGTATTTCTCAAATTCACAACTACTCAACTAGCACACTCTAATATCACCATATTTATATCTCAAAACAATTATCAAGTATCAAACTTCTCATAGTATTCAATGCACTTTCTATGATAGTTTTTATTATACCCATCTTGGATGCCTATCATATTAGGACTAATTTTATAACCAAAGCAAATTACCATGCTCTTCTAATGGTCTCTCAAAATAATATAAGTGAAGCATGAGAGATCAATAATTTCTATAAAATAAAACCACCCCCGTGCTCTAAAAGATATAAGTGAAGCACTAGAGCAAAATTATCTAGCTCAAAAGATATAAGTGAAGCACATAGAGTATTCTAATAAATTCTAATTCATGTGTGTCTCTCCCAAAAGGTATGTACAACAAGGATGATTGTGGTAAACTAAAAATCAAAGACTCAAATCATACAAGACTCTCCAAGCAACACACATATCATGTGGTGAATAAAAATATAGCCTCAAGTAAAGTTACCGATGAAAGAAGACGAAAGAGGGGATGCCTTCCGGGGCATCCCCAAGATTAGTCTTTTGGTTGTCCTTGAATTTTACCTTGGGGTGCCTTGGTCATCCCCAAGCTTAGTCTCTTTCCACTTATTCCATAATCCATCAAATCTTTACCCAAAACTTGAAAACTTCACAACACAAAACTCAACAGAAAATCTCATGAGCTCCGTTAGTATAAGAAAACAAATAAACACTTAAGGTATTGTAATGAACTCATTCTTTATTTATATTGGCGTTAAACCTACGGTTTTCCAACTTCTCTATGGTTCATACCCTCCGATACTAGCCATAGATTCATCAAAATAAGCAAAGAACACACGAAAAACAGAATCTGTCAAAAACAGAACCGTCTGTAGTAATATGTAGGTTACTAATACTTCTGTAACCCCAAAAATTCTGAAATAAATTGTTGGACGTGAGGAATTTGGCCATTAATCATCTTAAAAAAGAATCAACCTAATCTCACTCTCCAGTAAAAAATGGCAGCAAATCTCGTGAGCGCTAAAGTTTCTGTTTTTTACAGCAATATCGCTAAAACTTCCCCCAAGTCTTCCGAAAGGTTCTACTTGGCACAAACACTAATTAAAAGCATAAAACCACATCTAAACAGATGCTAGATGAATTATTTATTACTAAACATAACCAAAAAGCAATAACCAAAAATAAAATTGGGTTGCCTCCCAACAAGCGCTATCGTTTAACGCCCCTAGCTAGGCATAAAAACAAGAATAGATCTAGGTATTATCATCTTTGGTATGCAATCCATAAGTGGCTCTCATAATATATTCATAAGGTAATTTAATTTTATTTCTAGGAAAGTGTTCCATGCCCTTCCTTAACGGAAATTGGAATCTAATATTCCTTCTTTCATATCAATAATTGCACCAATCGTTCTAAGGAAAGGTAATAATAGGGCATGAAGGATTGTAATCAATATCAAGAACAATGATATCTACGGGCACATAATTCCTATTTGAAACAATAAGAACATCATTAATCCTTCCCATAGGTTTCTTAATAGTGGAATCCACGAGATGCAAATTTAAAGAACAATCATCAAATTCATGGAAACCTAACACATCACACAAAGTTTTTGGAATCGTGGAAACGCTAGCACCCAAATCACATAAATCATAGCATTCATGATCTTTAATTTTAATTTTAATAGTAGGTTCCCACTCATCGTGAAGTTTTCTAGGAATAGAAACTTCTAATTCAAGCTTTTCTTCATAAGATTGCATTAAAGCATCAACGATATGTTTGGTAAAAGCTTTATTTTGACTATAAGCATGCGGAGAATTTAGCACGGATTGCAACAAGGAAATACAATCTATCAAAGAGAAATTATCATAATTAAATTCCTTGAGATCCAAAATAGTGGGTTCATTGCTATGTAAAGTTTGGGCCTCTCCAATCCCACTTTTACCAATTTTTGCATCTAGATCTAAAAACTCTGAATCATTGGGACGCCTTTTAACTAAAGTTGACTCATATCCAGTCCCATCATTATCAAGATTCATATTGAAAAACAAAGATTTAATAAGAGACACATCAATCACTTTTAGATCTTCATTCTTATTATCGTCAAAACTAGAAGAACACGCTTTTATGAAGCAATCTTTTTAGCACGCATCCTAGCTGTTCTTTCTTTGCACGCATCAATGGAAATTCTCATGGATTTGAGAGACTCATTGATACCATGCTTAGGTGGGATAGATCTAACTTTCAAAGAATCAACATCACGAGAAATTCTATCCACATTCCTAGCCACTCATCAATCTTAGACAATTTTTCTTCAATTAAAGCATTGAAACTCTTTTGCGAACTAATAAATTCTTTAATACTAGATTCAAAATCAGAGGGAATCTTATTATTATTTCCATAAGAATTGTTGTAGGAATTACCATAATTGTTAGAGGAATTACTAGGATACGGCCTAGGATTAAAGTTTCCTCTATACGCGTTGTTACCAAAATTGTTCCTACCAAGAAAATTCACATCCATAGATTCATTATTATTCTCAATCAAAGTAGACAAAGGCATATCATTAGGATGAGAAGAAACACTCTTATTAGCAAATAATTTCATAAGCTCATCCATATTTCCACTCAAAACATTAATTTCTTCTATAGCATGAACCTTTTTACTAGTAGATCTTTCGGTGTGCCATTGAGAATAATTAACTATAATATTATCTAGGATTTTGGTAGCTTCTCCTAAGGTGATTTCCATAAAAGTGCCTCCCGCAGCTGAATCTAATAATTTTATAGAAGCAAAATTCAATCCAGCATAAAATTTTTGTATGATCATCCATAAATTCAAACCATGATTAGGGAAATTGTGAATCATTAATTTCATCCTCTCCCAAGATTGTGCAACATGCTCATGATCTAGTTGCAAAAAGTTCATAATATCGTTTCTAAGAGAGATGATCTTAGCGGGAGGAAAATACTTAGAAATAAAAGCATCTTTACACTTGTTCCAAGAATCAATACTATTTTTAGGCCAAGACGAAAACCAAGTTTTAGCACGATCTCTAAGAGAAAACGGGAATAGCTTCAATTTAACAGTATCATTATCCACATCTTTCTTCTTTTGCATATCACACAAATCAAAAAAGCTGTTTAGATGGGTAGCGGCATCTTCACTAGGAAGCCGGAAAACAGATCTTTCATGGCAAGATTCAGCAAAGCAGTATTAATCTCACAAGATTCAGCATCGGTAAGAGGAGCAATCAGAGTAGTAATAAAATCATTAATGTTGGTATTGGAAAAATCACACAATTTAGTATTATCTTGAGCCATCGTGACAAACAATCCAACACACAAGCACACAAGAAGTGAGCAAAAAAGGGGTGAACTGAAAATAGGCGAGCGGAAAAAGAGGGCGAATAAAATGGCAAGGGTGAAGTGGGAGAGAGGAAAAAGAGAGGCAAATGGCAAATAATGTAATGCGAGGGATAAGAGTTTGTGATGGGTACTTGGTATTTCTTGACTTGTGCGTAGATCTCCCCGGCAACGGCGCCAGAAATCGCTAGTTCCTGGGAAATCAAATCTTTACTTGACTTGGTGCAACCTCCCCGACAACGGCGCCAGAAATCCTTCTTTCTACCTCTTGAGCACTGCGTTGGTTTTCCCTTGAAGAGGAAAGGGTGATGCAGCAAAGTAGCGTAAGTATTTCCCTCAGCTTTTGAGAACCAAGGTATCAATCCAGTAGGAGACTACACGCAAGTCCCTCGTACCTACACAAACAAATAAGAACCTCACAACCAACGCGATAAAGGGGTTGTTAATCCCTTCACGATCACTTACTAGAGTGAGATTTGATAGAGATAATAATAATAAGATAAATAGTTTTGGTATATTTATGATATAGATTGAAAGTAAAGATTGCAAAATAAAATAGATTGGAAACTTATATCATAAAATATAGACCCGGAGGCCATAGGTTTCTTTAGTGGCTTCTCTCAAGATAGCATAATTATTACGGTGGGTAAACAAATTATGAGAATATCTAGGCATGATCATGTATATAGGCATCACGTCCGCGACAAGTAGACTGAAACGATTATGCATCTACTACTATTACTCCACACATCGACCGCTATCCAGCATGCATCTAGAGTATTAAGTTCATAAGAACAGAGTAACGCATTAGGCAAGATGACATGATGTAGAGGGATAAACTCAAGAAATATGATATAAACCTCATATTTTTATCCTCGATGGCAATAATACAATATGTGCCTTGCTGCCCTGCTGTCACTGGGAAAGGACACCGCAAGATTGAACCCAAAGCTAAGAACTTCTCCCATTGCAAGAAAGATCAATCTAGTTGGCCAAACCAAACTGATAATTCGAAGAGACTTGCAAAGATAACCAATCATACATAAAAGATTTCAGAGAAGAATCAAATATTGTTCATAGATAAACTTGATCATAAACCAACAATTCATCGGATCTCGACAAACACACTGCAAAAAGAGTTACATCAAATAGATCTCCAAGAAGATCGAGAAGAACATTGTATTGAGATGCAAAGAGAGAGAAGAAGCCATCTAGCTAATAATTATGGACCCGGAGGTCTATGGTAAACTACTCACACATCATCGGAGAGGCTATGGTGTTGATGTAGAAACCCTCCGTGATCGATTCCCCTCCGGCGGAGCTCCGGAAAAGGCCCCAAGAGGGGATCTCTTGGGTAGAGAAGGTTGCGGCGGTGGAAATAGGGCTTCATGGTATTCCTGGATGTTTTTGGGGTATATGGATATATATAGGAGGAAGAAGTAGGTCGGTGGAGCTGCGAGGGGCCCACGAGGGTGGGGGCGCGCCCAGGGGGCAGGCACGCCTCCCTGCCTCGTGGCCTCCTCATTGATTTCTTGACGTCTACTCCAAGTCCCCTGGATCATGTTTGTTCCAAAAATAACTCTCCCGAAGATTTCATTCCGTTTGGATTCCGTTTGTTATTTCTTTTGTGTGAAACACTGAAATAGGCAAAAAAACAGCAATTTGCACTGGGCCTTGGGTTAGTAGGTTAGTCCCAAAAATAATATAGAAGTGTATAAATAAGCCCTAAGCCCATTAACATCCAAAACAGATAATATAATAGCATGTAACAATAAAAAATTATAGATACATTGGAGACGTATCATGCCTTGGCGGCAGTTGCTGCAACTGCCTCTCGGTAGAGTTGGTCGGCGTAGATGAGCGAGTCTTTCTTTTCATAGGGGACGGCGATGATGGTCATTGGCCCTGGCATCTTCAATGTGTTGTAGGCGTAGTGTGATGCCTCCATGAACTTGGCCAGCGTCGGGCGGCCAAGAATCCCATTGTATGGCAAGGGGATGTCGGCGACATCGAAAATGATCTTTTCCGTCCTATAGTTCAGTTTGCCCCCAAACGTAACGGGAGCGTGATTTTGCCTTTTGGCTAGCTCCTTCCCGGATTGACCCCTTGAAACATGCCCGTCTCCTCAAAATCTCCATCAGGAATCTGCAACTCTTGATCACAGCGGGCGAGATCAAGTTCAAACCGTCCCCACCGTCAACCAGCACTTTTGTCACCTTGAGGTTGCGTATTGTTGGTTAAACCAACAACGGCAAACACCCGACTGTAGTTGTGCGATCAGGGTGATCCTCGGTGTCAAATATGGTGGGCGTGCGAGACCACTTTAGTGGCTTCTAGGCATCGAACGACGCCTCCGCCGCAGTGACCCCTCGTGCCCACTATTTTAGTTGGCGATGAGAGGTATGCAACGAGGCGCCACCGTTGACACACATGGCCTCTGTAGCTTTCTGGAACTCGTGCTAGTCGTCCTCGTCGTCCTCGTCGTGATCATCATCTTCCCCCTTCTTATCGCGGCCCCGAGCGGGCCTCTCTTGTTGATTATCTTTGCCGCGCCGACCTCCTTGGCCGCCATGCTTGTTGCCGGACCCCTCAGCACCATCCTAACCCGTCTCCTTGTTCCTCCTTTCATATTCAGCCTTCTGCTTTTCTGCAAGCAGCTCAACCTATCGGCAGTTCTGGATGTCATGGCCCTTGGTGCGGTGGATTTTGTAGTACTGCTTGTCGGAGCCTCCTGGCTTGTCGGCAGCCGCCAAGGCCTGGCAGGCAGCGCACCTGGCAACCTCCTTGCTGGGGTCGTCAGCCTTGGCCTTCTTGGCGGCGCCGGGGTCGCCGGATCCATCAACGGCAAGCACAGTCTTGCCCTTACGTTCCTGTTGTGGCGCCGGCCCTTCTTCGTTGAGGCGACAGCGTCTTCGTCCGTGGAGTAGGTTTCCGCACCGGCGTCCTTGTCGGGGTACTTCCTTCCTTCTTCAGCCCGAGCACATCTATCTGCCAGAACATAAAGTTCGGCTACATCCTTGACCTTGCTCATTGCCAGCTCTTCACGCATCTTAGAGTTGCGTACGTTCTGATGGAACACACTGATGACAGCGGCGGGACGAACATTTGGGATGGTGTACTGCACACGGCTGAATCTTTGTATGTACTTACCCAGGGACTCGCCATCCTTCTGGGGGATGACATGCAAGTCACTTGCCTGGCAGGAGCTTGGTGGCCTCCAGTAAAGGCGCCAACAAACTCGTGGAATAGATCCGACCAGGAAGAGATGGAATCCACTGGCAGGTGCATCAACCACGACATGACGTTGGGCTTAAGCGCCAATGGAAAGTAGTTGGCGAGCACCTTGTCATCACGAGCCTCGGCGGCTTGCATCACGATGGTGTAGATGCTGAGGAACTCCGACGGGTGAGTCTTGCCGTTGTACTTTTCCCCAACATCAGGCTTGAACGTGCGATGGAAGGGCCACTGGAACTGTCGCAGCTCTCGGGTAAAGACCGGACAACGCACCTCGTAAGGCAGGTCGCTAGAGCCCCCCGGCATTGGGTGGTCCATAGCAGGCCCTGCATGCCGATTCGACTGATGGCGTGCCTCCCGCCGTCGTTCGATGGTAGTCCGAGCGTCTTCTTGAGCTCGCTCTCGAAGAACTCGACGTTGGTCACAGCGGGTTCACGGGTTGGACGACGCTGTGGAAACGTTGTCACAGGCGTCAGCCTGACAAGCCGGTGGCTACTGTCGCGGCCGTAGCGGAGGAGAGTGCACTATGGTCGCAGCGTCTCCGGTCCTCCCACCACCAGCATGCACTGGCTTGACAGAACACCGGCATGAGGGTCCCGCTGGGAGCGGCTCGTCTTTATTGGAGAAGCTGATGAGGCTTCGGATGGTGGCCCTCCACTCGTTGAGCTTCTCCGCAACAGAGGGGAAGTCGAGGAGCAGTTGCACACGCGCCAGCGCTTCTGCTGGCGTGGGCGGTGGTGAAAGCCGCATGGACCGCAACTCGATCTGACTTCTAACCAATTTAGAAGGAGCTCTGTCATGGTCTCACGGTCGCACGGTCGCACGCCGCTTTCGCCAGCATCCGGGCGCGTACGCCGGCCTGGTGCGTCTTGAGAGTGGCGCACAGGGTTCTTCCCGTGGCGGTGCCCGGGAGCTCCGGCGTCGCAGTGTTGCTCATCGCGCGCGGCCTAGGAAGTCTGCGGCGCGGGTGCCAGCTGGGGAGCCGTAGAGGTTGCCGCGTCGCTCGTGGGCAGCACGGCCCTGCTCCTAGACCCAGCGGCGTACGGCTCGTCGTCTCAGATACGAACGACGCCGCTTTCCTGGCTTCGATTTCCATAATGTCGTGGATGCTCGTGGGCCATGTCTTCGGCACCATCCGTGGCCACTCAGTCACCTGCTCACGCTGGCACGGACGGGCTGGCTCCGGACGACCCGATCGTTGTGTTCCCCTTTTTCCTGGGGGCCATGGTGATGATGAAGTCGATGCTCTAACTTCCAAACCGGATTTTCACAGGTTGCGCCCCCTACTTGGCACACCAAATATGTCGGTGAGAACGACACCTATGGGATCACATGGATTCCCTTCTACCGTTGGTGGACGCGGGGCCGTGGAAAGAGCGGGCTTAGAAGATCAACACGGGGGAGTTTATCCAGGTTCAGGCCGCAAGTGATGCGTAATACCCTACTCCTTCTTGTTTCTGTTTATCTGGTGTTCTTGGACTAGCTACAAAGCATGCAGGGTCCAGAAAGTTCGAATCCTCTCACAGTACGCCGCGGGCCTCCTTTTATAGTCAAAGGGGCTACCATAGTGGCACATAGGAGGTGGAAAGATGTACAGTAGACGAGTTTATCGCCTGACATCACGGGACAAAATGCATTAAATGCGCTACTTAGGTGTCCTCTTGCTTTATCGGGGACGGCAACGAAGCCCGTCCTGTCCGTCGGCGCCGCGCCTTGCTCCAACACGCGTCCATGTCAACGAGGCATGCAGCGCCATGTAGGCTGGTAGGCTGCTGAGCTGGTGTGGTGGCAGGGTCTTCACGAAGATCTGCATGCCACCACGTAGGTGCTTGACTAGTTGGCTCAGGAGCCACGTACTGCCACGTGGGTACCTGTTTAGTTGGTGGGTCGGCCGCTGAGCTAGGGTGGCGACGGGGTGGCAAGGCCTTGTCGTGGTCTTGGTGATCTTCCCGGCAAGGGTCTTGCGAGGGCCTTGTGGGCGCCCTCAGCAAGAGTCTTGCCGGGGCCTCATGGGTATCTTTGGCAGGAGCCTTGCCGGGCCTCGTGGGCATCCTCGGCAAGGAGCCTTGCTGTCATCTTGTTTCTTGGTTCCTATCTAGGCCTCGCAGGCCCTTTGTCTTCATAAAGGTCTACATGCCACCATGGAGGTGCCTCCCGAGCCTTGGTTCCAATGTGGTTGACGGTGTCGGAACTCTTAGGCTCATGGGTGGCGGCTCTGCTGGTATTGGGCAAGTTGCCCCAACAAGACTTGCCGGGGCTACGCAAGCTCCCCTGGCAAGGCTCTTGCCGGGGAAAGCCCACCTTGTCCCTCTGCTTCTCGCGCCTTCAGCTTGGCGCTGCTCTGGTAGTCTTGGGTCTTCGCTTCCTCTTGTGTCCCGCCAAGTGCGGCCGCAGGCGTGTGGCTGCGACTGCCCGTGCACAAGTAAAGGGGTACAAAAAGGACCCCTATTTTTGTACACCGACAACAAGCGAGGTCTAAGCTTGGGGGAGTTGATACATCCATTTTGCATCATGTTTTCTTACTGTTATTTACAATGTTTTTATACATAATAATGCTTTTTGGAGTAATTCTAATGCCTTTTCTCTCATAATATGCAAGGTATACACAAAGAGGGAGAATTCCGGCAGTTGGAAATCTGGACCTGGAAAAGCTACGTCAGGCTACCTATTCTGCACAACTCCAAATAAGCTGAAACTTCACAGAGAATTTTTATGGAATATATGAAGAATACTGGAGCATATAACTACTAGAGGGGGCCCACCAAGTGGGCACAACCCACCTGGGCGAGCCAGGGAGCCCAGGCGCGCCCTAGCGGGTTGTGCTCACCCAGGCCCACCTCCGGTGCCCATCTTCTGGTATATAAGTCATTTTGACCTAGAAAAAATAAGGAGATGACTTTTAGGATGGAGCACCGCCGCCTCGAGGCGGAACTTGGGCAGGAGCACTTTTGCCCTCCGGCGAAGCGATTCTGCCGGGGGAACTTCCCTCCCGGAGGGGGAAATCATCGTCATCATCATCACCAACAACTCTCCCATCTTGGGGAGGGCAATTTCCATCAACATCTTCAACAACACCATCTCCTCTCAAACCCTAGTTCATCTCTTGTGTTCAATCTTGTTACCACAACTATAAATTGGTGCTTGTGGGTGACTAGTAGTGTTGATTACATCTTGTAGTTGATTACTATTTGGTGGAAGAATATATGTTCAGATCTAATATGCTATTTAATACTCCTCTAATCATCAGCATGTTTATCATTTGTGAGTAGTTACTTTCGTTCTTGAGGTCACAGGAGAAATCATGTTACAAGTAATCATGTGAACTTGATATGTGTTCGATATTTTGATAGTATGCATGTTGTGATTCCCTTAGTGGTGTCATGTGAACATCGACTACATGACACTTCACCATATTTGGGCCTAAGGGAATGCATTGTGGAGTAGCAATTAGATGATGGGTTGCGAGAGTGACAGAAGCTTAAACCCCAGTTTATGCGCTATTCCATAAGGGACTTATTGGATCCAAAAGTTTAATGCTATGGTTAGAATTTATTCTTAATACTTCTCTCGTAGTTGCAGATTATTGTGGGAGGGTTAATCATAAGTAGGAGGTTTGTTCAAGTAAGAACAGCACCTAAGCATCGGTCCACCCACATATCAAATTATCAAAGTACCGAACACGAATTAAGCCAACATGATGAAAGTGACTAGATGAAATTCCCATTGTCGGTGTCAAAGCCGGCAGATCTCGGGTAGGGGGTCCCGAACTGTGCGTCTGAGGATCGGAGGTAATAGGAGGCAGGGGACATGATGTTTACCCAGGTTCGGGCCCTCTTGATGGAGGTAAAACCCTACGTCCTGCTTGATTGACTTTTACGAGTATAGGAGTTACAAGAGTTGATCTACCACAAGATCGTAATGGCTAAACCCTAGATGTCTAGCCTGTCTGATTATGACTTCCTCTACAGAATAAACCCTCCAGTTTATATAGACACCGGAGGGGGCTAGGGTTTGTATAGAGTCGGTTTACAGAGAAAGAAATCTTCATATCCAATGCCAAGGAGAGTCCCATCCGGACAAGGGGGAAGCCTTCTATCTTGTATCTTCGTGGCCCACCAGTCCGGTCTATGTCACATAGTCCGGACGCCCGGGGACCCCCTAATCCAGGACTCCCTCAGTAGCCCCTGAACCCGGCTTCAATGACGATGTGTCCGGCACGCAGATTGTCTTCGGCATTGCAAGGCGGGTTCCTCTTCCGAATACTCCAAAGTAGTTGATTAAAAGAACTATATCCGGATGTGTACAATAGTTACAACCCTGGACCATAAGGGCAAAATACTTTAAACAAAAATGGGTTATGTCTTTTGACCAACTTTTCGGTGAGGTACCGTGTTCCGACTTTATTATTATTACGAATCGTTTTCTCGACCTCCTGTTTCGTGTTTCAAGCGCAACTTCCAATGAAACGTCTTGTCAAAGCACAGATCGTGCCCTCTTTTGCGGGATTTTCATCAATGATGGGTTGGGTAATCCAACCGTGCCATCCGCTCGGCCCCTTGGGAATAGGAAAATGTTATGGCTTGCGCGAGGTCGTTTGATATTTGTTGCCTTTATAAAGGGATAAGGACCCATCTTTTTCCCCACGCCTTCTCCTTCCTTAGCCCTCCCATCCTTGAGCTCCAGCACCCAAATCTCAATCTTTCTGTCACCGCCATGTTCGCTAACCATGTCTGGATCTGGCTCTCAAGGCAAGTGTGTGTCCTCTTCCGTGACTAAGCAGGATATCCAGGGGCTCCGGGAGGCGAGGTACTTAACCGCGGAAATCGCACACAGGCTTCCGATAAAGGGGCAAGTCATCCCTACTCCAGAGACTGGAGAGAGGGTCGTGTTTATCCCCCACTTGCTCCGCGGGTTAGGGTTTCCCCTTCACCCCTTTGTTCGCGGCCTCATGTTCTACTACGGGCTAGATTTTCAAGATCTTGCCCCGAACACCTTCCTCCATATCTCGGCATTCATCGTTATGTGCGAGGCATTTCTCCGCATCCCCCCACACTTTGGCTTGTGGCTCAAGATCTTCAACGTGAAGTCGAAGTTGGTCGACGGGGAGCACGCAGATTGTGGCGGGGCCATGTGAGCAAGCTTCCTCATGCTATCTGGCCTATAGGGGCCTTTGTGGATAACGCCAAGACATGGCAGCAGGAATGGTTCTACATCACCGAACCCCACGGTACCAAATGGGCTGCCACTCCTGCATTTAGATCCGGGCCCCCTCTATGACTCGCGTCATGGACCAACAAGGGTCCGGACTGGGGATCGACCGATGAGGTGCTGGTGCTGCAAAAGCACATCAAAAGTATCATAGAGAAGAACACCTGCCTGACTGACGTGATTCAGGTGATGCTCATCCATCGAACCCTTTACTGCCAGCGGCGGCCTCTCCATTTGTGGGAGTTTAATCCGAAAGGGTCGCGAACTCTGCAACAATTCTTTGGCACGACGCACAAAGAGATCTGGAAATTGCTCTTTAAATCTCAAAAGTCATGGCCGGAGACGTCCGAAGACATTGGACTCGACTGCAATCATCCAGTTCCCCATCGGTAAGGGCTAAGCTTCCGCCTATAGCTTGGTTTGTTAATCCGAAGGGATACACTGACCATTCCATACTTTAAACAGGTTTGGACAAAGAAGGCAGAGCGGATCAGGTGTCTGGCACCCCTTCCCGAAGGCTCAGCTGATCCTCTCCTAATGAGGATGTTGGTCCCGGCGCCATACCATGTGCCAGTAAA
This sequence comes from Triticum urartu, assembly GCF_056163025.1. Lineage (NCBI taxonomy): Eukaryota > Viridiplantae > Streptophyta > Magnoliopsida > Poales > Poaceae > Triticum > Triticum urartu. The sequence continues at coordinate 98,547,402 of NC_141877.1, forward strand.
GAAGGACAAGAAGAAGAAGAACAAGGAGGCCAAAAGTGGCCTCCACCACGAAGGTACCACGGACACTATGTCCTGAGGGGCCGAGGCTCCCTCCTCTCACAAGGGAGATGAAAACGAGGACGAAGAGGAGGAAGAAGAAGATAACCCTCCACTCGAAGGGAAGAAGAGGGCGGCCGCAGACCCGGAGGTGAGGGCATCTAAAAGGGGAAAGTTATCTCTTTCCGATGACTCGGATTCGGACACCGAGGATATCCCCAAGCCCCGCCCCCAGACCAATCCCCTTGTCGAATCGTAAGTACCTGAGGACGCTTTACATACATCCGCTCCTTTATGAATTGTGAGAATAATATTAAATCATGTGTTTCAGTCTGGCCCGCGATCTCCCTCAACAATCCTCCTTGTCAGGGAATTTTCCGCCGGAGATGATGGAGAGCGAGACGCCTCCGCAAGTTTCCTCGCCCCCTAGGGCGAATGACATCGAGGTGTCATCGCAAAGGATTTCTACGGATTGCCGAGAGGTGCAGGGGGCCATCAATACGACATCGGAGGGTAATACCTTAGCCATTGATGACACAGGGGACGCGACCCCCATGAAGACTAGGGTGGGAGCCCTAGATTGTTCGGCCCCCAGCCGAATACCGCTCCGGAGACGGATCCGGAGTCAAGTGAGCGACCCCTTTCAAGGGAGGGGGAGCGCCTATTCTTGCGGCGACCTCCATGAATCCAGAGGCGCCGAACATGCTGAGGGACGGACTGCAGAGTGCGTTCGTCTTGGAGGATCATCGTACCTTGATGGGTACGGTGGCTGAGAAGATTCAGTCCGCTAAGAGCGGGCTGAATGAAGCCTTTACGAGCCTACTAATAGGCTTCAAGGTATGCGATGTAATGTCTTTAGCCACTTTCCATATGGAAAATATGCCTATACATAGATAGTAGCCCCTGAGACTCTTGTCGGCCCATGAAGAAGGGCGAACAGAGGATCTATATATATCTGCAGGAACTGACATACTTATTTGGCTGAAAAAACAGGCTTCACTGTTAGCGGCAACCGCCCAGGCCGCGGAGGTTTCCAAACTGAAGCAGCAACTGAAGCAGGCCGATGATGGCATTGTCCTTATTAACAAGCGACTCGATGAAAGTGCAACTATCCCTAGGTGGTTTTGGTAATTCCTAACAACATATAGCTCATTGAGCTAACATTATTCCAAGATTAATATTTCAAGAAAAGCTCAATGAATGGCATGGCATGGATGAGGAAAGTGGATCCCTTAAAATTCTAAGGACAAAAAGTTTGGCTCAAGCTTGAAGCTCAAGACTCTACATTTTATATTTTAGTGATCCAAGATCACATTGAGTCTATAGGAAAAGCCAATACTATCAAGGAGGGATGAGGTGTTTCTTAATGGCTTGCTTGCTCAAAATGCTTAGCGATATGCTCCAAAACCCTCAACTACCTTCCCACATCCACATATGACCTAAACCAAAAGTCAAACTCAGCCCCACCGATTCTTTCTATCCGACGCCACCGAGTTCCAAATGTCATAGCCACTGCCACAAACCCTAGGCAAATCGGTCTCACCGATAGGGATCTCAATCTCACTGAGATGGGATTGTAATCTCTCCGTTTCCCTTCGTAACGTTTCGGTCTTACCGAGATGAGCGATCGGTTCCACCAAGATTGCAATGTAAACTCTCTGTTTCCCTTTTGTAACATTTCGGTCTCACCGAGATGAGCGAATCGGTCCCACCGAGTTTACCTGACCAACTCTCTAGTTAGCTTATTACCAAAATTGGTCCCACCGAGTTTGTGTAATCGGTCACAACGAGATTATGTTATGCCCTAACCCGAACCATATCGTTCCTACCGAGTTGCATCTCAGTCCCACCGAAAATCCTAACGGTCACTAGGTTTGCTGAATTGGTCTGACCGAGTTCAACCATTCGGTCCCACCGAGTTTGGCAAATTGTGTGTAACGGTTAGATTTTGTGTGGAGGCTATATATACCCCTCCACCCACTCTTCATTCGTGGAGAGAGCCATCAGAACATACATACACTTCCAATACACATTTTCTGAGAGAGAACCACCTACACTTGTGTTGAGGTCAAGATATTCCATTCCAACCATATGAATCTTGATCTCTAGCCTTCCCCAAGTTGCTTTCCACTCAAATCTTCTTTCCACCAAATCCAAATCCTATGAGAGAGAGTTGAGTGTTGGGGAGACTATCATTTGAAGCAGAAGAGCAAGGAGTTCATCATCAACACACCATTTGTTACTTCTTGGAGAGTGGTGTCTCCTAGATTGGCTAGGTGTCACTTGGGAGCCTCCGACAAGATTGTGGAGTTGAACCAAGGAGTTTGTAAGGGCAAGGAGATCGCCTACTTCGTGAAGATCTACCGCTAGTGAGGCACGTCCTTCATCAGCGACGGTCGTGATGGAATAGACGAGGTTGCTTCTTAGTGGACCCTCCGTTGGTGGAGCCCTCCGTGGACTCGCGCAACCGTTACCCTCCGTGGGTTGAAGTCTCCATCAACGTGGATGTACGATAGCACCACCTATCGGAACCACGACAAAAACATCCGTTTCTCCAATTGCGTTTGAATCCTCCAAACCCTTCCCTTTACATTCTTGTAAGTTGCATGCTTTACTTTCCGCTGCTCATATACTCTTTTGCATGCTTGCTTGAATTGTGTGGAGATTGCTTGACTTGTGCTAAGATAGCTAAAATCTGCCAAGAATTAAAATTGGGAAAAGGCTAGATTTTTATTTGGTCAAGTAGTCTAATCACCCCCCTCTAGACATAATTTAGATCCTACAAGTGGTATCAGAGCTTTGGTCTCCATTTGCTTTGATTTCCATAGCTTTTGGCAGTCATAGCCTTGGTTTCACAACCTAGGAGAGTATGGCGTCTAGCGAGGGAAATTATCACCGTAGAGGTCCTTACTTTGATGGCACTAATTTTGCTAGTTGGAAGCATAAGATGAAAATGCATATTCTTGGACATAACCCCGCCGTTTGGGCTATTGTGTGTATTGGCTTGCAAGGTGAATTCTTTGACAGGAAAGAACCGAACCATGAAACCACCACAGAAGAGTTGAAAATGCGGCAATACAACGCTCAAGCTTGTGATATCCTCTTCAACGGATTGTGCCCCGAAGAATTCAACAAAATCAGCTGTCTTGAGAATGCAAAGCAAATTTGGGATACTTTGATTGATATGCATGAAGGTACCGACTCCGTCAAGGAATCCAAATTGGATGTGCTTCAAAGTCAACTTGACAAGTTCAAAATGAAGGATGGTGAAGGTGTTGCTGAAATGTACTCTAGGCTTGCTCTTATCACAAATGAGATTGCCGGCTTAGGGAGTGAAGAGATGACCGATAGATTCATCATCAAGAAGATCCTAAGAGCCTTGGATGGAAAATATGATACCTTGTGCACATTGATCCAAATGATGCCAAATTACAAACATCTCAAGCCAACAGAAGTCATTGGAAGAATTGTTGCTCATGAGATGTCACTCAAGGATAAAGAGGAACTTCACAACAAATCAAGTGGTGCTTACAAAGCCTCATGTGAAGCCCCCACATCATCGAGTGAGAAACAAACCTTCAATGAAGAATTGAGCTTAATGGTGAAGAACTTCAACAAGTTCTACAAGAGTAGAAGCAAAGAGAGAAGCTCCAAGTCAAGGTCCTACAATGACAAAAGATCTTCTAGTCGAGAGCGAAACTGCTACAATTGTGGAAGGCCCGGACACTATTCCAATGAGTGTACGGCCCCCTACAAGAGAAGAGAAGAAGTAGAAGAGAAGAATCACCATCTAGAGAAAGAAGGAGTAGAGATGATCGTTATGAACGAAGACCCTCACGGAGAAGCAAGGACTCGGAAAGAAATGACAAGTCATCAAGCAGCTACACAAAACAAAGACATCAAGCTCATGTTGGTGAATGGGTATACGACTCTGACTTAGACAACCACTCCGAGAGAAGCTATCACTCCGACTCCGAATATACTCAAGATGAAGGTGTTGCCGGTCTAGCACTTGTGACAACCAACTCCTACGACATATTTGACTCACCAAATGAAGGAGTTGGAACATGCTTCATGGCTAAAGGCCCAAAGGTATCACACCCCGAGTATGTTGATTTCAATAGTGATGAAGATGACTTGTTAGGTGATGATGTTTTACTTGTTGACAACTCTAGTGATGAATACTGTGATGAAATGTCAATTAATCATGCTAATCAAGATAAAACGAATGACAATGATAAGGATAAGATTGAGTCTCTAACTAAAGAACTAAACACTCTTAAGTTAGCTCATGAAACTACCTTAGGAGATCATCGAGAACTTTTAAGGACTCATGAGAAATTACGCTTTGAAAAGCTCAACCTTGAGCAAGAGCATGATTTCTTAAAAGCAATCAATGATGATCTTCGTAAGAAAAGTTCTTCTTACATTGCCAAGCGTTTACTCTTATCCACTTACATGCCTCAAGTCAAGTCTAGTAACAAGAACAAGAAAGATTCTTCCTCTAGTAGTAACAATAATCATGCTAAATCCAATATTGTTGCTTCTAGTAGTTCTCTTGATTCCACTAATGATTCTCTTAGCCAAGTTACACTTGAGCAAGAAAATAGCTTATTGAAGGGAATTATAGAGAAAGGTGTTTACAAGAGCCTTGCCAGGAGTAAGCAATTCGAGGAAATTGTACGCAAGCAAGGAAGGCACCGGAAGAATCAAGGTGTTGGTTTTGAATGAAAGTTCAATGCCAATGGAGTTGAGTGGGAAGAAGATCAATACCCCAAGATGAAGTTTGTTCCTCAACAAGAGAAGTATGATCCTACTTCTTTCAAAGGGAAACAAGCTCAAGATGATCTTCCACCACAAGACCACAAGCAAAAAGGCAAGGACAAGCTTCAAGGGGAAATTGATGCATTTGAAGAAGCTCCTAAGGCCTTGGTCAAGTGGGTTCCCAAGACTACATCAAGTTCCACTTCATCAAGTACAACTACAACTCCGAGGATTCCCATCAAGATGGTGTGGATCCCGAAGAAGAAGAACTAGAGAGTTCCTGAGGGTGACTCCGCCAACATACTTCACTCTTATCATTTTGGAAAGAACAAGTGCAATCAACTTCCACATCTTGCACTAGTTCAAGGAATCACAAACCCTCTTGCTGGTAAGACAAGGGACAAGGTAACCTAAAGCTTTCATAGACATCATCTTGTGTGTGCATCACTCTATGTCTATGGATATCCTTGTTTGTTCCTTGTGGGACTAACCCGTGTAGGTATTGAAAGTGCAACTCACTCCAAAGGATAGCTCCAAATGATCTACATAAACATAGAGCATCCACATCTTCAACATCTACATGAAGTCATCATCGACAAAACCCAAGGTTAGTTCATCCCTCTTAGGGGGGATCTCACATCTAGGGGAGCTTTACTTTAAGAATTGAGCTAAAGCAACTCTAATGGTGTGAACACAACAATGCTTTATGTAAAAGTGGTAACCCCACTTGTGCTTAAACGATGAGTATGACCTATGATCAAATGTTCTCATTTGACTCCTAAGTCAATATACTCATATATAGATGACCTAGTCATCGCAAATTGTTTGATAGATGCTAGAATTGGTTGTGCATGCTTTGCCACATATTTCAATTGCCATTTTATTGTGTGAGCATGTTGATTGCATATTTTACTCATTCAAGGACATCCACTTGTTGTTTTGATTGATTGGTTTTCTTTTCTTTTACCAAGTGAATGGACAAGAATGCCTAAGAACCCTCTCTAGCTATCTATGCTTTTCTCGTCTCAAACTCTATTCATGCTACATCACAAAATTTGACCAAGTCAGATTCGAACCACTCTGTGTGAGGAGCACTCAGAGTCCCCGATTCGTCATAGACTTAAACTTCCAAAACTTCTTTGTGTGTTTCGGTCTGACCGATTCATCCATTTCGGTCATACCGAGATCACTAAGTCGACCTAGGTTTTCAATCTCGGTGCAACTGATTTGAACCTTTCGGTCACACCGAGTTTCAGTAACTGATTGCAGTTATGAATCTCGGTGCCACCGAGTTGTTCCACTCGGTCACACCGACAGGGTCGGGCTATATATACCCATGGGTCAAATTTTGGAAAACTTTCCAAACCTCCTCGACCCGCGCTTAGCCCGCTCTGCCTCCAGGGTCTCCGGATCGTCTTCCTCGTCGCCAGCTGCCTCCTGCCGCTGGTCTCCGCCGCCGTCAACGGGAATCATCCCCACCGTTGCCGCCGTAGTGAGTTCATCGCCGAACTAGGGTATGAACTTGATCACTGTGCTATCCTCAATCCGATTCCTAGCACATTGTGTTTGCCATGAATCTTCCCACGATTGAAATGATCTTATCCAGTCAAAACACTCTGTAGATTAGAGTTGAATTGAAAATTTAGGGTTAGGTTTCCGCCGAAACCATCTCGGACCCATCGAGTTGTGGAACTCGGTACCACCGATTCGGCTCAGGCCATTGCACATGTAATTTTCGATCTGACCGAGAATTGCAAATCGGTGTGACCGAGTTCAGGACTATGTGAAACCCTAGCAGTCTCGGTGCCACCGACCTGTGACTTGGTCTGATCGAGTTCACTAGTTTAGGTTCCAACAGCTGCTTCGGTATCACCGAGTTTACAAATCGGTTGATCCGAACTGCTTTCTGTGGAAAACTAAAACTAAGTTTTTGACTCATTCTTTTGCAAAAACCTCTGCATTTTGTGATGCTCATCCACTCTATCTCATCTATATCTATTCACAGGGTCTGCTCTCAGTGTTTGCAATATGTCTGATCAGAGTGACAGCCAGAACAGGTCAGAGGAGCAGGTTCACCTGAGTGAGGGCACTAGGCCCTCTAGCAGTTCAGATGATGGTAGCAGGAGTACCCCAAGCAACTTACCCAAAGCTGCCACCAGGGCCAAAAAGAAGAAGACCTCTGAATCTGAGGATGAAGACTATGTGGCAGTTGAGGATGAGGCCACTTCCAAGAAGAAAGTGGTTAAGAAGGAATATAGCACTACTGCTGCCACCAAGCCAGGCATGAAGCAAAAGGTTCCTGCAAAGAGAATTCCAATGTCTAAGGCCAGAGCATCTACTCAAGTCCCTTTGGGATCTGAACCCAAAGAGGCTGCTGCAGAAGGGAAGAAGAGGAAGGAGAGGATCAAAAAGACCACTGCTAGAGTGCTTGGGAGATCCTCAATCATGAGAGATTCTGAAGAGGAAGAGGAAGAAGAGGTTGTTGCACCAGCACCCAAGGCACAAAAGCTGATGGGTGATGCTATAAAGTCAGGGGCTGCAACATCAAAGCCCAAAGAAGCACCCAAAGCAGCCTCCAAGCCCAAGAGTGCACCTAAGAGGAATACCAGGAGTATACCAGCTCCTGAGAAGAACAAGGCCCCAGTGCCTGAAGTTGCTGCTGATGAAGATGATGAAGGACAAGTCCTGAGAAAGCTCAAACCCAAGATTCCAGACCACAATGATGCTCATCCTGTGGCTGAGAACATGAAGATCAGGAGAGACTCAGGGTTGAGGCTATGGAGACAGTCAGATCCATATTCCACCAGGAGAAGGACTGCTGTTGATTACAGGTTCCACACAAAGGAACAGCAAGACTTCTATGAGACAGTGTTGCTTGACAAGAAGCCCATAGTGTGTGACATGAGATGGGTCGACTGGGACTACATCAAGGAGAATGAGGATCACTATCCAGGTGTACATGATAGTTTCAAGGCTTGTGGAGTTGATGAGTTTGTGGCTCAGAAGCTCACAAAATGGAGTGATGAGATCATCATGCAGTTCTACTCCACAACTCATTTCTACCCAGATGGAAGGATTGTCTGGATGTCTGAAGGTATGAGGTACCAGTCCACGGCTGCTGAATGGGCGAAGTTGACCGATGCCCCAAAAGAGAGTGAAGATGACTTGGATGTCTATGCCAACGGGAAGAAGGATCACAACACAATGGCACACATGTACAAGGAGATCCCAGATGCTGCTCTTGAGACACATAAGTTTGGATCTGTACATTACCTTCTGTCAGGCTTGCCAACCATCAACTGGATCCTCAGGCACACTCTCTTGCCAAAGTCAGGTGATCACAAGATGATCAGAGGCCATGCAATTAACTTGCTTCACATCTTTGATGTCCCACAGAATTTCAAAGTCATGAGCCTAATAGTTGAAACTATCAAGAGGACAGCTGCAGATCAGAAGAGGAGTTGTGGGTATGCCCCACAGATCCAGGAGCTAATCAACTCCAGGATGGGCACTGGTACATATCTGCTAGACAAGGAGCACATGCCTATCTATCCAGACTTCGAGGACAACATTGTGGTTATGAATGAGGATGAACCATCTTCTGTGCATGCACAAGCCAAGAAGGAGAAGGCAAAAGCTGAAAAGGCTGCAAGGATGCCAACTACTGAAGAAGCATCTCAGTATCTCCTGAAGAGCAAGCAAGATCAGCTTGGCTACCTGATTGCATCCACTCTGAGGATTGAGAAGGGACTGGCCACCCTGACTCAAAACCAGGAGAGCTTGGAAAGAATCGTGGAACAAAAATTCTATGACTTCGATGTGAAGGTAACTGAGATTCAGTCAGTTGTGGAGCAGCTATAGGATGACATGCAGGAGAGGAAGGGCAGAACAACCACTGATGCATTTGCCAGAGTTCCTAGAGCTCAGAGGTCAACTGCAGTACCAGTACCAGACACTAGAGCCACTTCATCTGCACCAGCTACAGCTTCAGCGCAACCAGCTCCAGCACCTACTCCATCAGCTCCATCTACTTCGACTGAAGCCTTCGTTCTTGGAGTTATTCAGACACCACCACCTGAAGACCAAGCTTGAGAGACGTTTTAGTGCTATGCATTTTCTATGAACTTTTTGGTAACTTGTTGCCAAAGGGGGAGACACATGTATATATCATAGGCTTCGAGAGAGAGCGTTGCTTTTTATTCTCTCTTGCTTTGGTGGTTGAACTTTGTTTGTCTTTTGATTGCTTGAGATACTATGCTATTATCTGTGAGACATTGATGATCATGTGGTTGATCATAAGCTACACTTATGCTTGTTAGATGATATTATCTTACTTATCCTTATATGATCATTCACTTTGCTTGGTGATGAGTGCATGTATTCAATCTTTATTATTTTGAGTGCTCCACCAAGATGTATGTGACATGGAAGAGTAACCCATGATCCTAACTCATTGTGCATTTGCATTCTAAAGCAAATCTTAAGATATGCACAAATTTAGGGGGAGCTCTTGCTTTTCACATACTTCTCAAAGCGACAATATCTTTCACTCTTATTATCATTTGTCAAAGCTTTGATCTATATGTTGTCATCAATTACCAAAAAGGGGGAGACTAAAAGTGCAACTATCCCTGGGTGGTTTTGGTAATTCCTAACAACATATAGCTCATTGAGCTAACATTATTCCAAGATTAATATTTCAGGAAAAGCTCAATGAATGTCATGGCATGGATGAGGAAAGTGGATCCCTCAAAATTCTAAGGACAAAAATTTTGGCTCAAGCTTGAAGCTCAAGACTCTACATTTTATATTTTAGTGATCCAAGATCACATTGAGTCTATAGGAAAAGCCAATACTATCAAGGAGGGATGAGGTGTTGCTTAATGGCTTGCTTGCTCAAAATGCTCAGTGATATGCTCCAAAACCCTCAACTACCTTCCCACATCCACATATGACCTAAACCAAAAGTCAAACTCGGCCCCACCGATTCTTTCTATCCGGCGCCACCGAGTTTCAAATGTCACAGCCACTGCCACAAACCCTAGGAAAATTGGTCTCACCGAGATGGGATTGTAATCTCTCTGTTTCCCTTCGTAACATTTCAGTCTTACCGAGATGAGCGATCGGTCCCACCAAGATTGCTATATAAATTCTCTGTTTCCCTTTTGTAACATTTCGGTCTCACCGAGATGAGCGAATCGGTCCCACCGAGTTTACCTGACCAACTCTATGGTTAGCTTATTACCAAAATCGGTCCCACCGAGTTTGTGTAATCGGTCACACCGAGATTACGTTATGCCCTAACCCTAACCATATCGGTCCTACTGAGTTGCATCTCAGTCCCACCGAAAATCCTAATGGTCACTAGGTTTGCTGAATCGGTCCGACCGAGTTCAACCATTTGGTCCCACCGAGTTTGGAAAATTGTTTGTAACGGTTAGATTTGGTGTGGAGGCTATATATACCCCTCCACCCACTCTTCATTCGTGGAGAGAGCCATCAGAACATACCTACACTTCCAATACACATTTTCTGAGAGAGAACCACCTACACTTGTGTTGAGGTCAAGATATTCCATTCCAACCATATGAATCTTGATCTCTAGCCTTCCCCAAGTTGCTTTCCACTCAAATCTTCTTTCCAACAAATCAAAATCCTGTGAGATAAAGTTGAGTGTTGGGGAGACTATCATTTGAAGCAGAAGAGCAAGGAGTTCATCATCAACACACCATTTGTTACTTCTTGGAGAGTGGTGTCTCCTAGATTGGCTAGGTGTCACTTGGGAGCCTCCGACAAGATTGTGGAGTTGAACCAAGGAGTTTGTAAGGGCAAGGAGATCGCCTACTTCGTGAAGATCTACCGCTAGTGAGGCACGTCCTTCATCAGCGACGGTCGTGATGGAATAGACGAGGTTGCTTCTTAGTGGACCCTCCGTTGGTGGAGCCCTCCGTGGACTCGCGCAACCGTTACCCTCCGTGGGTTGAAGTCTCCATCAACGTGGATGTACGATAGCACCACCTATCGGAACCACGACAAAAACATCCGTTTCTCCAATTGCGTTTGAATCCTCCAAACCCTTCCCTTTACATTCTTGCAAGTTGCATGCTTTACTTTCCGCTGCTCATATACTCTTTTGCATGCTTGCTTGAATTGTGTGGAGATTGCTTGACTTGCGCTAAGATAGCTAAAATCTGCCAAGAACTAAAATTGGGAAAAGGCTAGATTTTTATTTGGTCAAGTAGTCTAATCACCCCCCCTCTAGACATACTTTCGATCCTACACTCGATGAGGCACAAGGTGCGAACATCCCGTTTGTGCCTATATGAATGTGCGAATACAAAGTTGAAACTTAGACTTCGTTATGTGTGAAATTGCAGATGGCATTACTGAAGTCAAGACCCTCACTGGTGAAAGTGAGTAATGTGTCCGCTGATAAAGCGGCTGCAGAATTGAAGGACGAACAGGCCACCCGACGCCAGGTCGAGGAGTGGGTATCTGTAGTAGAGTAAGAGCTCAAGGATGCCGCCCGCAAGTGCAAGTCCCTTGAGGAGGAGAATAAAGTCAAGGCCACCGAGCTTGCCAAGGCCCTTGAGGAGGCCAAAGAGGCGCGACCCGAGTCTAGGGCGGCTCGAGAGGAGGTCCGGCAGGCCGGACAGATAGTGGCCGGTAAGCCCTTTCTTTTACCGACTAAGTTTGGTGATCAGAGCTATGCCTCACTAAATCGACTGTGGAGTTCTCCACACGCTTTTGTGGATCTTTCGAAGAGTGCCGCCGACTCCACGCAATTCTTCCAGGCTCGAGAGGGACATGCGACGGAGAAGCTGTTCTGGTCACAGTTCGCGGCGCGGGAGCGCCCGACGCTGCTAAACGACCAAATGGCCCATTGGGCCGAATTGCATAAGATGTCCAGAGCGGCCATGAAGAACGTCATATTCAGCTATGGCCAGCCGAACCCATTCCGAACAGTTATTTCGGCCTGGCACAGCGACTTGTCGATGCAGCGCCCCGAATCGGCGCGATCAAGCGGTCAGTGTGCATAGAAGGTGCACAGATGGCCTTTGCCCGCGTCAAGATTCACTGGGTGAAGATGAAGGCTGCCGAAGTGGCTGTCGAGGGACCTCCCGGAGGCAAGAACCACCGCACGCTAGAGCGCTATTTAGAGGATGTCCTAGAGGGTGCCTGCTTAATAGAGGGTCAATGCTCAAAGGACATTATGTTCGAATAAATGTACCTGAATTGTCCAGACTTTTTATTATATATGAAGGCTTTGTGATATATTTGTGCCTTTGTCTAAAAGTTCTTCCCTCCTGTGGGGCCGTTTTTATATTTCTGAGTGTTTTCCAGTCGTCGGCTTCACCACCCCCCTCGCGTAGATACTATGGGGGTGTTCGGAATAGCACATGATCACACTTGACCCAACATCTTGGTCCGTGAAGGAGGCGTCAGTGCGGCGAACCAGGCAATCAGACTATGTGGCTTTACCACTCTCACTTAGCCATAGGAGTTTGACGATGGGGCTAGAAGATAGCCCCTGGTATGTACTCGGCTATCCGGTTTAGGATGTGTTATGTATGTGACCGGAAAGACGGTCCTTCGTGTAATACGAAAACAATTGCTAAAGATTTTAATAAGTCTCCCAGTGGCTGACCAGCTCTCGCCACCATCATGATAGTCAGTTTTCGGCTTTCTCTACTAAGGTGCTTGACCGGACGAACCAGAAACACAATCGCAGTAGTTCTCCCTTTAATACCCTAGCCGAACAAACGGAACATAAGGTAGCAAACACAGGAGCGAGGCAACCCAACTATTGACCAAAGACATGATTCGGAGCCGATGCATATAATGCCAAGCTCAGGACGCCGAATTGTGCTTATAAAGCTATTCGGGCTTTTGTTTGGCAACACATGTGTGTCCATATAGAGCCCCTAGCAATTTGTGCCGAGGTGTGAGAGTCAGAAAACTGAGGAGACATCATACAGTCTATGAATATAGTTGATGCCGAATAAAAAATGTTTTCACTAGAATCTGATTGATACGTCAAAGAGTGATCTTACAGAGGGGACCATAATCACCAAGGCCATTTTACATGCCAGGGGTCTAAGAAGAAGGGGAAAAGCTCTATACTGGTTCTTGAATAAAGTTTTGGTCTACAAAATCCTTTGGACCTCCTGTCGCACGCCTGCGCCGCTTTCACCTTAGAGAGAGGAGTTCCTTGACAGGAATGGTCTTCGGAAACCGGGCTCGAAAAGAATCCCTGTAAGTCCGTAGGTTGAGTAGGTTTTAATTCACCTGTGGTAAAAGAGAAAAAATAATTAAGGGGAAGGGGAAGGCCATATAGTTTCAAACCGTACTATGGGCATGTCCGTATTGTGCCTCCACTGATGTCCAAGGTATTTTGAGTGCATAATTATGCATGCGCGGTACGAATTTTGTGAATGTGTGTGGCGAGCGACGGAGGCGAAACTACTAGTCTAGCTATGGAATTACCGAGCTGTCCGCAAGCGGAACTGACCGGTCTTGTTTAATAAAGTCCGGCGGCTTGATGGCCGATGGGGTGTGCATCTTGATAGGGCCGCTCTATACTTCAGTCGTGATGGTCACGGTATGCTCCTCAGTACGGTGGGAGTGTTCCATGTTTCCATTAATTGTACTAATGCCACGTGGACCGGGCATCTTGAGATTTAGATAAGCATAGTGCGGGACCGCATTAAAGCATGCGAAAGCGGTTCGTTCGAGTAGTGTGTGATATCCACTTCGGAAGGGGACAATATCAAAGACCAAGTCCTCGCTTCGGAAGTTGTCTGGCGTGCCAAAGACGACTTCCAATGTTACTGAGCCCGTGCAGCGGGCCACTACACCAGGTACTACTCCTTTAAAGGTAGTTTTAGTGGGCTTGATTCTTGACGGATCTATGCCCATTTTGCGGACGGTGTCCTGATAGAGCAGGTTGAGACTGTTGTCGCCGTCCATAAGGACTTGCGTAAGGTGGAATATGTCGATGATTGGATCAAGGACCAGAGCTGCTAAACCTCCATGACGGATGCTGGTTGGGTGGTCCTTTCGATCGAAGGTGATCGGACAAGCTGACCATGGGTTGAATTTTGGGGCGACCGGCTCGACGGCATAGACGTCCCTTAATGCGTTCTTGTGCTCCCACATGGGAATATGTGTGACATATATCATATTCACCGTTTTTACCTCGGGGGGAAATTTCTTCTGTCCCCCCATGTTCGGTGGGCGAGGCTCTTCGTTGTCGTCCTCACTGGGCGGCCCTTTCCCTTTATGTTCGGCGTCAAGCTTGCTGGCCTGTTTAAAGACCCAACAGTTTCTATTGGTATGATTGGCAGGCTTATCGGGGGTGTCGTGAATCTGGCAAGATCGATCGAGTATTCTGTCCAAACTAGATGGACCATCTCTGTTTCCTTTGAATGGCTTCTTCTGTTGACCGAATTTAGAGCCATTGAATCCAGCGTTAGCCATTGCGTCTTCGGTACTTTCGTAATTGATTCGATGCTTGTGCTTGTTGCGCCGTGGTTTGCCATTGACGTCCATGGCTTCAGAGGTGCCAGGGTCGCTGGTGCTATTGCTTCTACAGGCTAGCCAACTGTCTTCTTCCGCGCAAAAGCGGGTCATGAGTGCGGTAAGTGAAGGAAATATGCCCTAGAGGCAATAATAAAGTTATTATTTTATTTCCTTAATATCATGATAAATGTTTATTGTTCATGCTAGAATTGTATTATCCGGAAACATAATAGTTTTGTGAATACATAGACAAACTAAACGTCACTAGTATGCCTCTACTTGACTAGCTCGTTAATCAGAGATGGTTAAGTTTCCTAACCATAGACATGTGTTGTCATTTGATTAACGGGATCACATTATTAGGAGAATGATGTGATTGACATGACCCATTCCATTAGCTTAGCACCCGATCATTTAGTATGTTGCTATTGCTTTCTTCATGACTTATACATGTTGCTATGACTATGAGATTATGCAACTCCCATTTGCCGGAGGAACACTTTGTGTGCTACCAAACGTCACAACGTAACTGGGTGATTATAAAGCAACTCTACAGCTGTCTCCAAAGGTACATGTTGGGTTGGCGTATTTCGAGATTAGGATTTGTCACTCTGATTGTCGGAGAGGTATCTCTGGGCCCTCTCGGTAATGCACATCACATAAGCCTTGCAAGCATTGCAACTAATGAGTTAGTTGTGAGATGATGTATTACGAAACAAGTAAAGAGACTTGCCGGTAACGAGATTGAACTAGGTATTGAGATACCAACGATCGAATCTCAGGCAAGTAACATACCGATGACAAAGGGAACAAAGTATGTTGTTATGCGGTCTGGCCGATAAAAGATCTTCGTAGAATATGTGGGAGCCAATATGAGCATCCAGGTTCCGCTATTGGTTATTGACCGGAGACATGTCTCAGTCATGTCTACATTGTTCTCGAACCCGTAGGGTCCGCACGCTTAACGTTACGATGACAGGTTCATTATGAGTTTATATATTTTGATGTACCAAAGTTAGTTCCGAGTCCCAGATGTGATCACGGACATGACGAGGAGTCTTGAAATGGTTGAGACATAAAGATTGATATATTGGAAGCCTATGTTTGGACATCGGAAGTGTTTCGGGTGAAATAGGCATTTTACCGG
Organism: Triticum urartu; assembly: GCF_056163025.1. NCBI lineage: Eukaryota > Viridiplantae > Streptophyta > Magnoliopsida > Poales > Poaceae > Triticum > Triticum urartu. The sequence continues at coordinate 98,562,871 of NC_141877.1, forward strand.
AGTACCGGGAGGTTACCGGAACCCCCCGGTAACCTAATGGGCCTTAATGGGCCTAGTGGAGGAAGAGGAGAGGAGGCCTAGGGGCTGCCGCGCGCCCCTCCCCCCAAGTCCGAATTGGACAAGGAGGGGGGGCGGCACCCCCCCTTTCCTTTCTTCCCTCTCTTCCTTCTTCCCCAAGTCCTAATCCAACTAGGGAAAGGGGGGAGTCCTACTCCCGGTAGGAGTAGGACTCCTCCTGCGCGCCTCCTCCTAGGGCCGGCCGCACCCCCCTTGGCTTCTTTACATACGGGGGCAGGGGGCACCCCTAGACACACAAGTTGATCTCTAAGATCGTTCTCTTAGCCATGTGCGGTGCCCCCTTCCACCATAGTACTCGATAATATTGTAGTGGTGCTTAGGCGAAGCCCTACGACAGTAGAACATCAAGATCGTCACCACGCCGTCGTGCTGACGGAACTCTTCCCCGACACTTTGCTGGATCGGAGTCTGGGGATCGTCATCGAGCTGAACGTGTGCTAGAACTCGGAGGTGCCGTAGTTTCGGTGCTTGATCGGTCGGGCCGTGAAGACGTACGACTAAATCAACCGCGTTGTCATAACGCTTCCGCTATCAGTCTACAAGGGTATGTAGATCATACTCTCCCCTCTCGTTGCTATACATCACCATGATCTTGCGTGTGCATAGGAATTTTTTGGAAATTACTACGTTCCCCAAAAGTAAGGGCTGCCATGGACTTCGGCTTTTCTTGACCGAGGTGTCGGGCGAGCCATTCGTCGCGAGCGCTGTGTTTAAAGGCCGCGAGGGCTTCGGCATCCGGACAGTCAATGATTTGGTTCTTTTTAATTAAGAACCTTGTCCAGAGTTTCCGGGCTAACTCTCCGGGTTGATGGACTATGTGACTGAGGTCATCGGCATCCAGTGGTCGTACATAGGTACCTTGGAAGTTGTCTCTAAAAGCATCTTCCAAATCTTCCCAGCTGCCAATAGAATTTTCTGGGAGGCTGTTTAACCAGTGCCATGCTGGTCCCTTCAGTTTCAAGGGGAGATATTTGATGGCATATAGGTCGTCACCGCGAGCCATGTGTATGTGGAGAATAAAATCTTCAATCCAGACTGCGGGGGTCCGTCGTGCCGTCGTATGAGTCAATGTTCATGTGTTTAAACCCTTCTGGGAACTGATGCTCCATTACCTCATCGGTGAAACATAGGGGGTGTGCGGTGCCTCTGTATCGGGCAATGTCGCAAAGCAGTTCGGATGAAGTGCATATGCGATTTTTGGCCCGAGTGAGGTTGTTCTTGTTGCGCCAAGCCTGACGGTCGTCCTCTCGTGCTGGGGCACGTCCCCTTGATCTGTAGATTGATCTGGTTTGACCGGCAATATTGTCCAGGTCCTGTCGTAGGTCATATGTATATTCTGGAGCCGTTGTTCCCTTGATTTTATGGCGAGGTGGTGCGGGCTGGTGCTCGGCTTGAGTTGCCGCTCTGTCCCGGCCACGTGGTGGTCGGTCGGTTTGTCAGCAGTGTCGTGCATTGGCGGCATGGGCTCCTGTGCCTCATCGTTGAAGTGGGGTAGCAGCTTGCGCTTCGGGTAGCTCTTTGTTGGGCGTTCGAGGCCGTATTCCTCGGCTGCCCAGACGTTAGTCCATCTGTCATTGAGTAAGTCCTGATCAGCTTGATGTTGCTGCTGCTTCTTTTTCAGGCTTCTTGAGGTGGCGATTAGCCAGCGCTTAAAGCACTCTTGTTCGAGGGGTTCCTCCGACACGATGAAATCTTCGTCACCGAGGCTCACATCTTCTTCGGAGGTTGGTAGGTAGTTACTATCCTCCGAACCCTCGTTCTCAACAAGATCGTCGGGGTTTACCCGCCCATCCTCCCAATCATCCTGTTCGGGTGTTGGCTCTATAGGGGCTTCAGGGTCTTCGGCATTCTTTGGAGTATTATTGTCTTTGGTGCCGATATTGTCGTCTTTGTCGCAACGCGATTTTGAGCGACGCCACTGACATCGACGCTTTGGAGGGGCTTCGGCAGGCTTGTCCTCAACCGGATTCTCCTTGCCGTCATCGTCATACTCTTTGGGTGTGTCCACCATGTACACGTCATATGTGGAGGTGGTCGTCCATTGTCCGATAAACGGAGGGTTTTGGCCTTGTTCCTCTCCAGCATCGTCGTCCATACCGTCGATGTCTTCGGAGGCGTAATCCAGCATGTCGGTTAGATCTTCGACAGTGCCTATGAAGTGGGTGGTGGGTGGGACGTAAAATTCCCGGCTCTCAGCCCCTAGTCTGGGATGGACATAATTCAGAAGCGATCGTTCCGTAATGGTGAGTGATCGCATTAAGTCCAGAGCCTTGTTTAAAGGAGAGGATCGGATGGAGAAACGCGAGTCCATGGGGCTGCCCGGAGTTGGAGCCTCCAGGCGGTGCCCGCTTGACACGGACCTCGAGAGTTTGAACCTAGAGTCTGGCGGAGTGTCTGACGCTTCTCCGGCAGCAAGCTCGATAATTGCAGGGAGTTCCACAGGCTCTAGACTCCCATCTTCGGACCTGTCGGCCTACTCTCGATCTAAGGTCAGAGCAGTAATTGGGGCCGCGAACCCCTCGAGGATCAAATCTCCTCGGATATCAGCGACATGGTTTAGGTTCCTGAAACTGATCTGATGACCAAGGGCGTAGTTGTCGATCTACTCGAGGTGGCCAATCGAGTTGGCACGCAACGCGAAGCCACCGAATACAAAAATTTGGCCCGGCGGGAAATCTCCCCTGAAACAGCATCATTGTGGATGATCGAACGAGCCATTGAATCCTTTGTTGACCACACAGAGGAACTCTCAATAAAGCACCAATGTCTGTGTGAAAACCAGCAGATCTCGGGTAGGGGGTCCTGAACTCTACGTCCGAGGAACGGAAGTAACAGGAGGCAGGGGACACGATGTTTACCCAGGTTTGGGCCCTCTTCACGGAGGTAAAACCCTATGTCCTGCTTGATTGACTTTTACGAGTATAGGGGTTACAAGAGTTGATCTACCACGAGATCGTAATGGCTAAACCCTAGATGTCTAGCCTGTCTGATTATGACTTCCTCTACGGATTAAACCCTCTGGTTTATATAGACACCGGAGGGGGCTAGGGTTTGTACAGAGTCAGTTAATAGAGAAAGGAATCTTCGTATCCGAACGCCAAGGAGAGTCCCATCTGGACACGGGGGGGATCCTTCTATCTTGTATCTTCACGGCCCACCAGTCCGGCCTACGTCACATTACCCGGACGCCCAGGGACCCCCTAATCCAGGACTCCCTCACCCGTGTACCCTCAAGAATGCTTTGTTTATTATAAGAGACCGTTTTGGCATGTCCTTTGCCTCAAAAGGATTGGGCGACCTTGCTGCACTGTTTTTACTATTATTGTTACTTGCTCGTTACAAATTATCTTGCTAACAAACTACTCCGCAACTTAGAATTTCAGCACTTGCAGACATTACCATGCTGAAAACCACTTGTCATTTCCTTCTGATCCTCGTTGGGTACGACACTCTTACTTATTGAAAAGAGTTACAATTGATCCCCTATACTTGTGGGTCATCAAACAGCGATGGCATGAATACTTCATAAATTATAGATACGTTGGAGACGTATCAGTATCCCCAAGCTTAATTCCTACTCGTCCAAGAGTAGGTAAATGATAAAAGAAATAATTTATGAAGTGTGAATGCTAGCATAGTGCTTAAGTTTGATTAGTGATAATTTTAATAACTTTTCCTAGCATCATAACAACAATTATTTCTCATAAAGCTTCTGATGTTAAGGTAGTAACAAATTCATGTGCTAAGGTTCAAACAATGAATTCTCTTGAAACTCCACAACCTATATTCTTAGTCACCAACAATTGCAGTTCAACTTATTCAACAGAGTCTAACTAAGAGCTCCACATACTTAGTCATCACATAGTCTTCTATGATTGCTAGTACTCAAAGCATATTCTTAGAACGAATGGCATCCATCGAACATAGAGAAAGATAGGGGCTTAATGTTGCGCCTCCCTACTCATTTATCATAGAGATAATTGTCAACAATAGTAATTCATGATCAAATATATTTGAATGGTCATATGTGCCTAGATCTTTCCCCACCACATGATGCTTGCCAACTAGAGAATAATTGAGGTTGAAATAAGAATGCGTACTATCGACTCTTGCATAAAAGTAAATACTGAAACGTAAAAGATAGGCCATTCGCAGAGGGGAATAGAGGTTGTCATGCGCTTTTTATTTGGATGCCCAAGCTCTTAATGCAAAGGAACTTCATGTTATATTGCCCCTTATGATAGAAACCTTTATTATGCAGTCCGTCACTTTTAGTACATTGCCATCACAAGTTCGCATGACGCTCAATTTTCCCTTACAATAAAAGATCAAACATATTTAGGAGTAATTTTTAATGCTTTGTGCGCCGATGACAACTTACTTGAAGGATCTTATTCAATACATAGGTAAGTATGGTGGACACTCGTGGCCAGAAACTGGGTTTAAGGGTTTTTGGATGCACAAGTAGTATCTCTAGTTAGTACAAATTTTTGGCTAGCAAAAGATCCTAGGCAAACACCACATGTTGGAGGATCCATGACAATATAACTTCTATGCAAATATACACAACCATAACTCATTACGTTGTCTTCCTTGCCCAACTTCAACTAATTTGCTCAAGTTTTAAAATAATTAATGGGTATTCACAATCATAGAAGATGTTCAAGATAATATATTTTATGTGAATGTTCTCTTCCTTATACTAATCATTCATGAATTGCTTGTATGACCAATATTGTGATTGTCAAGCTTCAAAATATCTCACTTTCTAAACCCAATGTGAAGATACTACTAGGCAAAATATGAATATATAATTTCAACTTCATGATATTCAATTCATTTAACAATTTACTCATATGATATAAGTTAAGCACGGGATTAAATGACAAACTACTCCAAAAATATGTAAGTGAAGCCTGATACTAACCGACAATTGTTGATGAAGAAAGGTGGGATGCCTACCGGGGCATCCCCAAGCTTACATGCTTGAGACTTCTTGAAATATTATCTTGGGATGCCTTGGTCATCCCCAAGCTTGAGCTTTCGTGTCTCCTTAATTCCTTTTATATCACGGCTTCCCTAAATCTTAAAAACTTCATCCACACAAAACTCAACAAGAACTCGTGAGATGAGTTAGTATAAATCAATGCAATAAACTTATCATTATCTACTGTAGAAAATCACTAAAATTATTATTTAACATGGCATATGAAATTCCCCTTCATATTTAATACTCTTATGCTCAAATAGAATCATTAAACAAGCAAACATAATAGCAATCTGTCAAAACAGGACAGTCTATAAAGAATGCAAGAACATTCATACTTCTGTAACTCCAAAAATTCTGAAACTTTACTAAAATGTAGAAAATTTATCATAGCTTATTTTGCAAAAACATTCAACATTTTATCACATTCTGACTTTTCTCGGGAATTTTTGCAACTGCGCTAAACTTTCTGTTTTGAAACAGCAACAAATAGCCTTGCAAAATAAGCAAGGTAAAGGCTATACTTGACATTTTTATTGAAGTAAAAGATATAAAACATTATTATAAATACAAGCAAGCAAATCCTAACAAAATAAAATGATGCTCCAAGAAAAACACATACCATGTGATGAATGAAAATATAGCTATAAGTGAGGTTACCCATAATGTTGGAGACGAAAGAGGGGATGCCTTCTGGGGCATCCCCAAGCTTAGTTGCTTGGATATTCCTTGAATATTACCTTGGTGGTGCCTTGGGCATCCCCAAGCTTAGGGTATTGTCACTCCTTATTCTCCTCATATTGATATCTCACCTAAAACTTGAAAACTTCAATCCCACAAAACTTAACGGAACTTTGCGAGATAGGTTAGTATGATAAGGAGCAAACCATTCACTTTGGTACTGTCAAAGACAAGATTCAAAATTGTTCTAACACAATGCCTACTGTACCTTATCATTTCCACAATTCATATTGAGCAATATAAGCCATAGAAACCAGGAAACAAGCAAACTATGCATTGAAAATAGAATCTATCAAAATCAGAATAGTCTGTAATGATCTGGACAACTACCATACTACTGAAAATCCAAAAATTATGAAAAATTAGGACAAATAGAAAATTTTTATATCAATAATCTGTAAAAAAATTCAGAATTTTATCACGTTCTAGCAGAGCATATCAATTCTGTTACTGGGCGCAAAAGTTTCTATTTTTGCACAAAATCAAATCAATTATCATCCACACTATCCAAAATGCTTTACTTATTGAAACAAAAGCTATAAAACATGATTACTATACTAGATTAATCATGTGAACACACAAAAACAGTAGGTAAATGTGTTGGGTTGTCTCACAACAAGTGATTTTCTTTAATGTCTTTTAGCTAGGCACGATGATTTCAATGATACTCGCATAAAAGTTAAGAATTGAAACATAATGAGAGCATCATGAAACATATGGCAAGCACATTTAAGCCTAACCCACTTCCTATGCATAGGAATTTTGTGAACAAATAATATATGGAGCAAGAATCAACTAGCATAGGATGGCAAAATAAGCATGACTTCAAAATTTTCAACACATAAAGAGGAAACTTGATGTTGTTGAAATATGTAGAAGCATATATTCCTTTCTCATAGTAATTTTCAGTAGCATCATGAATGAATTCAACAATATAACTATCACATAAAGCATTCTTTTCATGATCGGTAAGCATAGAAATTTTACTACTCTCCACATAAGCAAATTTATTCTCATGAATAGTAGCGGGAGCAAACTCAACAAAATAACTATCATGAGATACTTGGTTTACATAATCAATTTGAGCATTAAAATCATGATGATAAGATTAATGGTGATCATTCTTATTTATAGCATACATGTCATCACAATAATCATCATAGATAAAAATTCTCATAATAATCAATTGAAACCTCTTTTGAAATAGTGGATTCATCATTGATAAAGTGATGACCTCTCCAAATCAACTTTCAATATAATCATCATAAATAGGAGGCATGCAATCATCATAATAAATTTTCTCATCGAACTTGGGGAACTAAAAATATCATCTTCATCAAACATTGCATCCCCAAGCTTATGGCTTTGCATATCATTAGCATCATGGATATTAAAAGAGTTCATACCAACAACATTACAATCGTGCTCATCATTCAAACATTTTTTGTCAAACATTTTATAGAATTCTTCTTCTATCAATTGAGCACAATTTTCCTTTCCATCATTTTCAAGGAAGACATAATAAAGATGAATAATATGTGACCACCTCAATTCCATTTTTTAGTAGTTTTCTTTTTACAAACCAAACTAGTGATAAAACAAGAAACTAAAAGATTCAATTCCAAGATCTAAAGATATACTTTCAATGACCCACCTCCCCGGCAACGGCGCCAGAAAAGAGCTCGATGTCTACTACACAACGTGTTCTTGTAGACTCGCATTGGGACTCCAAGCGCAGAGTTTTGTAGGATAGTAGCAAATTTCCCTCAAGTGGATGAGCTAAGGTTTATCAATCTGTGGAAGGCGTAGGACGAAGATGGTCTCTCTCAAACAACCCTGCAACCAAATAATAAAAAGTGTCTTGTGTCCCCAACACACCAAATACAATGTTACTTTGTATAGGTGCACTAGTTCGTTGAAGAGATGGTGATACAAGTGTAGTAATGATCGTATATATTGATTTTTGTAATAGTAACAATAAAAAACAGCAATGTAGCAACTAACAAAAGTGAGCGCGAACGGTATTGAAATGCTTGAAAATGAGGCCTAGGGTTCGTACTTTCGCTAGTGCAATATCTCAACAATGCTAATATAATTGGATCATATAATCATCCCTCAATTTGTGATGAAGAATCACTCCAAAGTTACTATCTAGCAGAGAACATAAGAAGAATTTTTTTGTAGGGTATGAAACCACCTCGAAGCTATTCTTTTCGATCAATCTATCCAAGAGTCTGTACTAAAATAACACCAAATAATTTCAGATCCATAATACTCAATCCAACACAAAGAACCTCAAAGAGTGCCCCAAGATTTCTACCGGAGAAACAAGGACAAGAACATCCATCAACCCCTATGCATATATTACCCCAATGTCTCCTCAGGAATCCGCGAGTTGAGTGCCAAAACACATATCAAGTGAATCAATATGATACCCCATTGTCACCATGGGTATTCATAGCAAGACATACAACAAGTGTTCTCAAATCCATAGAAGTGTTCAATCCGATAAGAACAAAATCTCAAAGGGAAAACTCAATTCACAACAGGATAGAGAGGGGAAAACACCATATGATCCAACTATACTAACAAAGCCCGCGATGCATCAAGATCGTGCCATCTCAAGAACACGAGAGAGAGAGAGAGAGATTAAACACATAGCTACTGGTACAAACCCTCAGCCCCAAGGGTGGATTACTCCCTCCTCATCATGGTGGCTGTTGGGATGATGAAGAAGGCCACCGGTGATGATTTCCCCCTCCGGCAGGGTGCCGGAACGGGGTCTATATTGCCTTTTCATGGCTACAAAGGCTTGCGGCGGCGGAACTTCTGATCTAGGGTCATTTCTGATGGTTTCTCTATTTATAGGATTTTTCAGCATTGGAATCACACGAAGATGGGCCTCAAGGGGAGCACAGCCCACCTGGGCGCGCCTGGGCCTCCCTGCATGCCCAGGTGTTTTGTGCTCGCCTCCTTCACCTTATGGCCCTCTCACGAAGCTTCTAGTACCTCTTTTGTTCCAAAAAATCATCAAAAAGTTTCATTGCATTTCGAGAACTTTTATTTCTGCATAAAAAACAACATCACGGTAGTTCTGCTGAAAATAGCGTCAGTCTAGGTTAGTTCCATCCAAATCATGCCAAAACCATATAAAATTGTTGTAAACATGGCATTAATACTTCATAAATTATAGATACATTGGAGACATGTCAATGTCTTACCTAATGATAATAATTATGAGGGCCTCCAAAACACCTCTTGCCCAAGAGCAGCTCCAACTAGGGTTTCTCGCCTCCTGTCGGTGCCACTGTCGATCTTCTGTGGCCTTAGAGCCATGGAGGCATGTTGGATCCTGGCTTTTCCGGCAGGAGGGATCCTTCTCCCTTCTTAGGTGTTGTTTTCGCATTTGTATAGGGTATGTGTCCTGCTGAAGAACACGACGCGGCGATGGCTCCCAGAAGATGGAAATAAGTTCTCCCTGGCTAGCCCCCGTATCGGTGATGCGTATACCGTCATCGGAGGGCATGTGGAGTTTGTGCCTCCTACGGATCTTGCAGGATTCAACCGGTGTTTGTCTTCGATGGATTTGTTTCGATTCGTTCTTCGTTCCTCTATGTACATATGCCTATAGGTGGATCCTTCCAATCCACACTTCTCTTCATTGGTGATGATTGTTGTTCTGGTGCGCTAGTCCTTTGGGGTTTTAGCACGAGGACTTCCTGACTGTCTACTACAACAATGTTTTTCCGGCTTCCGTGGGGGAGGGGTGATGACGGTGGCGTGACTTTGGCTCTCCCAGTGCTTGTATTCGTCATTAGATGGTCTACAAACATGGATGTAATTTATTTTACTTCTGGTGTTCTTTCTACTTCCATGATGTTAGATGAACATGTTGGAAGTTTCCTCGTAGAAAAAACCCGAGTCGGACCAACTTAGCATTTTTAGCTCACCAAGAAAACAAGTTTAACAAGCCCAACTTTGAGTACTCAATAAACTCGTTAATATCCTTCTGAGAAAAACGATTCGGTCCCTCACATCTTCCTCACATGGGAGACTCGTGGGCGACTAGGGTTCACGGCTCTACCACCACCCTCCCTCCTTCATCTCCTTCGTGGCTGCCAGAGGGGGACGCCAAAAACACTCACACGGACGCCGGTGAAGGTGGTGGAAGGGCTCACGTCGCTCTGTTTCTCAAGCAGAGAGCATTGGAGTTTGGGACGGCAGCCTTGGGTGGTGAGGTGACAGGCGGTGACGTTTTGGCGAAAGCCAGCGCCCACGGGTGCTGGTGGCAACACCCTAGATATACATATACACAAGACCCTAGAGATTATCTTTTTAACACTTTTCAAACTATATTTCTGCACTTACTCATGTACATATACATATACACAAGACCATAGATACTGTTTTTTAAACCATTTTCTGCACATAATTCATGTATCGGCAGTTTAAATTTGAATTATTTTCACTTAATGCTTGTAAAATGCACTAAATGACTTAAATGTAGCAAATGAATCCAGAAAAATGCTAAAATTGAACATGAATGATGACATGGTGTATGTCAAGTTTAAAAAAATCAAGGTCAGACGGCAAAGAAAATGTCAATTATCTTTCAAACCTATCTCAAAACCATTTTGCTCCGAAAAAACTTGTGCAATCAATCACACAGGGTTCAAATCGGTTAACAATGTATAACTGTTGAGTCACTCGCTCGTACATAGTTTGCAAAAAGTGTGTACAATAGACGTCTCGTGACATAAATATTCTCTTGTCCCACCATCTCCTTCCCCGTTCCTCCTTCCCTCTTCCCTCAACGCCTCCAAATCCTCCTCATTGTACACAACTCATGCCTCTGAAAGGTGGACCTCCCTCTCACTCGCAGAAGTGTATGATGTCATCACGCACACACAGAAGTGGCCATGGTGCATGCCCAGATGAGACCGAGAAGTGGTGTCCTACGCAGATAAGGTCACGGTGGCACGCATAGATGAGGCTGTGGTCGTGAAAGTAAATCACGGTTACGGCTACTGCGACTGCGAAGGCACATGTGGATGAGACCTTTGTTGTATATGCATGCACAATATAGGTCTTGGAAGAACTCAAGGTTGTGCCCGCGGTTGCATGCGTCGATTTGGCCGCAGATGCGCTTCCGCACACGTGGATTCGACCGTGTCCGTTGTCTTTTTCGTGCTCACCAACAGTGTGTAGGACGAGAAGAGCAATGAATGGACCTATGCATTATTCAAGGACATGGTCGATGCCGACAAGGATCTAGATACTTCCTTCAGAGAAAGGATGTTGCTCAGTGTCGGTGTACTAGAGTAGGGGTACCCTAGTATCCCGAACTTGTGCACGGGCAGTCGCAGCATCCCGGGGCAAGGCTTGCCGGGTGACCGCCAAGGTCCTCCGTGGTTCCTTTGGAGCCATTCAAGAACAAAGTATCCAAACCAAGGCATCTCAAGACCCCGGCAAGAGGAGCTTGCCGGGAAGGCCAACCAAGGCATCTCAAGACCCCGGCAAGAGGAGCTTGCCGGGAAGGCCAACCAAGGCATCTCAAGACCCCGACAAGAGGAGCTTGCCGGGAAGGCCACCCAAGGCATCTCAAGGAACTTGCCGCGACGCGCCGCGCGTCCCGGCAAGGCCCGGTGAGCGACAAGCTCCCGGACGCGACAAGACAACGACCGCGGCAAGGCGCTTGCTGCGACAAGCCACCACTCTGTGCCCGCGCTCCAGCACATCCACCAACGTGTCGCTCTGGGACCCTTCCAGGCGTGCGTGGCGGGAGGCTGTGCAGCCAGCGGTGCGCGGTGGCAAGCGGCGCTGACAAGTTTGCCATCATGGCGAGCGGTGGCGTCCCTGACGGTCCCTTTTGCACTGTTTAGGCGACACAGACGGGCATTTAATACCCTTGTCCCCTGCCGTCAGGGTTAGGTATGATACACAGTAGCAGGTAGCTGTACCTAACGCAGCACCTTTCCATTTTTACCCTTGTCTACGTTGCCACCTGTCGGTGACCCCTTGAGCATATAAAAGGAGGCCCATGCGCAACGTAGAGAGGGCGAGCAGGTTTAGAGAACACTCACGCTCGGTCTCGTTAGCTACTGGCGTGTACTGTAGCACTCCGCGCTCCCGAGCAAGAACTCAATACAAACCACAGAGCAGGAGTAGGGTTTTACGCATCCGTGCGGCCCGAACCTGGGTAAACCGCTCGCGTGCTTCGCCTCGATCCGCTCTTCATGCGATCTCCGCCCCCGCCGAACCGAAAGGGACCCGGCGGGCACCTATGGGACCGGTGGGCACCTATGGGACAAGAAGCACGCCAGCGCCGGCGCCTTGCAGCGAAAAGGCACCATCAAAGTACATCAGCCACTCTTTGCTTGCTTCCTTGACCGGGATGCTCGTTTCCGGAATTTCTTCGTCTGGTGTTGGCGTCCATTCTGCTATGAATTCTGCCAATGCTCTGCTTTAGATAGTTGAAGTACTCTCAAACTTGAGGCCAAAGCTTGACAGTTCCAGTGCCCACTCAAGAATCCTGCCTGTCGCGTCTGGATTCTGTAGTATCCTCTTCAGCGGAAAGCGAGTGACAACTGTGATCTCATGTGCTTGGAAGTAATGGCGCAGCTTTCTCGAGGCCATGAGAAGGCCGAAAAGCAATTTCTGCACGCCAGAGTACCGTGACCTAGCCCCCTGCAGAAGGGAACTGACAAAGTAAACTGGGCGCTGCACCATTTTCTTCTGTATCTCCTCGCGCATCTGCGCAGATCCATGCTTGTTGGGACCAGAGCTTGTCGGGGAAGCCCCATGCTTGTCGATGGATGTGCTTGCCGTGGTTGCTGGCTCGTCATCTGCCTCCCTCTCTACTACTAACGCAGCACTAACCACTTGATTGGTTGCTGCTATATACAGCAGCAACTTCTCTTGTGGTTTAGGTGCGACAAGTATTGTAGGGGAGGACAGGTATCTCTTCAAGTCTTGCAGCGCAGCCTCCGCTTCCAGAGTCCATTTCATTGGACCTGCCTTTTTCAAAAATTTGAAAAACGGCAGGGCGCGCTCAGCAGACCTAGAGATAAACCTGCTAAGAGCAGCCATGCAACCGGCAAGTCTTTGTACATCCTTGACGCGCTTTGGTACTTCAATCTGCTCAATGGCCTTGATCTTGTCGGGATTGGCTTCGATTCCCCGCTGAGACACAAAGAACCCGAGAAGCTTGCCGGAGGGGACTCCAAACACACACTTCTCGGGGTTGAGCTTGAGGTTGATCTTGCGCAGATTTGCAAAGGTCTCGTCTAAATCTTGGATCAGAGTTGCCTTGTCCTTGCTCTTGACCACTATGTCATCCATGTAGGCTTCCACATTTCTGTGTATTTGTGGCTCAAGAGCAACATGGACTACTCTTGCAAATGTTGAACCAGCATTTTTTAATCCGAAAGGCATCCGTATGAAACAGTACGTGCCACATGGAGTAATGAATGCGGTCTTCTCCTCATCCTCTTCTGCCATGAAGATCTGATGGTACCCTGAGTATGCATCAAGAAATGAAAGAAAATCACATCCGGCTGTGGAGTCAACAATCTGGTCAATGCGCGGCAAAGGAAATGGGTCTTTGGGACAATCTTTGTTAACATCGATAAAATCGATACAAAGTCTCCATTTCCCGTTCGCCTTGTGCACGACTACAGGATTGGCCAACCACGTAGGATGGAGCACTCCTCTGACAAGGCCTGCTGCTTCCAACTTCTTGATCTCTTCTGCAATGAATTCTTGGCGCTCCACTGCTTGCTTCCTGACCTTCTGCTTGACGGGCCACGCGTGAGGACAAACGGCAAGGTGGTGCTCAATTACTTTCCTGGGAACACCGGGGATGTCAGACAGTTGCCACGCAAACACGTCGACATTCACCCGCATGAAAGCAATGAGCGCGCTTTCCTATTTAGGGTTGAGAGTGGCACTGATGGTGAAGGTACCACCAGTGCCGTCCTCCTTGGCGGACACCTTCTTCGTCTCTGGCGGAGCTGCCATTGTCTTCTTACACTTGCCGGTGGAGCTCGATGGTGCGTCCTCGACAGCAGCGCAGCACTCCGAAGAGGTGCGCTTGCCGGAGTGGGCATCAGAACTCTTGCCGGACTTGGTCTTCTTCTTCCCCCGGGAGCTTCAACGGCAGGTGACTTGTGATCTGCTGCCGCTGCCGCTTCCCGGTAGATCTTGTCGGCACAGATAAGAGCATCCTTCTTGTCGCCAGGGACAGAGATGACGCTTATCGGGCCTGGCATCTTCAGCATGTTGTATGCGTGGTGAGAGGCTGCCATGAACTTGGCGAGTGCTGGACGGCCAAGTATCCCATTGTAAGGCAATGGAATATCGGCAACGTCAAAAGTGACCCTCTTAGTCCTGAAGTTCAGCTCGCTGCCAAATGTTACTGGCAACGTGACCTTCCCCTTCGGCTTGCTCCTTCCCGGGTTAATTCCTTGGAATGTGCCGGTCTCTTCAAGCTCGCTGTCAGGGATCTGGAGTTTCTAGAGTACAGCGGAGGAGATCAGGTTCAAGCCAGCCCCGCCGTCAACTAGCATCTTAGTGACCTTGAGGTTGCGGATAGTTGGTGAAACCAACATCGGCAAGCACCCGACCGCAGTTGTGCGATCAGGGTGGTCCTCAATGTCAAAGATGATAGGCGTGTTGGACCATTTCAGAAGCTTGCGTGACTCGACAGGTGGTTCTGCTGCATTGACTTCCCGCACCCACTGCTTGAGTTGGCGGTGTGAAGTATGTAGAGAAGCACCGCCGTCAACGCACAAGACCTCTGTGGCTTTCTGGAACTCCTGGTCACTGGTCTCGACATCATCCATGTCTTCGTCGTCGTCGTCATCTTCATCCTTGTCGCGGCCGCGGGGAGGTCTGTCTCCTTGCCGCTGCTTGGCCTTGCCGCGGCGTCCTCCCTCGCTGTCGACAACGGCCTAAACGCTGCCCCTCCTCCCCTTCACCGGCGGAGGGGGATACGTCCGGATCTGTAACCAGCGGTGAGGATAGAAAGCCAGTGTTTTTGAAGGGAGAAAGACGGTGTTACTACCCCTATCTTGTTTAAATCTGGAGAGGATGAGTGTGTGTGAATAGAGCAACCCTAGCAAGCAAGCGTGGAGGCTCCGGCCTATATATACATAGTGAGCAACCCTAGCAAGCAAGCAACCCCTATCTTCGTCAACTCGTACAAGACCGAGAAATTTCATTACTACAACGCCCTCTCCCTCGCGGACTGAGCTCCGGTGCCTTAACTGCACCTGCCTTTGGCTGCATGACAGGAGGGCCAACCACCTGTTGGGCCCACCTGTCATGGACGCAAAGGTAGGAGCAGTAAGTTGAAGCTTTCGCTATCCCTCCCGCACGAGGTCGACGGGCATGCAGCAGTGCATTCAATACTGTAGAAGTAGGAGTAATCATTATTGTTCGTCTTCTCGAAGAGGCGAAGAGCCAAGCGCAACCCGAACATGGCAGTTGCGAATGCTCGCGTGGTGCGGTTCCTTGGAGTACTAGCCAGGCTCTTGCATGAGACAAAATTGCTATTGTTTAACAATTAAACTCCATTATCCATTGGTTGATACTCATGCTGCATAGGTCCACGCGCTCAGCACCGTTTCCTCCTGGGGTCACCAATGTTTATTTGCTAATTAATAGCATTGCATGCAATGAACTAGCCATTGCAAGTCATTAAAAGCATGCACACTTCTCATCTCTTATTGCTTGATATGTCAAGAAACAAGAAACAAGGTAGAAGTTAATGCACCGCGCCTAAGTGTTTTGGGACTATTTGGTTTTCGTAAGGCATGTCACAGTGGGGAGTAACTTAGACTAGTGTCATGCATATGACACTAGCCTAAATTACTATCTTCATAATGCAAAGTAACATGATAGTAGTATTTTAGATGGCTTCATTTATTAGCTTGTAGACTCATCTTATCTTGAAAAGCGCTATGTTACAGTAACAAATTATGTTACCACCTCTCATTAATTACTTGCCACATAAGCAAAAAATTCTTGGAGTGCGCTATGTTACTAGCTAAGTTACTCCCACTATGGCTAGCCTAAGATGACTTAAACACCTAGACAGAGGGAGTAGTATAGCCCTGTAAACCGGAAAGGAGTATTTGCCTTTCTAGAAATTTCAATAAGTGACTAGACTACACCGTGTGCAGTACACCCTCCCTTCCTGTTTATAGGGCTCAAATCTCAAATCTCATGAACCAAGGCATTTTGCGATTGGAGGAATGTATCTCGTACTTTACAAAACTACCCTAATTAAACTCATGCATTAATTACGTAGTTCTCTCATTTTCCTCTCCACCTTGGTCGCGGTGCACAATATTGAGCACTCCTATATGACTAGCCGCTCTATCTACATGCGGGACATTTCAAAGCATCCGGGCCCGCGTGCCATCCACCAAATCACAGCGAGGTGCTACAGTCGAGACTCACCTGTAACCCCGATGTGGCCGTCATGACCCGTCATATCACAAAACCCGCACCTTTAGCAGCAGTGGTAAGGTGGCCTCCAAGTTGGACTGGACGAAGCAACCATCATTTCACTGGAACGCTCGTTCAAGCCCTTTCTTCCCTTTCTTGAAGAAAACCTCACTCCAGGCTACTCACTTCTACCATTTTTCTTCTGTACCGACGAAGGAAAGGTGGGCGAATCAGTTATGCTGCTATATTTTCATTCCAAGAATCTTCTTTTTGCGAAGCACCAACTGATTATCACATCCTATTATTTTCCCATTTTCATTGCGATTGTGGTTTCCTTTCGATTGCTTTTTGTTTATCAGTTCATTGATGAATCCTGGAGCACTAGGCAAAGAGTTGCCGGTGGACAACCCACTGGAGACAGCAATCTCCAGGAAGCGAGCACCGACCAATGAGTTGACCATGTTGGCGGGCCAACCCATGGAGACGAAGAACTCCAAGAACAAGCATTGTCCAAAGAGTTGAGGACATTGGCGGACGAACTCCTCAAAGGAAGTTGGAAGAACGGCAAGGGCCCCACCGTGCCTACCCCAGGAACTCTGATTGCCACCTATGTGAGGCTCAAGACCGAGTTTGAGGAGATAGTCTCCGTGGAGAAGCAGTATTCCCCTGGCAAGGTGATGGCCCCCATCGAGGACGAGGAGATGGCCCCTGGAGGGATGAGATCCCCCGGTGAGCTGCTCAAGGTAAAAAATAATGGCTCATTACCATAGTTCTGGTTTTTGATTACTTGCAATGTGCTTGCTAATATGTTAGGGTTGTGCAGGTGCCGGTGGATGTCCTTGATGATTCCGATGTCGTGGCCCGTCCTGTTGGCATCGCCCCGGAGATCGATTCTGATGCCGCTGTCCATCCTGTGGACATCGCCCCAGAGATCGATTCTGATGTCGCGGTCAGTCCTGCGGACATCGCCCCAGAAATCGATTCCCATGCCACTGTCCGTGCTGTGGTCATTGCCCGAGAGATCGATGACAAGAAATAGTTGGTCGGGCTAATCCTTCAGGGTAGTTTGCACTGCCCTGTGTTTAATTACTAGAACGATGCGTGTTATCAAACCATCTTAGGGCTAGTGTACTGTCTCGTGTGGGCGGATCTTGCTACTTTTGTTTGATAGTGAATCATGCGATGAATCATGCGAACCCTCTCCGAGTTATGCAAACAGATGTATCCTCACCAGCTTTTGATGTAATATATGGCATGATTAGATGTAAGTTTGAACTGTTTATCATATCAGCAGGGCTTGTTTGATGATTCTTGGTGTTAGTAGGCTAGCTACTGTGTGAGCTATAGTACTTGCAAAACACTCACCGAAGAGAAACGTTGGGGCTGATGAGCTCGTGGTACGCTTATACTTATCCCTCGTCGATCGACCAATAGTCCTAGCTCCTAAAATTGTAGGCTTAGTGATCGATGACCTAGGTGGGCTAGTTTGGCCTAGTGGGTTTCAGTGATATGACGTGCAACACAAAATCATAGCAGTGCAGAGACGTACTCCCTCCGTTCCAAAATAGATGACCTAGGCGGGCTAGTTTGCCCTAGTGGGTTTCAGTGATATGACGTAGTACAGTGCCGTCCAGTCTTCGCGTGTGGTAGCAGTATTGCGGGTACAGTAAGTTTTCTTGAAGAAGTGGAATTCAACGAAGTCATGATGGTTCCTTCGTCCGAACAACTTACAGTGGGAAAGGTTGGGCCTGTGATACGACCGGGGTAGACCAGGATAATTTTGTGCATGGCAGGTGGACCAGGATGGCCGACGTCCCACATGTCGGTGAATGAAAGTATTCTTTCCGATATAGAGAACGAGCGACGAGTATTCATTGTTTATTTTTGATGAAAGCTATTGTCTCCACTGTTACGACGGAGGAGTGTGAAACATGGCAGCCTAGTGAACTTGGCATGTGCACCACTCCCTCCTTCCTCATGTAATGCCCAGGTTACAGCTTTTTCTCACTTTCTCTCTATCTATTTCCTCTCAAATGTTTTTTTACCTTTATTTTTTAAGACACAATTGTTTTTTATGCCTTTTTTAGAATTAATTTTTTTATACCTAGGAGCACGTGTAGAGACGGGCTCTGGCAGAGCCCACTCCTTGACTTTGCCAATGCCTCTCTCTCCTCCACATAAGGAGTACTACTTGCTATGCATGCATGCGGCGGGCAGCTGGCGTCTTGAGGGGCCAGGGCGGTGAGAGCGGGCTCCGGAAGCGGTCTGGACTCTAGCATAATTTTGGTTTTTACAGTATTTCTTTCTCCATTGACAGGTAGGCCTGCGTAGATAGATAAAGAACACGAGCTGATGAGGTTCATGCAGACTATTTGACTGGTCAACCAGACAAATACGGAGCTATATGCTGAGCCAGTGACCGTATAATCACCATATCTCGTATACAATGATCAAAGTGAGCTATCAAGACAAGTTCGATGACCGCCAATGCATTTTACTCGGTAATAAATGACCAGGATTGAAGGGGAATCCAAATTTGCTTCGTCTTTTGTCCATGAGCTCTTTACAAACCAATGCACTATACGGTTGTCCGGCCACTCCACCCCAGAGCTCTCACCAAGCGTCGTTCATGCCACCACGCCGCACACTAACCGGTAAGGAAGCGATGGCATCCTGCTGCTCCGAGTTCGTCGCCGCCCACGACCGCACACAAAATGGTAGGGAAGCGATGGCATCCCGCTGTGCCGAGTTCATCGCCGCTCGCGACCTCATAACTATGTGGGAGGAATTTGAAGATGCCAAGGCCGAATGGGTGGTAGAGCAAGAGGCGGCCAAAGCCGCACAGAGGGAGCGGAAAAGTCAGAAAGCACTCAAGAAAAGAGAGGCCCGCCGCTGCAAGAAAGAAAAGGACGCCCGCGCTGCTGCGGAGAGGTCGCCGGAGATCCAAGCACGGTGGGGTGTCGCTGACAAAGTCAGGAAGGAGAACGACGGCGTTTGGCCATCATGTGAGAAGTAGTAGTACTAGTAGTTAGTGTGTGTGTCTGAGTACGAGCATGTACCAGTACTACTAGTTACTACTGTAGTTTTTAGAGCAAATTACCAGTACATTGGCCTAGACTAAATGGAAAAATTCCTATCCTAAGCATCAAATGGCATCTCTTTCTCTATAGGAATTGAGATGCACGTCATCTCACTTCCTATGATTTTCATATTCCTATCCTATGAACGAAAGGAGGCCTCTGTTGGAGTAACTACTGTAGCTAGCAGTACTGCTGGTACAGTAGTTTTCTTCAAGAAGCGGAATTCAACGAAGTCATGATGGTTCTTTCGTCCAAGCAACTTCAAAGTGGGAAGTGGGCCTGTGATTTGACGGCTCATTAGTCATTGTTACTGCGGCGCGACAACCTGGGATGACTCCCTTGGAGTTCTGCGTGCATGGAAAGTGGACCAGGATGGTCGACGTCCCACATGTTGGCGAACGGAAGTATTCTTTCCGATATCGAGGAGCAAGGAAACCGCGTGGTATAGTATCACTGCTGATTGGTTCGCAAAAAATAGTATCACTGCCGATTTCTAATTATTTTTTATTTCAGATGAATGCTAGCATTTCAACTCTTACGACGAAGGGTGCCAAACACGGCACGTGCTGGATGTCCCACACGTCAGCGAAAGGAGTGGGACATGAATAGCGTGGTAGAGCCCAGCGTAAAAATCAGCGTGGTAGAGCGTCTCCACTTCTTCCACTTCTGGGTCGGAGACCACACGTAGTAGTACTTAGTGGTATGAACGATACAAAGTGCGACCTGGAGACAAAGACACGTCTAGTTGGAAGGTCTCGGGGCATACACGTAAACAAATATAAAAGTTAATATGTGCCTCCAACTAATATAGTAGTAGTAGAGTACTTAGGCACGTACTCCATAACATCACCGTGCATTGCACGTACAACATTTAGTGGTAGTACGTAGTAAGAGACAAATGCCGCCCAAGAGTTCCCTTCTCGACCTACTTTTGGGTGTTTGGTAGAGTGTATGGAGGGTGCATGAGTCCACACTAGTTTAGCACAAATACACTAGAAGCATGCATGAAGAGGGGTGTTGAGTTGAGCATGCATGAAGAGGGAACAACTATGCTGAGACGAGAACGCAACCAAACACACCCTATATGCCACGCATGTTCATACCATTTGTGCCTTTCTACTTCACTTACTGCGCTACATTACTTAGGTTCGTACATTACTCCTGGGTACATGTTCGTCTCGTAGTTCCAGTCCCATGTGTTCTTCATATAGATGGAACTATCCTTGCATAACACGTGCACCTTGATGCTAGATGTCTCGCGTGTTGGCAACAGGATGAACAAAGCTCACGCAAAAAATAGAGTGGAAGAACATAGATTTTGGATGACCGAGAAGGAGCAAGGAACCTCGTGGTGGAGCATCTGCACTCATAATATTTAATATTATTCAGCAATATAAAATTAACCAATCATCTCCACAGTCGATTGGAAGAGTAGGAAACGCGGCATCCCAGTGTAGTATCATACTAGTACATGGCTAACCACGCTATCACCATATTTCTTGGCTTCCATGCAACACCTATCTCTAGTAATCCAATAGCCTGTATCACTTCTCCCTCCTCGTCTCTATCAAAGTGCGGTGGGCTGGCGTTTCTGCCGTCTATTGAGGTCAGTTAACTATCACATGTTAGCGACATGTTAAGAGCATTCTAAAAAAAATTCCTTTCACGTTCCGTTTTCAAAAAAGAAAAAAATCCTTTCATGTACGAATTTGCCTGTATGCTTTGAGCAACTTGCATGTCCTATACTGCTCCTGTTTGATACTCTAACTTAGCTAGAGGTTAGACTAACTCATGACTAACCCTGAACTAACTGTAGCCAAAGAGGTGCTTGGGTGACAGGGTTAGATTGACAATAAATGCACTTCATGGAGAGAGAAAAGTGATTTTTCAGTGGTCCCAATGAGAACTATCTCCAGTTAGCACCTCTTGGGTGGGATAGTTTTTTTTGGTGGGTTCGGTGCAACTTGCTCCGATTTAAACCCTCATGCTTGGATAGTTTAGGGCTATTTGAGCCCCAACTAGCTCAAACTAACTCTAACCCATGGATCCAAATAGGGCCTATGGCCAGTCTCGATGCGGAGCAGTCGCGTGCACCGGGAAGCGGCGCTCTCTCGGCCGTTCCACCACTTCAAAGCCGACGCCAGTGAGAGGTCGCCTCCGCTCTGGCCGGGCATTAATGCGGCACTGACGCTCCAGGGGGATGCTGACCGTTTCACGCGGGAAGCACGCGCTGGCAAGGGAGTATAGGTTTTGAACCGTTTCAGGTGTAGTACTGGTAGTTTGCAAAACTACTCAATTATTGCACTCAGTTTCCTAAGAAATTGTGGTAAAAACATTAATCCACAGCGCACTTCCCTTCTCCTTCCTCTTCCACCGCCTGCGCACGTCCACGGGAAGAGACCGGTCAACCCTTATATAGGAGTGCTAGCAGAAAAAGATGCATGCATGACCACTAAAATTTCCATATTAAAGCGCCGCTCTGGCGGGAGTATGATGTATGTTGTTACCTTCGGCCGGCCCATGGCTACCGGGCGACGGCGACCAGAGAAGAGGCGGCGGGAGGGGAATGAATGCAGCTACTATTTGGGTTCGCCTTCTGGCTTAAATAAATGCGCAGCATCACGTGTACCCCGCGGGTGCACAAATTGTAACATATGTGTCTGCTTAAGTGGGCGCCACGTAACTGGTGTGTGTGTGAGAGAGAGATTCTGAGAGACAGAGTGCGTGTGTGCGACTCTACTCTTCGGACATGTACTCAACCTTTTGCATCGGGATATAAGTATAATGGTATTTACTTTAGCTAGTGATTTACGTGGCCATGTTAACGTGGTTGTGTCAAAAAATGTCACTTCCTACTCGTGATTTGTGTTATATAATTACAAGCAAGATTCTCGTGCATTGCACGAAACATCAATATGCATTTTTTTTACAGAACACCTGTTGTGATTGACCCATGCAGGAGTAATCCCATGTGTAAAAACTAGTGATATCTCAAGAATTTTATCAGAAAACTGGTATCTCGAGAATGTCATCGAAAAAATGAAAGATGAGGGATAAGGCAAGGAGGAGTGGAGCGTGGTGGTGACTGGTGGTCGGAATGGGTGGAGGCATGGGGATGGACGGTGCCGGCAGGCGGCAGCGGCCACCATGCATGCTAGATTGTTCCAGAGACTTATTCCTTTTTTAATTGCTGAGCAGTGAGGTTGCGAGAGATAATGATGTGGAGAGAGGTGTCGGAATCTTTTGTAAAATTATCATAGTTTGCTTTCTATCCTCAGATATAGATCATACGGTCTGTATAACAAGATGGCATGCACACCATCACCACCAACTCGTTTTTTTATAAGGGTACAGATGATAAGTTTGCTGACTACTAAAGTAAAGTGGAATTTGTCCATGTTATGCAAGTAAATAAAGGTGATTGTTTATCATACGGGTAAGGTTGGATGAAGGGTGGTAGGAACAAATGCTCCGCCTAGAGCATGTGTGTGTGAGACGGAGTCTTAGTGTGTGTGTGTGTGAGAGAGAGAGAGAGAGGAGAGAGAGATGGAGTCTTAGTTTGTGTGTGTGTGAGAGAGAGGGAGAGAGATGGAGTCTTAGTGTGTGTGGGGGGCGGGCGTGTGTGCTGCATGTGTGTGTGTGTGTGTGTTTGTGTGTGTGTGTGAGAGAGAGAGATGGAGTCTTAATTAGTGTGTGTGTGTGTTTGGGGGGTGCGTGCGTGTGTGTGTGTGTGTCGCGGGGTCCTCTGTGGCGGATGTAATTTAACTGTGCATGGCTTTCATCATAGAGAGGTGATGTGTATGGCAGAGGCCACCAACGATGGGGTGCGAGAGAGAAAATGCCCGTAGAGAGGGGGGAGAAGGTGTGTGCGCGTGAGAGGAGTCGACTTCGAGAGAATGTGTTTGTTCGAGAGACACCGAGGAAGACTACTATATATCGATGGTGCATGTAGGCGGGAATTAAACTAAGGGATGGTCTTATTGGTTTCAGGGATATAGGGGAAGAGTGAGAGGCGGGGGGGTAGCTAGAAGGAGATTGTGAAGTGTGAGTGTGTGTTTTACCCATCCAGGCGGAGGTTATGTGCACAAAAGAGGAGAACGATTCGATGTGGTGTTAGGATTGAGGGTAATTAACTATGTATGGAGACATAGAGACCTTGAACGTGCATGTGTGAGAGGTATACATGTATACGTGGGATGTGTGTGTGCGCGCGCGCGCATGATCGAGATAAAAGATCAACAACATGGGAGAGACGGATCGGTATGAAAATATGCATGCATGTGAGAATGCATGGAAGAAGTCCCGACAATTGAGCATTTGTTTTTGTCTTTAAGAGATAGTGGCATGGGCTGGAGCATGCATCTATGGCGAGCAGAGGGAGTGAGGCGCAACGATTGTGCAAAAGAGACCAACCTATAAATGCATATGTATGGAGAGACATATATAGTGTGGGTGATAGGAAGCAAGACTCCATGCGAGAAAGAAATGTTGACGGAGAAACTACAGATAGATACAGAGATGGAGATGCTAGCTAGAGGGACATCCGCTAGTTTGGGTGTTGGAGATGACCTTCGGGTGGTTCAAAGGGTGAAGTTATATATGTGTGTGAAAGGGCACTTGACTGCATGTAGAGAGAAACATATGTAGTGTGCGTGATAGGAATCAAGAGTGAGGGCGAGAAACAAGGTTGATGGAGAAATAGATAAATAGAAAGATAAAGATGCTAGCTAGCGTGCGTTAGAGATAGGAGTCGACTGGATCAGAAGGCTGGGTTATGTGTGTGGGTGTGAGAGAGATAGAGAGAGGGTGCGTGTGAGTCACATACAAACAGATATCAGAGAGAAATGAGATCCAGAGAGACGCAGTTTTGTGTCTTTGAGAGAGAAAGATAGTTCACAACGGGAGCGATAGCTAGAGAGACATACGAGGGAACGCCAGATATCTCTAGGGAGAGAGGGTGTGTGTGAGCGACATACAAGAGAACAATTGAGAAATATGAGACCCTGGGAGACAGAGTTTGTGTTTGTGTGTGAGAAAGAGATATTGATGAGGAAGAGTCATAGGTTCTCATATCTAAGGAGCGAAAGACATCTCTGTATGAGGGGTGTGCGAGTGGCACACGTGGGAATAGTAGAGAGAAATGAGACCCTGGGAGACAAAGTTTTGTGTTTGTGTGAGAGAAAGAGATTCCACATGGAGAATCATAGTTAGAGACACATAGCAGGGAGCGAGATATATTTAGAGAGAGATAGAGTGATGAAGGTTGAGGGAGAGAGTACCATCAGTGTGTTACGAAGATAAAAGATCATTGTCGACATACAGGTAGCACGAGAGATACCTGAGAGACGATGAACGCGTATATGTCCAGAGAGATAGTCCTATATAAGCATGAGTGATAGTTATATGAGACGAATATCTGGATTAAAGGGGATTCAAATATTTAAACTGGAGATCACGACATCAATAATATCATAACGTAAATTGGTGTATCAAACATGCATATTCATTTGAATTTGGGCACACATGTAATGTTATATAGTTTATCAATATTGGTGATCCATAGATTCTTCAATTACAAACAATGCATGGTTTATATGCAATTAATGTCTAAACGGGATTACACTATATGTTGCATGTGTGAAACACATTATACATGTTTGAGAAGTAAAAAAACCCGCATGAAACATACATTAATTGGAGACAGTTAGCGAGGAATGCATACATTGGATTTCAACATAAAGTGGTTTCAAATATTTGAAAATCCAAATTGATGGATACAACCTTATGAATCTGAGATCATGCCATTTGTAAACCATATTTATGTATAAATGGTGTTGTGCTTTTGAAAGTATATATAAAAAAATGATGTATATAGAATGTAATTCCAATTGAAAATGGATCCCACCTGAAAAAAAAATAGAATACAAACGGGATTCGAATTGAGTTGGCACGGTAAACGTGCACTCTGCAAAATTTGAACGAAGCGGGGAAAGTCGCAGTAACCGCCCAGAACCAAAATCTGCGAGATGGAAATCACTGCTGCCTATCCCTGCCATGCAAAGCCTGTATGCTGGATTTCTATAGGTTTCGATAGGGGTAGGTTTGTAATTTCACCCAAACGTGACGTAACCGCCTCTCACCCGGATTCGTACACAGTGGGCGCCAAAACACAGTGTGTCCTCGGCCGAAATCGACTACCTCCCCGATTCATATTCATACACGGTGGGCGCCAAAAACAAACTCTCGTCGGCAAACATTCGGTGTATGCGAGATTACCGTCCTATCCCCGACCGACTAGTGTTGCTGTGATGTAGTAGAAATTTGAAACGGGGGCTAAGTTTGTAAATTTCCTCGCATTTGAGACAAGCGTGCCCTGAATACATGGTTTCCCCCTTCCTCTCTACCTCCCTTTTCCCCATTCGTACTCCGTGGGCGCCAAAACACCCTCTCCACCCCACCCTCCTCCGTCCGTCGCCGTTCGCCACCCATCCACTGCCGTCCTCCTCGACCATGCCGGAGCTGATACCCCGACGCCACCGTCCATTACAAGAGATCGACCTCTCTCATCCACGGCTTCGGACCGAGATCCTTGCATCCCGTCCTCTCGCTTCATCCCCGCCGTCGTCCACCTTGCCGGCGCCGCTCCTACGACCGTCTCGTCCGCGCCCCGCCGCCACCGTCTACCCTCCTAGATTTGCTTCCACGGCGCCGACAGCCATCACTACCGCAGCACCGTCAAATTCTCAGCAGATGCCTACACGGCGCCGCACCAGAGGTGGTACTTTTTCGTATCTGCTCAACTTATTTATCGCAGCAAGAAAATAGATCACCACTGCTTTACTCTGATTTCTTGTCTTGGTTGCGAAGTTGCCTTTGTCCGGTTTGCACCTTCAGATCTGCCATGGCACGCTCAACACCATACTCACAATGCTTATGGTTTTCCCCTTTTATATTCCACACTAGTTAAATCATAGTAGACTAAATTTCAAAATTGGGTCAGTCGATTTTTTGGAGCTCGCCGGAGTTCGCCGGTGCGATCGAAGGGGCTCGGGTGGTTGTGGGGCCTCGCCGAACAAAGAAAACTCGACGCGGGTGGGGGTTGGAGTGGGGGTGGGGGTGGCGGAGGAACACAGGCGGTGGGGGCCGGTGGTCCGGCCGGCGCCCGTGCGGTGTTCTGTATGGGAAGAATCAAAGACAAGGAAGAATAAGGGTTAGGAGACGTAGGATCTTCATCCAACCGCCTGAAATGTTCGAGAGACAGCTAGGAGTTGCATTCTTAATGCGCTCTGGTTCATCATGTGTGGGCACTGCGCAACCAACATTTTATTATCCAAAATCTGCTTGCTCTTTGAGGGAGTCCTGGATTAGGGGGCGTCCGGATGGCCGGACTATACCTTCAGCCGGACTCCTGGACTATGAAGATACAAGATTAAAGACTCCGTCCCGTGTCCGGAAGGGACTTTCCTTGGCGTGGAAGGCAAGCTTGGCGATACTGATATGTAGATCTCCTACCATTGTAACCGACTTTGTGTAACCCTAACCCTCTCCGGTGTCTATATAAACCGGAGGGTTTTAGTCCGTAGGACAACATACACAACAACAATCATACCATAGGCTAGCTTCTAGTGTTTAGCCTCTCCGATCTCGTGGTAGATCTACTCTTGTACTACCCATATCATCAATATTAATCAAGCAGGACGTAGGGTTTTACCTCCATCGAGATGGCCCGAACCTAGGTAAAACTTTGTGTCCCTTGCCTCTTGTTACCATCTGGCCTAGACGCACAGTTCGGGACCCCCTACCCGAGATCCGCCGGTTTTGACACCGACATTGGTGCTTTCATTGAGAGTTCCTCTGTGTCATCGCCATCAGGAAGGATGCCTCGCCCCGTCTTTAAAGACGGCACAGTTGCTAAGGGAGCTTTGGCTGTCGGCCAAACCCTCCGGCTAGGTGGTTTTCTTATGACCGCTTGTTCGGCTTCTGCGCCGACTATGACCTCTCGAGCCATCGAAAACAATCTTCATGTCAGCTCGGAACTCGCCGAGCAGTTAGATCCAATGGAGCTCTCCTCAATAAACGAGCTCTTGGATCGCTTCGCCGCCCTGGGAGTCGCTACGGATTACGACCAGATTGGGCCTAAACCCGATCTGAGAGAGATTAACTCTCCCCAAGTCACCCATCACGTTGCCGTGGTAGAGGGACAGTGCGGCGACCCTTCATCTATCTTAAGGACTCGCTACGTCCGGATTCCCGATCCCTCCAAGCCGGATACCCGCGGAGGGGAGGATATCACTCAAGACCTGAACTTAGAGTCAGGCGACGGGCTGGATTCATTGGACAACATCCAGGAATCCAAATTTTCGAGTTCGGAAATTCCTCGGCCTCTGAGCCTCAGATGGGGTGAGGCTTCGGATTTAATTCCACCCACCCACCCCAACATAAGCGATCTATCCAAAATCAAGCAAGAGCCCGATGAAACAGCACATCATTACTGGGCCAGATTCCTCCTGGTTAAGAACATGCTAAGGGACTGCCGCGAGGAAGACACAATCTCAAACTTCTACAATAATTGCATGGACAAGGGAATACTCAACACCATAAGTCGCCGTGATATTACACACTTCACTGACTTGGCGTCCATTGTACGAAAGTACTGTGCGATGGAAAGCGCCTGGAAAACTGAAATCAAATTTTGGGACAATCCGGCCCTGAATACAAACCCAGTCTGAAATAAAAGGGTGCATCATCACCAGACACCCGGTTCAAGCACTAAAAAGCAAAAACCCTCTACAGGGCATGGAACCGTACTGGAAGGATGGCTCAATGGACCCTGTAAAATTCACGGTACAGAGGACGCCACACCAACTCACAGCCTCAGAGCATGTTGGATACTCCGGCAGGTGGCCAAAATTGGCGAAAATCTCCTAATTCCGGAGGCCACAAAAAGCCACCCCAGAGACACCAATATGGTATTAACAGTCTTCGAGACTTTCGCATCAAATAATATGCGAAAAAGGACACTCCGCAGCCTTGCTGAAGTCTACCAAGTAGCAACAATAAACCCATGGAGTGACACGGCTATTACCTTTAACGCCAGTGATGAACCTAAATTCCGAACAGCCCGAGCACCAGTCGCATTGGTCCTCAGTCCAATTGTGGACGGCTTTCGTCTTACCAAGGTACTCATGGACGGCGGCAGCGGATTGAACCTCATTTATGAGGAAACCCTTCAAAAAATGGAAATAGACTGGAACCGCATTGAGCGAAGCAGCACAACCTTTAGAGGAATAATCCCCAGTCGGGAAGCGCGCTGTACAGGAAAAATCACACTAGATGTGGTGTTCGGCACGCCGGATAATTACAGGTCCGAAGAGGTCACGTTCCATGTGGCTCCGTTCAGCAGCGGTTATCACGCTCTGCTAGGGTGGGAAGCGTTTACAATCTTCCAAGCAATACCCCATTACGGGTACATGAAGCTCAAGATGCCCGGGCCTAACGGGATCATCACTCTCGCTAATGATCCGGACATAGCACTCCGCACCGAAAACAAGACAGCCGCACTGGCCCTCGAGGCACTATCCGAAGCCCTAGCGGCTGAGGAACTGACTGTGCTGCGCTCTACGATGAATAGGGACAATGTGGTACTCGACAAAATATCCAAGTCCACCTCCTTTAAACCAGCGGACGAAATAGTCAAATTCCAAGTCCATCCAACGGAAACAATAAAACAGCTTCCATCGGGGCACAGTTAAACCCTGATGTAGACGCCGCACTGCGAGAGTTCCTACGAGAGAACTGGGACATTTTCTCCTGGCACCCTTCAGACATGCCAGGAATCCCACGCAGGCTGGCCGAGCACAGCTTAAATATCCAAACAGGATTCAAACCTGTCAAACAGGCTCTGCAGCGTTTTTCCGAACCTAAGAGATAGGCCATGGGAGAGGAGCTAGCAAAGCTATTGGAGGCCGGATTCATCAGAGATATAAAACATCCGGACTGGCTAGCAAACCTGGTGATGGTACCAAAGAAGGACAAATCCTGGCGCCTGTGTGTTGATTTTAAAGACCTTAACAAGGCTTGCCCAAAGGATCCCTTTCCCCTCCCCCGCATCGATCAAATTATCGACGCTACCGCAGGACATGATTCGTTGTGTTTCCTTGACGCATATTCCGGCTACCATCAAATCAAGATGGCAAAACCAGACCAAGCCGCAACGGCATTTATCACACCATATGGCCCATTCTGCTTCAACATGATGCCCTTCGGGCTCAAAAACGCCGGCGCAACATATCAGCGCATGATTCAGACATGTCTGACAAGCCAGATCGGCAAAACAGTGGAGGCATATGTAGATGATGTGGTCGTCAAAACAAGACATGTTGAATCTCTAGTAGACGACTTGAGGCTCACAATTGATAACCTCCGAACATACGACATCAAGCTCAACTCGGAAAAATGCGTTTTCGGTGTTCCAGCCGGAAAGCTCTTGGGCTTCATTATATCCGGTAGAGGAATTGAAGCAAATCCAGCAAAGATCCGAGCTCTGTTGCAACTGGATATCCCAAAGGACCTCACACAAATACAAAAGTTAACCGGATGCGTGGCGACTCTAAGCCGCTTTATCTCCCGCTTGGGAGAAAAGGCCCTACCCCTTTACCGCCTCCTTCGGCGCACTGAACACTTCAAATGGACGGATGTAGCCACGGCCGGACTCAACGAAATAAAAGCCATACTGGCAACAAACCCAGTCCTAGCCGCGCCAAACATTGGCGAACCAATGCTATTATACATTGCAGCAACACATCAGGTTGTAAGCGCAGTGCTCGTCGTCGAACGAGAAGCGGACGGACACAAATTCCCCCTTCAAAAGCCGGTCTATTATGCGTCCACTGTCCTCACTCCCTGCAAATCACGGTACCCGCATTATCAAAAGATTGCGTACGCGGTATTCATGGCATCCCGGAAGCTACGACACTACTTTCAAGAGTGTTCAATAACAGTAGCCTCGGAAGTACCACTTAACGATATTATAAACAACCGTGACGCAACTGGCCGGATTGCAAAATGGGCCATTGAGCTCCTCCTGTTCGACATAACTTATAAGCCACGGCGAGCCATCAAGTCGCAAGTCTTGGCCGACTTCGTCGCAGAATGGACGGAGGCCGAACTCCCTAAAGAGTACGGCACATATTCAAATTGGATCATGCATTTCAACGGCTCTGAGATGTTGGCTGGACTGGGGGCCAGCGTCGTTTTGACGTCCCCCACAGGAGACACAGTTCAATATGTACTCCAGATTATGTACAGGACTCCAACAATGCAGCCGAATATGAGGCCCTTTTACATGGTCTCCGGATGGCAGTATCCATGGGCATCCAACGCCTAGAGGTGCGCGGGGACTCGAACCTCGCAATATCCCAAATAAATGGAGACTTCGATGCCAAGGATCCAAAAATGGTGGCTTACCGCAACGCCGTCCTAAAAATGTCAGCTCGGTTCGAGGAGCTTGAATTTCACCATATAGGCCGGGAAAATAATCAGGCGGCAGATGTCCTGGCACGCATCGGTGCAAAACGCGATATAGTCCCCCCCCCCAACATCTTCTTGGAAAGGTTGTTCAAGCCATCCATAGTATGGGAAGGGGAGCCGAACAATAACAGCCCGGACCCAACCGCACTGCCCGACACCGAACATCCTGACACAATCGGAGGCTCTGTAAATGAAATAACACCTTCAGCCCACGTAATAATGGCCGTCATCGCCCCGTGAACAGAACCATTCCTCGCCTACCTTATCAGGAAGGAACTCCCCGAGGACCAAAATGAGGCACGCTGCATAGTGCGGCGATCCAAAGCCTACAGAGTCCACGAGGGAGAGCTTTATAAGAAAAGCACTACCGGAGTCCTTCAAAGGTGCATCTCCGAAGAGGAGGGGTGGAACCTCCTGGCTGAAATTCATGCCGGACTCGATGGTCATCACGCTGCAGCTCGGTCCCTTGTAAGCAAGGCCTTCCGTACGGGCTTTTATTGGTCGACGGCCTGGGCAGACGCTCAGGACTTAGTCCAGCGATGCACTGGTTGCCAGCTCTTTGCAAACCAAAGCCATATGCCACCCACCGCCCTCCAAACTATCCCCATTACTTGGCCCTTCGCGGTCTGGGGGCTTGACATGGATGGACCCCTTAAAGGCGGAACCCACAAGCAAAAATACTTAGTGGTCATGGTGGATAAGTTCACCAAATGGATAGAAGCCAAGCCTGTTAAGACGGCCGAATCCGGACCGGTGATAGACTTTATATCCGGGGTTGTACACTGTTACGGTGTCCCCACAGCATCATCACTGATAACGGCACGAACTTCACAGCCGACGAGGTAAAACTCTGGTGCAAAAACATGGGCATCAAGCTCGATTATGCTTCCGTCTATCACCCACAAACTAACGGCCAGGTCGAACATGCAAATGGTCTTATCATGAGCGGCATCAAACCCAGATTAGTGCGGTCCCTCAAGGAATCTAACATGCACTGGGTAGAGGAGCTCGACTCCGTACTCTGGGGGCTGCGGACCACGCCGAATCGCACCACCGGATACACACCATTCTTTATGGTGTACGGCGCAGAGGCAGTTTTGCCTTGCGACATAATTCATGACTCACCTCGAGTGCGCATGTATGAAGAAAGAGAAGTCGAGCTCGATCGGCAGGACAGCTTGGACGCATTGGAGGAGGAGCATGACGTCGCAAAAGCCCGTCCGCATTCTATCAACAGCAGGCTCGAAGATACCAAAGCAGAGAAGTACGGGCCAAAAATTACAACGTTGGTGAATTAGTTCTACGACTACCGGACAAGAAAAAGGACAAACTCAAGCCCAAGTGGGAAGGTCCCTTCATAATTGACCAAGTCCTGACTGGTGGAGCGTACCGCCTGCGGGATGCATCGGACAACCGACTCGAGCCTAACCCATGGAACGCAGCCCGTCTCCGAAGATTCTACGCCTAGCGCCGGACTCTGTGTTCGTCTCCTTCCTCTGTCCATTTTTTATATATTTTCTGTCTTACATTTCTCTTCTTATCTCTCTCTCTCTTATAGCCTTTAAAGGCTCATAAAGTGACGCGCTATCCGCGCTCATTAAACCTGGGGGCTTCTTTAAACAGAAGTTTATTCATACGGGCTTCATGCCCAACACATGTGTCACACTTCCGCATGTACCTTTTATTCACCATTATATGCATCGATATGACTTAAGTTTTGGCCAAGCTGGGTTGCCTAGCTCCTGTGCTTACCCCTACGTTCCCGATTGTTCGGCTAGGTGGTAAAGGGAGCACCTCTGCGATTGTTACTGCCAGGTCAGCCGGACGTGTACCTCAGACTGGGTGAAGCCGAAAGCTAGCGTTCTTAAGGGAATATTCGGTCGGTGAACTAAAGATGATCTTTTTTATTTTTATCTATACGCCCCCAGATGTTTTTCCTGCGTTTCTTTTCGCAGCATGGACATGCACCTTAGGGCATGCCTCCCAGGGAAAGGAACCCCTAACGGAACTATTCTCCCTGGAAGATGTTTCTTACTAACCATGTAATATAACATAACTAGTCGGGCACTTGTTTGTTCATGCACTAATGACCCCTACGCCTGGTCTCCATGCATTCCCCGGTTCCTATATAACCGCATGGGAATTTGGACACACTCCGGACCGTCAGGTCCCGAGGCTGAAGCGAAAAGGTCGGCCATGACAAATGATCTACAATCCGGCTAGAAGGCATTATAAATGTCGATTAAATTACATAGTCATTTTGACTGATTATATTCCTCTTCAATACCATCTAACAGGCTGTCTAATTTACAGTCCTGCTGGGAATACTTTGCGGCCAACTCTACTTGGCCATATACTAAGCTTACAGGGATCTCCTTCCCATCGGGCCCTACAGGACCGACCACGGCCATGTGGTTGGGGTCAGCCTTTGCGTACCGCGTCTTCACCATGGCCCAGGCCTCCCGAGCGCCTTGACGGCAGGCCGATATCTTCCACAATCGGAAGCACCGCTGTGCTCCCTTTAGCTTCTCCGCAAGCTCTCCAAGACCTTCGAGCATGGAGACGGATGGCCACAGGGCCTGGGCGACGCCCTGCATCGCCTGCCGAATTCGATCGAGAAGTTGCGAGAACTCGGGAAGAAGGTCACCCGTAGAACCAGGCATCTCCTCTGCAGGATGACCTGTTAGCACACCTACAGACATTGCTCTGTTAGTCGACTTCCCCGCCGAACTTTCTTTCAAAGGTTCGTTCAAGCACTTACTAAATATGCCGCGCCGAAGCCGCTGATTCTCCTTCACGGAGTCTGACAGCTGGGCACGAACATATTTCAACTCGACGCCCAGCTTGGTGTTGGCATCTTGGAGATTGTTCTTCTCCTGCCTCACCTTTGTCAGCACCTTCTCACCAGCCTTTAGCTGGCGTAGGAGGTGTTGCCTTTCCGGATTCAATCCGGCGCCATCTGCAATTTCATTTGTCAGATTCGCACCCATGCCGTGCTTCGCAAAATACTTATCTTTTGAAGTGTATATTACCAGAGGGGTCTCCTTGGGCTCCCCTGTCGCGGCTAGCGCGGCCTCAAGTTGGGCTTTGCACTCTTCCAGCTCCTTGGACAGTAGGGAATTCTTTTCTGTAAGAACCTGCATAACAAATGATCCTTAAATCAGTTATTCTAACAGTTTCAAGTCTCGGGGGCTACTGGTATATATATATAATTACCAAAAATTTCTTACCCGTATGTCTTTTACATATTGCTCCGTGGCTCTAGCTAGACCATTTTGAGCAGCACGGAGGTACGCATCTCCCGAGTTGAAGGCATCTAACGCCCCTTGGGAGAAACAAGCGTCGCGAAGAATTTTCCGTAGACGCCTGTGGTTCATGGCACTCTCCACCTCAGAGTTGGTGGCAGACAACCCGTCCACATCCTCCGTCGGAGGAGCGTCTGGCGCACGCCTTGCATTCGCCTCCGCCTCTGGACTAGGCTTTGGAGCCTGGTTGGTGGAGGCGCGATTGGCAGCCTCTCCGGATATAGTCCGGCGAGGTCTCTTTGTCCTGAAGAGAGCATGAGTGTCAATGTGCCTCGAAGGTATAACACCTGGGATAAGGGGGCGCGCCATACCTTTGCACTGACGCCTCGGTCCAGACTGCACTTCTTTTCTACCCACGGGGCCCTGTGGCCCCTCGTTGGCTTGTTGCCGCAGGTTCGGCCTTCCGCCTTAAAAACCTCCCCTGCAAAGTTCGGTTGTAATCAGGAAACTGAAAACACGAGAGGGCAGACACCTATTCGGGGTACTGGGACTTCGATCTCAGTTACCTAGGAGGCCGGGATTAGCCCTGGGTAATCGGCCGTAATGGCCACCAAGGCGTTGTCCTTGCTCAATTGATGGAACACTCCATCAATCAGCTCCACAGATATGTCCGGATCCTCTTGAGAGGCCGGGTCGAGGGACCGTCCTGGGTCCTCGGGTTGTGGAGGAGGGCTTCTTATTTCCTTAACAGCCCGGCGCAGTTCCTGCGTTGAAGTCGTCAGACTGAATATTTCACAATGCGGATACAAAACGGATGGGCAAGTAAATACGACCGCTTACCCAGCTTGGGGGATTGTGCATAGAGAATCCACCCTGTGGGTTGACGCGGAGAAATTCCTCCTCTTCTCCCTTATACAAAGTGGACAAGATCTTTAGTAGAGCGGCAGCTGAATCCGGCCCCTTACGGCCGTAGCAGGTGGCGTCGTCCTCCCCGTTGAAGTCCCACATGGGGTGGCCTCTATACTGAAGCGGTTGCACCCCCCAGATAATGCATTCGGCCATAACCCCGATCATGGTTAGTCCGGAATGGGCTAACAATCTTATTCGGCCCATCAGGTAAATGATGTCTCTGTCACTTTCCCTCTGAGGGCTCCGTGGACGCCAGCTTAGGCACTTCTTTAAGGGAGCACTGTCGAATTCAAGGAGGCCGATCCGGACAGGATCCGACAGCGGGACGTCTTCTATATAAAACCATTCCGAGGGCCAGTCTTCGGACGCCTTCTTTCGGGTTCCGGACAGATATCCGGTCCCGGTGATGCGCCACACTTCGGCTCCGCCCACTTGATACGTTGACCCCTCCTTAGAGCGGGGCACAAGGCAGAATAACCTTTTCCATAGCCCGAAATGAGCCTCGATACCCAAAAACAGCTCGTAGAGGGCTACGAAGCCCGCGATATGCAATACGGAGGCAGGCGTGAGATTGTGTAGCTGGAGGCCATAGAACTCCAGGAGCCCCCGGAGAAATGGATGGATTGGAAATCCGAGCCCCCTTATTAAATAAGGGACGAGGCACACCCGCTCTCCTTTGGAGGGATTAGGGGCACTCTCCGCTTGCTCTCCGTCATTATAGATGGCAAGGCCGGCTCGAACCGGGACCATATAGGCCGGGGGGAGAAATCCCTTGGGCTGGAGCATCACTAGCTCGCTATGTGGGATGGAGCAACTCTCCCAATATCCAGACTGAGGGCTGGAAGGGCGAGAGGATGAGTCGCGACGGCTGGCCATGGTGGAATGGACCTTTGTCGGATGCGCTCTGATGAACACTCGTGAAGGGGGGAAGATGTGGTTTGGATCTAAATCCTCGTCCCCTTAAATAGGTCAGCTCATTTACGTGGCTAGGGGTGTGAATGTAAAAACACTCGGACTTTTCATATTCGTTTGATACGTGGGAAGCGGCCATTATTGGGCGTAGAAGCCAAGGAGCGTAACATCTACAAGAAATCAGACTTTATTCAACAGGTACACAGAATTTGGAGGAGAACCCGCCTTGCAATGCCGAAGACAATCTGCGCGCCGGACTCATCGTCATTGAAGCCTGGTTCGGGGGCTACTGAGGGAGTCCTGGATTAGGGGGTGTCCGGATGGCCGGACTATACCTTCAGCCGGACTCCTGGACTATGAAGATACAAGATTGAAGACTCTGTCCCGTGTCCGGAAGGGACTTTCCTTGGCGTGGAAGGCAAGCTTGGCGATACGGATATGTAGATCTCCTACCATTGTAACCGACTTTGTGTAACCCTAACCCTCTCCGGTGTCTATATAAACCGGAGGGTTTTAGTCCGTAGGACAACATACACAACAACAATCATACCATAGGCTAGCTTCTAGTGTTTAGCCTCTCCGATCTCGTGGTAGATCTACTCTTGTACTACCCATATCATCAATATTAATCAAGCAGGACGTAGGGTTTTACCTCCATCGAGAGGGCCTGAACCTAGGTAAAACTTCGTGTCCCTTGCCTCCTGTTACCATTCGGCCTAGACGCACAGTTCGGGACCCCCTACCCGAGATCTGCCGGTTTTGACACCGACACTCTTCTTTACCATGTTCCTCTTCCGTTCTTCTTTAATATGTACTCTCTCCGGTCCTAAATGCAAGTCTTTGTATAGATTCCACCATGGACTACATATGGAGCAAAATGAGTGAATCTACACTCTAAAATGTACCTGGATACATCTGTATGTGATCCATAGTGGAAATCTATACCAAGACTTATATTTTGGAATGGAGGGAGTATGATAGTAGTACAGTATGTTCCTTGTACTGAAGATGAGCAGGGACATTTGCAGTGTAGAGGTCTATACGGTCGGTTGTGATGGACACTTTGAGCCTCTTTGATTCGTAGGATCTTGTAAACATAGGAATAGGATTTGTAGTGGCCTGCCCACTTGAATCCTATAAGAATAGCAAGGAAATGCGGGGAGTTGTGTTGCCTTTGAGAGTTACATTGATATTAACAGTACCGCACCTTCACTTGAAGAGAGCTGGTATTCGAAGCCTTTCTAGCCGTACCGGCAATACTAGCACATATATTCCAGCAAGTTCCACTTTGCTGATTTTACTCGGATGCTTAAGGTTTTCCCGTTATATCTACACTATGATCTGTGTAGCTGCTTTGTGTCACACTAGCAGCAGTCCACTCTTGAAGCTAAACACTGCAATGACTTACAAAATTGGCACCAAGGCATTGAGTGCCATTCTGGATGCAATGAAACTCATACGCTCCCCACCTGTTGATTCTTGTTCAGAATATCATCCTAATGACTATTCTAACCTCGAGGAGTCAAGGGCAGATGGCCTGTCTTGTTCATCCATCAAGGTGCATGTTCTAATTTAGCAATGTTTTATTGATTGCGGGTATCTTGCATATGTTGTCTTGCATTTCTTCTACTTTGTTGCACCGCCATCTGCTTAGTTTACTCATCATATATGTCGAGATGCCATGCCCATCCATTATCAATACATATTCCATCTGTCATAATACCATGTTCTTCCACTCAAATGATGTTCTTGTGCATCAGACATCAAAAAGGAAGAGGGTGATTGCCGAACCTGAAGGAGCACCAGCAAAGTCCTTGAAAAACGTGGTGGTGCCGGAGAAATCAGACAGCACCCCACTTATATTGGTTGTACAACCAGTGACACAAAACGTAGGACCGACTCCAGCAGACTGTACCCATACTTCACTGGCCACACCACTAGCCCCACCACACAGGACCTTCACTCCAGCAAAAGGTATACCGATTTCATTTGCCATAGCACCAACTGTACCACAGAAAAATCCCACTCCAGCAAAAAGTACAGCAAGTCCACCGGCCGAAGACCTATCCCAACTACAGAGATGGCCAATTCCAACGATTGGAACCCCATTCCATTTATTCCCAGTTTAAAAGACAATGCTTTCAATGTTGTTAGGGACTACGTGCATATAGTCCCATCATGGGAAGATTATTGTGAAGACAAACACCATTTTCACATCTTCCTGTCCAACTTACATGTAAGTGCTATTATTCATGGCTATTATTTTCCTGTTTTCTGCTGATTGAACACATCAATGATTTACATTACATTGTTGTAACTAGGCGAGGGTCAATCTGGATAGTCATGACGAGCAAAGCTTGCTTGTGCTTTTCAAGGAAGCATTGCAGCAGTATCGGTGTTACCTGAGGAAATCACACTTTGATGGCAAGTAAACGAATTTCCGATGAAGTCTCCTGTGCTAAATTTAGAAGACATTGAATGGAAAAACCTTGTTATGCACTGGTCTCGTTCCCAGGATGAGGTACTGTCTATGAAATCACTAGACAATTTGAACTTCTACTTTTACGCATGTGCCTTACGGATCTTTTTTGCAGGAAATCTGCTCGAATAAGAATTTCGGTTTGACAAGAACGACAGGATATCGCAAATATGCTGCCCGCTGCTTTGCTCTTGTTAGTACCTGTTGTCCTGTATCACTGTACTTGCATACATACCTGGTTCATTATGTGACAGTAGTATGCATGATAGCTTGCTTATCAATTGTTCGCTCCAAATTATCTGATCTGTATGAATGGTTACATTAGTGTAGAATATATCCAATGCCAATGTTTTTTTAGCTCTGCATTGTTCTTGTAAGTACATGCTGTCCTTTATCAGTGTACTTATAATGACAGGTAGTTGTTCATGTACCATCACTCTGCAGCTTATTTTCCTTTGCCCTCCATTTTCTACACATCAGATCTATATTTACTCTTACCATAAGGTTGGTACTAAAGAAGTTTAGTTGTGCATTGCTCTTGGTTGTACCTTTTGCCTGTATCGCTGCACTTACATTTATAGCTACTTGGTTATGTAGCATCACTCTTCATCTTATCTTAAATATTCTTCATTTTTTCATATATTATCACATCTATATTTACTCTTAACAAAATGTAGAATAAAGGCAATGCTTTTGAAGAAGATTATGTGGTAAACTTCTTTATAGAGCCTTTATAGATCCTGTCTTCACCATGGACAAGGTCTTTATAGAGCCTGTCTTCACCAATAATTTAAGTTTTTCCATCTCAAGCCTTCAAACTTTGTTGTATATATTTGGTTAGGCATGACTGCAACAGTTGTTTATTTTTGGTGTTTGCATCAAATTGCTTGTTTAAAGTTTATTATATGTAGTTCATAAACAAAAGTTCGTCCTTTCTCAATTTAAGTTTTCAGTTGTACAACCAAGTTCCTTCTTCATACCATGTAAATTAAAATATACAGAGCAAGTGATCTTCTTTTGCACTGCATGTATGCTTCTGTTCTTCATCTGTAATCCAGTGGTGTGGTGAACCTACCCACTACAGCACAATGTCATATTCTGCAATGTCTTAACTATGAAAAATGTCATATCATTCTACTATTATTTTAACCGTCTCTTTATTTGCCAATCTGAAATGGTATAAATTGACAGCACACTAACCATTGATACTTATGAGTTCTTGATCTGTAATCCAGTGGTGTCGTGAAGCTGCCAACTCCTTCACAATGTCATTTCCTGCCATGTCTTGACCTAAACAATACCATATTGTGTTAATGCAAATTTAAACTGTGTCACTTTATTCGTCACTAAGAAATGTGATGAATTGTCAGCATTGATACTTTTATGTGCAAAACCTATCATCTGTCTGCTTGTTTATCTTTCAGAGTGAGGAAGATATAAGTGTTGAACAAGCGTAGTCTCATCATCTTGCTCAGCTGCTTGCGCTGCAGCTCCCCAGCAGGGCTAACCTTTCTTGAACTCTATTGAAGTGCTGTCAGTTTTGTATATTATTTTGTCGGCGTGTTTATTTGCACTGGTGGCAATCTTTGATGCCCATTGTATGTAATCTGCTGTCTTCTTGTGCTTTATTATCATAGTGGTGAACTTTGATGCCAAGTGGATGCAATATGCCGTAATTTCTTTATTGTATAGTATATGTTTTTTCTTCTTCACGATGTTGCAGTTATCTTATTGTATATATATCATGTCTTCGCAGTAACCGGCCAAACCGTAAAATTACGGTACATAATCGGGCCGTCATGCAATCATGATGTAGGTTGGGCCTGAAACGTGCTGATCAGCTCACGGGCCGGCAGCAGCCCGAAATGAACCCCAGCCCATGATTGTGCGAATAAAATCACGGGCTTTTAACAGGCCGAAAAATTGTCTCGGTCCTTGTTTGGCCCAATCAGATATCGGCTGCGAGCAGGCCGGATGCAAACCGGGCCGTAGTTAGGCCCAACTATATAACGGGCTTTTAACAGGCTGAAATTAATATAGGGCCAAAATGTTAAACGGGTAACAGGCCAAAACTAATATCAGGCCGAATTACTAAGTGGGCCTTTAGCAAGTGGGCCCAAAAGCATAGTGTCTAGTTGACGGGTCGAATCTGATATGGGCCATAATTAGGCCCAAAACCTCTTAAAGGGCCGGACCTGATCTGGGCCGTAATTTGGCCCAGAACGTGGTAGGCTTTTAACGGGCCGGATCTCATATGGGCCACTATTAGGCCCGGAGCGTGGTAGGCCATTAATAGACCGTATCAAATATGGGCCGACATTTGGCCCAAAACATGGCAGCCAGTTAACGGGCCGGCCTACTAAGGTCCTAAAAATCTTGTGGGCCTACAACTGGGCCGCCCCATTAATGTCGGCGAAATCTCGTGGGCCTTTAGCTGGGTCCGCCCATTATGATCTGCAAGAATTTTGTGGGCCTTTACCTGGGCCAGCCTATTATGGCACACAAAAATCTTGTGGGCCTTTACCTGGGCCGGCCCATTATGGCCCGCGAAATCTTGTGGGCCTTTAGCTGGGCCAGCCCATTATGGTCCGCAAAATCTCGTAAGCCTTTAGCTGGGCCGGCCCATTATGGTCCGCAAAATCTTGTCGGCCTTTAGTTGGGCCTGCCCATTTAAACTTGTTGGGTCGTGCCATGTGTCGACGTATCATAGGCGCCTTCTGTCCAGTGAGTGGATGACATCTGTCCCGATGATGAGCCGACACGTGTTTGCTCTAGCCAATGATGATTTTACACGTGGAAAATCCCCATTGGTTGGGGCTATTAACGGGTTATCGGATCCAAAACCCGAACCGATAGCTTAACGGCGTTCCATTATGGTGGATGCCATGTGTCGGTCACCCTTGACGAAAGCACTTCTATGACGCGTGATTTATCGTCATGGAGGTGGACACTTCCGTGACGATAATTTTGGTAATGTCATGGAACACTTCTACGACAGCACAGGTATGACTATCTTGATTCTGTCATAAATTTGTCATGGATGTACATGCATGACAAAAAAGCGACCTACTGTGAGAAACACGTATCATCACGGAAGTGTATTTTTTTGTAGTGTAGCATTCACACTTCATAAATTATTTCTTTTATCATTTACCTACTCAAGGACGAGCAGGAATCAAGCTTGGGCATGTTGATACGTCTCTAACGTATCTATAATTTATTAAGTATCCATGCTACTATATTATCTATCTTGGACGTTTTATATGCATTTATATGCTAGTTTATATGATTTTTGGGACTAACCTATTAACCTAGAGCCCAGTGTCGGTTTCTATTTTTTCCTTGTTTTCATGTTTCGCAAAAAAGGAATATCAAACAGAGTCCAAATGATCTGAAAATTTACAGTGATTTTTTATGGACCAGAAGAAGCCCCCGAAGCAAAAGAGTTGGGACAGAAGACTCCTGAGCCAACCACAAGGCTGGAGGGCGCGCCCTACCCCCCAGGGAGGGTGCTCCACCCTTGTCGTTGACTCGTGGACCCCCTGATGTGAACTCGACGCCAAAAATTCCTATAAATACAGAAACCTCCGAAAAGAAACCTAGATTGGGAGTTCCGCCGCTGCAAGCCTCTGTAGCCACGAAAAATCAATCTAGGCCCTCTCTGGCACCCTGCCGGAGGAGGCCATCATCACCGCAGGCCATGGAGGAGGATCCTGAGGGGCCATCGTTGCCATGGAGGCCAAGGACCAGACGGAGAATGATACGTCTCCAACTTATCTACTTTTCCTAATGCTTTTCCTCTTGTTTTGGACTCTAATTTGCATGATTTGAATGAAACTAACCCCGGACTGACGTTGTTTTCAGCAGAACTACCATGGTGTTGTTTTTGTGCAGAAATAAAAGTTCTCTGAATGGAACAAAACTTTGCGAGGATTTTTTATACAATAAAAGAGAATTTCTGGAGCCAAGAACCACCGGAGGGGGGCACCTGGGTGGGCACAACCCCCATGGCGCGCCTGCCCCCCCCCCCCCCCCCATGCACGCTCAGGCGGGTTGTCCCCACCTGGTGGCCACGCAGACCCTGAAACCGACGCTATAAAATCACATATTTCCAGAAAAAAATCAGGGAGAAAGAATTATTGTGTTCCACGAGACGAAGCCGCCGTCACCTCTTGTTCTTCATGGGAGGCCGGATCTGGAGTCCGTTTGGGGCTCCAGAGAGGGGGATCTTCGATCTTCGTCATCACCAACCTTTCTCCATCACCAATTCGATGATGCTCCCCATCGGGAGTGAGTAATTCCTTTGTAGGCTCGCTGGTCGGT
Organism: Triticum urartu; assembly: GCF_056163025.1. Taxonomy (NCBI): domain Eukaryota; kingdom Viridiplantae; phylum Streptophyta; class Magnoliopsida; order Poales; family Poaceae; genus Triticum; species Triticum urartu. The sequence goes on from NC_141877.1 coordinate 98,605,606, forward strand.
GAGGAGTTGGATGACATTCACCATGTAATCTAGTTAGTTTTGTTAGGGCTTGATCCCTAGTATCCACTATGTTCTGAGATTGATGTTGCTATCACTTTGCCATGCTTAATGCTTGTCACTTTGGGCTCAAGTGCCATGATTTCAGATCTGAACTGTTTATGTTATCACCATTATATCCATGTTCTAGATCCGATCTTGCAAGTTGTAGTCACCTACTACGTGTTATGATCCGGCAACCCTGGATTGTCAATAGTCGGGACCACTCCCGGTGATGATCGTAGTTTGAGGAGTTCATGTATTCACCGTGTGTTAATGATTTGTTCCAGTTCTCTATTAAAAGGAGGCCTTAATATCCCTTAGTTTCCAATTGGACCCCGCTGCCACGGGAAGGTAGGACAAAAGATGTCATGCAAGTTCTTTCCATAAGCACGTATGACTATTTACGGAATACATGCCTACATTATATTTATGAACTGGGGCTAGTGCCGTAGCGCCCTAGGTTATGGCTGTCACATGATGAATATCATCCAACAAATCGCCGATCCAATGCCTACGAATTTCTCTTATATTGTTCTTGCTAAGTTACTACTGCTATCGTTACTATTCCACTTGCCACAAAATTACTGCTATCATTGTTACTGTTACTATTGTTGCTGCTACTATTATCAAAACTATCATACTACTTTGCTATTGATCACTTTGCTGTAGATAATTAATCTCTAGGTGTGGTTGAATTGACAACTCAGCAGCTAATACTTGCAAATATTCTTTGGCTCCCCTTGTGTCGAATCTATAAATTTGGGTTGAATACTCTACCCTCAAAAACTATTGCGATCCCCTATACTTGTGGGTTATTAAGACCTTTTTCTAGCTCTGTTGCTGGGGAGCGTAGCTATATTTGTTGAGTCACTTGGGATTATTATCAATTTATCACTATGAAGAATCTGAAGGATGCTCGGACCAAGATATTTCCCTCTAAGATGAGCGGAGGTAAGGAACTGCCATCTAGCTCTGCTTTGGATTCACCTTCTATTATAAGTAAACTTGCAACACCACCACATGCTATTAATCCTGATATGTCGCACTTTGTTGATGATGCTACTTCTACTATGAATGATACTTATGATGATGTTACTACCTTGCTTGATGATGATGTGCCCTTAGGTGAATTTCTTGATGAACAAATTGCTAGAGTAAGACATCATGATGTTGTTGAAACTGATGATGAGCTTGAAACTGAAAATCTTGAAACACCTATTAGAACTAGCCCTCCCAGAAATGAACTGCCTAAGGTACCGGAAGGTTATGTTATGAATGAGGAGACAACTAGAGACATTCTTGCTTGTAAGGATAGAGTTGATCTGGAGAAATTATTATGCAAGTATAAAGAAAATTCCTTGAATACTAGAATGCAATATGATGCTAAGTTTGCTACTTCCCCTATCTTTATTGATGATAAGGATTATGAATTCTCTGTCGACCCAGAGTTAATTACTTTGGTTGAATCTGATCCTTTCCATGGTTATGAAATTGAAACTATTGTGGCACATCTTACTAAGTTGAATGACATAGCCACCCTTTTTGCTCATGATGAGAAAATTCATTATTATTATATCCTGAAATTATTTCTGTTCTCATTAAAGGGAGATGCTAAGGCTTGGTACAATACTCTTGCTCCTGGTTGTGTGCGTAGTCCCCAGGATATGATTTATTACTTCTCTGAAAAATATTTCCCTGCTCATAACAAACAAGCTGCCTTGCTGGAAATATTTAACTTTGTGCAAATTGAAGAAGAGAGTCTCCCACAATCTTGGGGGAGGCTTTGCCAATTGCTTAATGCTTTGCCTGATCATCCTCTTAAGAAAAATGAAATACTTGATATCTTCTATAATGGACTAACCGATGCTTCTAGGGATTTCCTAGATAGTTGTGCTGGTTGTGTTTTCAGGGAATGAACTATTGGGCAAGCTGAAGAATTATTGAATAACATATTGAAAAATTATGATGATTGGACTCTTCTTGAACCACCGCCTAGACCCACTCCGAAGAAGAGGCGTATCTTATATCTCAGTCCCAAAGATATGCAAGAGGCAAATAAATATATGAAGGAAAAAGGTATTAAAGCTGAGGATGTCAAAATTTTACCTCCTATTGAAGAAATACATGGGCTTGATACACCGCCACCTCCTAAGGTGGTAGAGATGCCCGAGGATGACAACACGTCGATTATCCTTGGTAGACCCTTTTTGAATACTGCAGGGGCTGTTATTGATTGCAATAAAAGCAAGATCACTTTTCATATTAATGGTAATGAGCATACGGTGCACTTTCCGAAGAAACAATTCCAAGTGAATGGTATTAATGTTATTGAAAAATCTCCAACAATCAGTATTGGCAGTTTTCAACTACCTCTACCTACTGTCAAAAATAAATATGAAATGCTTATAGTTGGGAACATTCATATCCCCGTTGAGGTAACTTAGTGATTTACGAAAGTTATTCAGTTTCATGCTAATCGAAAGTGGTTGTTAATAAGACCTGATCAACCTTATTAATGGATCATTTTTTAGAGGTGTGAAGTTGATGAATTTAGTGAGCACTACTTTCCGCCCCTACCTTTTATTTTCTGTTTTTATTAGTTAAATAAAATAAAATGCCATTTTTTGTCTCTTTTCTGAATTTTCCATGCAATAAAGTGACCCAAAAATAAAAAGTTGTCAGAATGCCCTGAAAATTTAATATGATTTTTTATGAATATTTGGTGCAAATAACATCAGAGGGAGGTGCACCAGGTGGGCACAACCCACCTGGGCACGCCAGGACCCCCAGGCGCGCCCTGGTGGGTTGTGGTCCCCACATGGGCCCCCTCACTTATCTCTTCATACCACATCATCACCTACCTCCTGAAAAAATCACCATTGCTCTCTCTCTCTCGTCTTCTTGCTCTCAAACCCGCGGATTTCGATCTCTTTGCTCGAAGCTCCGTTTCCGAAACTATTTCGGGGGATTGTTGGTTGGTATGTGACTCCTCCGTTTGTCCAATTATTTTTTGTTTTAGTGGTTTATATTTTGAATAATTAGCTACTCTTGGTGCCGCTGTAGATGAGCTTGCATGTTGGATTCTTAGATTTATAAGTAGTTTGAATGCTTTCTATGGCCTCTATGTATCCCTATGAGTAGTTGCTATCAATCTTGTAAAGTTTTGTTGAGAACATTTTGTGGACTAAAAATTTCAGAATTTTGTTCATAGGAAAAAGATGAATATCTTTAGGAAGTTTGCTTCCAAGAAGAGCTCCAAGGGAGTTATTGGGGAGTCGTCTAACAGTGATCTTCATACCCGGAGATTGGCGGAAGTACGGTCATGCGAATGGCCGCATACCCCGTTCTTTGAAGGGGCTGGAATCCTTCAAGAGTTTGCACAATATGCTGCTAATCCCGGCTTCACCGACTTCATCGCAGCTGAATGTGAACAGTATCATCTCCTCACAAGCACCTTTGTGCAAAATTTTAATTTCCTTCCTAGGAATAATCCTCCTAAGGTGCAGTTTAATTTATACACTGAACCCTGATACGTCTCCAACATATATATAATTTTTGATTGTTCCATGTTGTTATGTTATCGATCTTGGATGTTTTATAATCATTTTATATAATTTTTTGGTACTAACCTATTGACATAGTGCCAAGTGCCGGTTGCTGTTTTTTGCATGTTTTTTACATCACAGATAATCAAACCAAACGGAGTCCAAACGCAGCGAAACTTTTTGTGGATTCTTTTGGACCAGAAGACAACCAATGGGCCGAAGAAGCGCCTGGGGGTTGGTCCGAGGGGAGCACAACCCACCAGGGTGCACCTGGAGGCCCAGGCGTGCCCTGGTGGGTTGTGCCCACCTCGGGTGTCCCCCGGACCACCTCTTTACTCTATAAATACCCCAATATTCCAGAAACCCTAGGGGAGTTGACAAAAATCAATTCCAGCCGCCGCAGAGTCCAGAACCACCAGATCCAATCTATACACCATCATGAAGGGGTTCACCACTTCCATTGGTGCCTCGCCGATGATGCATGAGTAGTTCATTGTAGACCTTCAGGTCCGTAGTTAGTAGCTAGATGGCTTCATCTCTCTCATTTGATTCTCAATACAATGGTCTCTTGGAGATCCATATGATGTAACTCTTTTGCAGTGTGTTTGTTGGGATCCAATGAACTTTGAGTTTATGATTAGATCTATCTCTTTTTATACATGAAAGTTATTTGACTTTCTTTGATCTCTTATATGCATGATTGCTTATAGCCTCATATTTCTTCTCTGATATTTGGGTTTTGTTTGGCCAACTTGACCTATTTATCTTGCTATGGGAAGAGGTGCTTTGTAGTGGGTTCGATCTTATGGTGCTTGATCCCAGTGACGGAAGGGGAACCACGCATGTATCGTTGCTACTAAGGATAAAACGATGGGTTCCATTTCTACATAAATAGATCTTGTCTACATCATGTCATCGTTCTTATTGCATTACTCTGTTTCTCCTTGAACTTAATACACTAGATGCATGCTGGATAGCGGTCGATGTGTGGAGTAATAGTAGTAGATGCAGGCAGGAGTCGGTCTACTAATCTTGGATGTGATGCCTATATAATGATCATTGCCTGGATATCATCATTATTATTTGAAGTTCTATGAATTGCCCAACAGTAATTCCTTTACCCACTGTTTGCTATTTTTCTCGAGAGAAGCCACTAGTGAAACCTACGGCCCCCGGGTCTCTTTCTCATATTATTTGCCTTTGGGATCTATTTTATTTGCCTTTTATTTTCAGATATATTAAACCCAAAAATCCAAAAAAACCTTGCTGCAATTTATTTTATTTGGCATTCGATCTATCAATATTTACAACTCTCTCATGTCCGTTTGCCAATTTCTGGCGCCATTACCGGAAAGGGATTGACAAACCCCTTTAATGCGTTGGGTTGCGAGTATTTGTTATTTGTGTGCAGGTGACGTTTATGTGTTGTTGCTTGGTTATCCTACTAGTTCGATAACCTTGGTTTCACCACTGAGGGAAATACCTACTATTGTTGTGCTGCATCATCCCTTCCTCTTTGGAGAAATACCGACATAGCTTCAAGCCGACATCAAAAGGAATTTTTGGCGCCGTTGCCGGGGAGGATCTTCAACATATACCAGGTTCTTAATCACAAATCTCATCTCCTTGCAATTTACATTGTTTTCCATTTGCATCTCATTTTCCTCTCCCCCACTTCACAAAAATTTGCCGCTTTATTCACCCTCTTTTTCGTTCGCTATTTTTTTGTCGGATCCGTTTTGTGTGCAATCTTGTTTGCCGTTATTATCGTCATGGATAGTTCTTCCTCTATTGTGTTTACTCCTGAGAATGAGGTTCTCAACATTAAACAAAGGGGAGGAGAAATTTTAAAATATGCTTGGTATAGAATTTGCAATGCTAATAATAGATCTATCTGTAAGCAATCTACCATTATTCCTCTACGTTGTTTTTATGTGGGCATCAACACTTGGTATAGGTTCGTCCTTGATACGATTACTGGTGGAAATTTTTTGATGTGTCCCTCTCTTGATGCTTTCAATGCTATGGGAAATTTAGTGGGTTCACCACCTCTTATAGTTAATGAAAGAAATTTGACTCTTGAGCATGTTATGGAAAGATTAGATGTTGTTGAAAAGAAAATGCTTACTGAAGAACATACTGAAAACTTGGATAAAAAGATGCATAATTTTGCTACTAAGATTGGGTCAAAAGCAGGAGAAGTTTTTAAGTGGTTAAAGGAAAAGGGGACCGTAATTCATGAAAGAATTGAAGAAAGTCCATCTCGGATTGATAAACTAGAAGAAATCTTTAGTAATTTTAGCATGGATTTTTCTTCCACTAAAACTATTGAAAAAACTTCCGTAAATATTGGGAAGACTACTCAAGTTACTAAGAAAAAGGGTGCAACTTCTAGAAATAGTAAAGAGGATTTTAAGATGATTAGCATCCACCCGGATTTTGTTGAAATAACAAGAGATCCCTTTGGCAAGAATGAATTCTTTAAAATTGTCCCTAGGAATACTGTCGTTGAAAATATTTATGCTAAATTTTTTAAGAATTCTAAGTGTTTGATTGAAGAGTTTAACAAAGATGACAAAACTTAGATCCTTGATTTATGCCTAGCTAAGGGCGTAAAACTATAGCGCTCGTTGGGAGGCAACCCAATAAATAATATTTATTTTTACTTTTTGCTTTCTATTTTTGAGTGTTAACACAATTATGCAACTGTTATGATTAAGTTTTTGTATTTTAATTAGTGTTTGTGCCAAGTAAATCATTTAGGATCTTCTTGGGTGATAGTTGTTTGATCTTGCTGAAAAAACAGAAACTTTTGCGCTCACAAAAATAATTTTCAATTTAACCAGAGAGCAATAAAATAACAATTACTTTTGTAGTAGATTAATATACAATTTTCCCAGGTTGACCTAATTTTTTAGATTTTTTGGAGTTACAGAAGTATTCAAAATATCCAGATTCCTACAGATTGTTCTGTTTTTGATAGATTCTATTTTCTTTGTGGTGTGTTCTTGTTTTGATGATTCTATGGTTTTATTTGATGAGTTTTTGCCATAGAAAAGTTGGAATACAGTAGATATAATGCAAGAACAAAATATGAATTGGTTTAATATAGCACTTATACTAGTGATTTGTTTTCTTATACTAACGGATCTCATGAAGGCTTTTGTTGAGTTTTGTGTGATTTAAGTTTTCAAGTTTTGGGTTATCTTACGATGGATGAAGGAATAAGGAGTAAGAAGAGCCTAAGCTTGGGGATGCCCCGGCATCCCAAGCTATTGTTCAAAAGAGAGCAAGAAACTAAGCTTGGGGATGCCCCGAGTGGCATCCCCTCTTTCTTCTAACGACCATTGGTACTTGACTCGAAGCTATATTTTTATTCGTTGCATACTATGTGTTTTGCTTGGAGCGTCTTGTATGATATGAATCTTTGCTTGTTTTATTTTGTGTTTTTAGTCTTGATCCCTTGCTGGACACACCTATTTGAGAGAGCCAAAATTATGCCATGACTTGTTAAAATTGCTCTCTATGCTTCACTTCAATTTTTTATGAGCTATGGATTTGCTCTAGTGCTTCACCTGTATCTTTTTGAGCATGATGTGCTTTAGTATTTTTGAAGAAATGCTCTCTTGCTTCACTTAGATTTATTTGAGAGTTAGTAAAATTTTCAAGGAATTCTCTCTTGCTTCACTTAAATTAATTTGAGAGAAAGAAATATTATGCTCACGATCTTCACTTATATTTATGTGAGCTTATCAAAAGCAACACATGCAAATTAGTCCCAAAGTGATAGATATCCAAGAAGGATATAATAAAAACTTTCATCAAGATCATTGGACAAAATAAACTCGCTTCTTGGTAATAATTTGGAGATGTGATGATGTGATATGTGAGTCATCTTGATAAGTAATTATGCTTTAGTAAAAATATTGGTGTTAAGGTTTGTGATTCCCTATGCAAGCACGAAAGTCGATAGTTATGCAATGAAATTATATCCTACTGGTGGTGCATTATTCGGTGTTAATTATGCTTAATTCTCGCTTATGAGATTATTCGTTTCTTGGTTGGTCACTTCCCAATCTTTTGCCAGCCTTCATTTTGCACTAAGTATGATCACTACTTGTGCATCCAAAATCCTTTAAACCAATTTTGCCACATGAGTCCACTATATCTACCTATATGTGGTATTCTTTTGCCGTTCTAAGCAGATTTGTATATGCCATCTCTAAGATTTAAAATAAATTTCTCTTTTGTGTGCTCGTACCGCTCGCGAGGCGGTGAGGGGTGGCTAACATTTTCCATGCTAGATGTGTTATTCTCCCGATGAGTATTTATTCACTTGTCATTGTGCGAGAGTAAGGCAAAGGTATTAGGGATGCCCAGTCCCAAAATGAAAAATGAATTTACTCTATGTTGTCAAATAATAAATTCCTTGGAAAGTGTTGGTATGGATGGCACCCGTGGATACAGTTAGCCAGGGAAAGTGAAAGTATGGTGGAAAAAGGAATAAGATTTTATTTCTGTTTGGGAACTGCCTGTGATATATCTAGCATGGAAAGTGTTGGGAACTCTAAGTCATTTTCGTTGGTGGGAAAAGTATGCCTCTCAAAATGTTTTTTTATCTCTCAATTTTTGCTTTGAGCTCTGGCACCTCTACAAATCCCTACTTCCCTCTGCAAAGGGCCTTTCTTTTACTTTATGCAATTTTTATTTTTGAATTTGAGTCTCCAACTTCTCTTATAAAAGCACCAACTAGGAGGCACTATGATCGTACTTGATCATTGGGTGTAGTTAATATGCGAGTGTGTTTCATGAATGGATCAATGATTAAGCATGATGGGCTAGGGATAGCTTATTTTAGCATTGATATTTTGAAAGACATGGTTGCTTGTTGATATGCTTGAGTATTTAAGTTATCATGTCAAAACTAGACTATTGCTTTGAACAATATAGAAGTCCAAATTTCCTTGCTATAAAGAAAACAATATGATATGACATGTTAGGTGGTATTCCACATCAAAAATTCTAGTTTTATCATTTACCTACTCGAGGACGAGAAGGAATTAAGCTTGGGGATGCTGATACGTCTCCAATGTATCTATAATTTTTTATTGTTCCATGCTGTTATATTATCAATCTTTGATGTTTTATAATCATTTTATAGTCATTTTATATCATTTTTTGGTACTAACCTATTGACATAGTGCCAAGTGCCAGTTCTTGTTTTTTGCATGTTTTTTACATCGCAGATAATCAATACCAAATGGAGTCCAAATGCAGCGAAATTTTTTGTGGATTTTTTTGGACCAGAAGAAAACCAATGGGCCGAAGAAGCACCTGGGGACTGCTTCGAGGGGATCACAACCCACCAGGGCGCGCCTGGAGGCCTAGGCGCGCCCTGGTGGGTTGTGCCCACCTTGGGTGCCCCCTGGACCGCCTCTTTACTCTATAAATACCCCAATATTCCAGAAACCCTAGGGGAGTCGACGAAAATCAATTCAAGCCACCGTAGAGTCTAGAACCACCAGATCCAATCTAGACACCATCACGGAGGGGTTCACCACTTCCATTGGTGCCTCTCCGATGATGTGTGAGTAGTTCTTTGTAGACCTTCGGGTCCGTATTTAGTAGCTATATGGCTTCCTCTCTCTCGTTTGATTCTCAATACAATGGTCTCTTGGAGATCCATATGATGTAACTCTTTTGCCATGTGTTTGTTGGGATCCGATGAACTTTGAGTTCATGATCAGATCTATCTCTTTTTATCCATGAAAGTTATTTGAGTTTCTTTGATCTCTTATATGCATGATTGCTTATAGCCTCGTATTTCTTCTCTGATAATTGGATTTTGTTTGGCCAACTTGATCTATTTATCTTGCAATGGGAAGAGATGCTTTGTAGTGGGTTCGATCTTACGATGCTTGATCCCAGTGACAGAAGGGGAACCGACACGTATGTATCGTTGCTACTAAGGGTAAAATGACGGGGTCTATTTCTACATAAGTGGATCTTCTCTACATCATGTCATCATTCTTATTGCATTACTCCGTTTCTCCATGAACTTAATACACTAGATGCATGCTGGATAGCGGTAGATGTGTGGAGTAATAGTAGTAGATACAGGCAGGTGTCGGTCTACTAATCTTGGATGTGATGCCTATATAATGATCATTGCATGGATATCTTCATGATTATTTGAAGTTCTTTCAATTTCCCAACAGTAATTCGTTCACCCACCGTTTGCTATTTTTCTCGAGAGAAGCCACTAGTGAAACCTACGGCCCCCGGGTCTCTTTCTCATATTATTTGCCTTTGCGATCTATTTTATCTGCCTTTTATTTTAAGATCTATTAAACCCAAAAATCCAAAAATACCTTGCTACAATTTATTTTATTTGGCATTCGATCTATCAATAGTTAAAACTCTCTCACGTCTGATTGCCAATTTCTGGCGCCGTTACCCGAAAGGGATTGACAACCCCTTTAATACGTCGGGTTGCGAGTATTTGGTATTTGTGTGCAGGTGTTGTTTACATGTTGTTGCTTGGTTCTCTACTGGTTCGATAACCTTCGTTTCATCACTGAGGGAAATACCTACCGTTGCTGTGTGATGTTGGCTAGAACTAAGTCGGTATTTCCCCAAAGAGGAAGGGATGATGTAGCACGTATAGCGACAGTAGGTATTTCCCTCAATGATGAAACCAAGTTTATCGAACCAGTAGGAGAACCAAGCAACACAACGTAAACAACCACTGCACACAAATAACAACCACTCATAACCCGACCTGTTAAAGGGGTTGTCAATCCCTTTCGGGTAACGGCGCCAGAAATTGGTGCGCAGACGGGATAAAGTTGTAATAGATTGAATAAATAGATCGCTAATAAAATAAAGTGCAGCAAAGTATTTTTGTATTGTTGGTTTAATAGATCTGAAAATAAATGCAATGGAAAAGTAGATCGCAAAGGCAAATATATGAGAAAGAGACCTTGGGGCCGTAGGTTTCACTAGTGGCTTCTCTTGAGAAAAATAGCAAACGGTGAGTAAACAAATTACTGTTGGGTAGTTGATAGAACTTCAAATAATCATGACGATATCCAGGCAATGATCATTACATAGGCATCACGTCCAAGATTAGTAGACCGACTCCTGCCTGCATCTACTACTATTACTCCACACGTCGACCGCTATCCAGCATGCATCTAGTGTATTAAGTTCATGGAGAAATAGAGTATGGCAATAAGAACGATGACATGATGTAGACAAGATCTATCTATGTAGAGATAGACCCCAACGTTTTATCCTTAGTAGCAACGATACATACGTGTCGGTTCCCCTTCTGTCACTGGGATCAAGCACCGTAAGATCGAACCCACTACAAAGCACCTCTTCCCATTGCAACATAAATAGATCAAGTTGGCCAAACAAAACCCAAATATCGGAGAAGAAATACGAGGCTATAAGGGATCTTGCATAAAAGATATCAAAGAAACTCAAATACTTTCATGGATAAAGATATAACTAATCATAAACTCAAACTTCATCAGATCCCAACAAACACACCGCAAAAAAGAGTTACATCATATGGATCTCCAAGAGACCATTGTATTGAGAATTTAGTGAGAGAGAGGAAGCCATCTAGATACTAACTACGGACCCGAAGGTCTACAAAGAACTACTCACGCATCATTAGAGAGGCACCAATGGAGCTGGTGAACCCCATCCGAGATGGTGTCTAGATTGGATCTGGTGGTTATGGACTCTGCGGTGGCTGGATCAATATTTCGTCGATTCCCCTATGGTTTTGGGAATATTGGGGTATTTATAGAGAAAAGAGGCAGTTCGGGGGGCACCCGAGGTGGGCACAACCCACCAGGGCGCGCCTGGGCCTCCTGGCACGCCCTGGTGGGTTGTGCTCTCCTTGGAGCACCCCCAGGTGCAGCCAGGGCCCATTAGTTGTCTTCTGGTCCATAAAAAATCTCCGTAAAGTTTTGCTGCATTTGGACTCCATTTGGTAATGATTTTCTGCGATGTAAAAAACATGCAAAAAAACAGCAACTGGCACTTGGCACTATGTCAATAGGTTAGTACCAAAAATAATATAAAATGACTATAAAATGATTATAAAATATCCAAGGCTGATAATATAACAGCATGGAACAATCAAAAATTATAGATACATTGGAGACCTATCAGCATCCCCAAGCTTAACTCCTACTCGTCCTTGAGTAGGTAAGTGATAAAAACAGAATTTTTGATGTGGAATGCGGCCTATCATGTCATATCATATTTTTTCTTTATAGCATGGACATTTGGAGTTTTATGTTGTTCAAAGCAATAGTCTAGTTTTGACATGATAATTTAAATACTCAAGCATATCAACAAGCAACCATGTCTTTCAAAATATCAATGCTAATATAAGCTATCCCTAGCCCATCATGCTCAACCATTGATCCATTCATGAAACACACTCGCATATTAACTACACCCAATGCTCAAGTATGATCATAGTGCCTCCTAGTTGGTGCTTTTATAAGAGAAGATGAAGACTCAAGTTCAAATTAAAAATTGCATAAAGTAAAAGAAAGGCCCTTCGCGGAGGGAAGTAGGGATTTGTAGAGGTGCCAGAGCTCAAAGCGAAAAACTTAGAGATAAAAACATTTTGGGAGGTGTATCCTTCCCACCAACGAAAACGACTTAGAGTTCCCAACACTTTCCATGTTAGATATATCATAGGCTCTTCCCAAATAGAAAATAAAGTTTATTCCTTTTTCCACCATACTTTCACTTTCCATGGATAACCGTATCCATGGATGCCTTCCATACCAACACTTTCCAAGGAATTTATTATTTTACAACATAAAGTAAATTCATTTTTCATTTCAGGACTGGGCATCCCTAATACCTTTGCCTTACTCTCGTGCAATGACAAGTGAATAAACACTCATCGTGAGAATAACACATCTAGCATGGAAAATATTAGCCACCCCTCATGGCTCCACGAGCGGAATGAACACACAAAAGAGAAGTTTGTTTTGAAAGTTCGAGATGGCACATACAAATTTGCTTAGAACGGCAAAAGAATACCGCATATAGGTAGATATGGTGGACTCATGTGGCATGTAGCGACCAGACCTCAAACAGTCTGATCTCTGTGCTCCGGTGTCATCCCTGGATTAGTAATGCTGACACCACACAGTACTTGGAGGATTTATAGCAGAGTAGCAATCACACACTTATTACATCGAGGGTCTCAAAAGAGAACTTATTACAATAAATATGGCTTAAGGCCATCTAATAACGATAACAGCGGAAGGCTTGGAAGATAAGTGAGTCCATCAAGTCCAACGGCATCACTGAGTATAGAACCACGACCTAAAAACTCCTTAATCATCGTCTGAAAAGTCTGCAACATTAACGTTGTAGCCCGAAAACGGGTCAGCACATGGAATATGCTGGCAAGGTAACACATAGAGAGTAATGGAATGAAACAGCTATACTATATGCATATTTGGCTGGTGGAAAGCTCTATGGTTATAGTTTTGCGTAAACCAATTTTTCCCTACTTCAAAGGAATAAATTTATTTAACTATCATGGTGGTTGTTAAACATTGAGAATGGTTGACAGCATTCTCAATCCCAATTAAGCATCATCATTAAACATAACTCAACAAAATTAATTTAGAGTAACATGTTGAGATTCACATGAAAATCCAGGTACTAGATACTCAAGATGTCCATAACCGGGGACACGGCTAACCATGATTAGTTTATTACACTCTGCAGAGGTTTGCGCACTTTTCCCCACAAGACTCGATCGCCTCCGTTTGGTTTCTCGCACTACATGGTGTTTGAGAAGACGGATGACCGAGACATAGTCTTTTAGAAGCGCTAGCACCTTACCATGGGTAGACCGTACCACCTACATCCCCTACATCTACGAGTCTACCACTGTAATAGCTTGTGGCTGCACATGGAAGTTTCTAGTATGAATAGTCTCATGATCCCTTTAAGCCTGGGTGACGGTCCAAAAGAAAACAGGCAAGTCCTGGAATACCCAGGTGCCTCAATCCACCCAGATGTGTGTTTAAGTTGCCACCTTAGATAAACCATTAATTAACAATCTCACATCTGTCATGGATTTCACTCACCCAATCCACGTCTACTAGCATAGCATGGCATAATAAGCAAACGTAGAAGTAACTCCCAAAGGTTTGATAATAAACAGGTAATAGGTACTACCTCATCTACTTCCCATCCCACAATTTAATTAGATCATAATCATGCAATGTGTGAGGATTGATCTAATGCAATAAAACTGGGTAGTAGAAAAGGTATGATCAAAGTGTTACTTGCCTTGCTGATGATCCGGGAAACCTAACGATTCGAAGTAACAAGCGGCGCACTCCGGGTACTCTATCGCAAACAAACAAACAAGTGTACAATAAGCACTCATCTAATGCACAGGTAAAACTCAAATAAGAGATCTAACCAGAAAGTTCAACTTAAGAACTCTGGTTGGCAAAAAGAATCAAATCGAACGAAGCAACGAAAATCAAACGGCAAAAGAAAACAACTTCGTTCTAGTAATCTGGATCTAGGGAAAATTTTACAGTTTCAAAAACTTGTTTAAGTTGATTAAACGAATAGAGGGTTTCGAGACGAAACTCTAGGCACTTGAATCGCCTGATTCCGATAAACGAGCGAAAAGTTAAACTAAAACGAAAATCGGATCAGGAATCGCGATCAGAAAAATCACGGATTTAATCCGAGAAAAAGAAAAACGACGAATGCCGAATTTTTTTCTCTTTTTTTCGGCACGGAAATCGAGGAGCGACGAACCTCGGGCGGCGGGATCGTCAGCAGCGGCGGCTCTGGCGGCGCACGCTGATCGAGGCGGGGCTGATGGGCTGGGGCGGCTCAGGGCGGCGCTATTTAAAGGATGCCCCTGGGCGGTGTCCCGCTCGGGTACGGCCCGAAGTCGGTTTGTTTTTTTTAATTATTCCGCTCAGAAGAAAAATAAAAAGAAATACTAAACGGACTCCAAAAATTCCGAAATAAATTTTCACGGGCTTCTAAAATCAAGTCGCACAAGGTGAACATTTATTTGGGCCCTAAATGCAATTTTGAAAAACACACATTTTTCCTAAATTCAAATAAAACTCCGAAAAACTCCGAAATAAAATCTTATTTGATTTTTTATTAAATCCTCAATATTTATTTATTTTGGGAAAGTCATTTTATTCCCTCTCTCATATTTTTGTAATAGAAATAATTGATGATAAAATAAATAAAATCAAATGATCCTATTCTCAAAATTTGAGAGAACTCAAATATGAAAATAACGAAATCCCCAACTCTCTCCGTGGGTCATTGAGTTGTGTAGAATTTCTAGGATCAACCAAGATGCAAAATAAAATATGATATGCATGATGATCTAATGTATAACATTCCAAATTGAAATTTTGGGATGTTACAAACCTACCCCCCTTAAGATGAATCTCGCCCTCGAGATTCGGGTTGGCTAGAAAATAGGTGAGGGTGGTCCTTGAGTAAATCTTCCTCTCGCCCCCAAGTGGCTTCATCCTCCGTGTGGTGGCTCCACTGAACTTTGCAAAACTTAATAACCTTGCTGCGAGTAACTCGGCTGGCAAACTCGAGAATCTTGACTGGTTTCTCCTCGTAGGTCAAATCGTTATCCAACTGAATAGTTTCCAAAGGCACTGTGTCTCTCAACGGTATGTCAGCCATCTCCGCGTGACATTTCTTTAACTGAGAAACGTGGAACACATCATGTACTCCTGACAATCCTTCGGGCGATTCCAACTTGTAGGCCACTTCTCCCATACGCTCCAAAACTCGATATGGTCCTACAAATCGTGGTGCTAACTTCCCTTTAACTCCAAAACGCTTTGTTCCCCGAAGCGGAGATACTCGAAGATAAGCTCTATCTCCAACTTCGTAAACTGTCTCCTTGCGTTTAGAATCTGCATAACTCTTCTGTCTGGATTGGGCTATCCTGAGCCTATCGCGAATCAACTTCACCTTCTGTTCAGACTCTTTAATCAAGTCAGGTCCAAACAACTGGCGGTCTCCAACTTCGTCCCATGACAACGGTGTCCTGCACCTCCTCCGTACAAAGCTTCGAAAGGGGCCATCTTTAAACTGGTTTGATAACTGTTGTTGTAAGAGAACTCTGCATATGGCAAATTATCGTCCCAACTAGATCCATAATCTAGCGCACAAGCTCTCAGCATATCCTCCAAAATCTGATTGACTCTCTCGGTCTGTCCATCTGTCTGTCGATGAAAAGCTGTACTGAATTCTAGCCTGGTTCCCAAAGTTTCGTGCAACTGCTTCCAGAACTTTGAGGTAAACTGGGTTCCTCTATCTAATCCGATACTCCTTGGAACTCCATGCAAACATACGATCCTGGTCATGTATATCTTTGCCAACTTAGCACTGGTGTAAGTGGTCTTTACCGGGATGAAATGAGCTACTTTCGTCAATCGATCAACTACAACCCAAATCGAGTCATAGCCTGAACGAGTCCTGGGCAATCCCGTGATAAAATCCATGCCTAGCTTATCCCACTTCCATTCGGGTATCGGCAATGGTTGTAACAATCCTGCTGGCTTCTGATGCTCTGTCTTTACTCTCTGACATACATCACAAACTGCTACATACTCCGCAATATCCTTCTTCATTCCGGTCCACCAGAAAATATCCTTCAAATCTAGATACATCTTGGTATTTCCTGGGTGAATTGAATACGGTGAGTCGTGTGCCTCTTGCAAAATCAACTTCCTGATCTCCGGGTCATTGGGCACATAAACACGGTCTTCAAACCATAGGGTGTCGTGCTCATCCTCACGGAATCCTTTAGCTTTTCCTTTGCTCAGTTTCTCCTTTATAGCGGAAATCTCTTTGTCATCTTTCTGAGCTTCCCTGATTTTATCCATCAAGGTTGACTGAATCTCCATTGCTGCTACGTAACCTCTCAAAACTATTTCCAAACATAGTTCACGAAGATTATCTGCTAATTCCTTGGGTATTTCTCCCATCATTAACGTATTGACATGGCTATTGCGACTTAATGCGTCAGCTACTACATTAGCCTTTCCGGGGTGATAATGCAATTTCATATCATAATCCTTGATAAGCTCCAACCATCTCCTTTGTCTGAGATTCAACTCCTTCTGTGTAAAAATGTACTTCAAACTCTTATGATCCGTGTACACCTCACAATGATTTCCAATGAGGAAATGTCTCCATGTCTTCAAAGCATGCACTACGGCTGCTAACTCCAAATCATGCGTGGCATAATTCAACTCATGAGGCTTCAGTTGTCTTGAGGCATATGAAACAACTCTCCCTTCCTGTATAAGCACTGCTCCAAGTCCTCGACGTGAAGCGTCGCAATACACCTCATAATCCTTGGTCTGGTCTGGCAAAATCAACACTGGTGAGGTAACCAAACATTTCTTCAACTCCTAGAAACTAGCCTCAGATTCCTCTGTCCATATGAACTTGGTATCCTTCTTCAACAACTCAGTCATAGGCTTCGCAATCTTTGAGAAATTCTCAATAAATCTCCGGTAATATCCTGCGAGTCCAAGAAAACTCCGGATCTCTCCAACTGTTGTTGGGGCTTCCCACTTGGTCACGGTTTCAACTTTAGCGGGATCTACTGCTATACCTTCTCCAGATATAACATGTCCGAGGAATCCTACTTCCTTCAACCAAAACTCACATTTGCTGAACTTGGCATATAATTGATGTTCTCTGAGCTTTCCAAGTACCAAACGCAAATGATCCTTATGTTCCTCTTCATTCTTCGAATAAACCAGGATATCATCAATGAACACTATGACGAACTTATCCAAAAACTCCATAAACACTTTGTTCCTCATGTTCATAAAATAGGCAGGTGCGTTAGTCAGACCAAATGACATAATGGTATACTCATACAGCCCATACCTGGTGGTAAAAGCTGTCTTCGGAATATCCTGTTCTCGAATCTTCAACTGGTGGTATCCTGATCGCAGATCGATCTTGGAAAATACCTTAGCTCCTTGCAATCAATCAAACAGATCGTTGATCACTGGTAGCAGGTACTTGTTCTTGATCGTTACTTCATTCAATCCTCGATAATCAACAACCATCCTTAACGATCCATCCTTCTTCTCCACTAGAAGTACTGGCGATCCCCAAGGTGAAGAACTTGGGCGAATATATCCTTTATCCAGTAACTCCTTAATCTACTTCTTAATTTCCACCAAATCCTTTGCTGGCATCCTATATGGTCTCTTTGATATTGGCCCTGTGCCTGGCAATAGCTCAATCAAAAACTCAATATCTCTATCCGGTGGCATGCCTGGCAACTCCTCTGGAAATACATCAGGGAAATCCCTTACCACTGGTACTTCCTCCTGCACAACTCCTGTTAGGAAATTTACTTGAGTCCTCTTTGGCACATGCCGGGATACATACTTGATCCTTCTCCCTTCTGGGGTGGTAAGCAAAATTGACTTACTAGCACATTCAATATTCCCTTCATACTTTGATAACCAATCCATGCCTAATATCACATCAAATCCTTGAGATTCCAATACTATTAGGTCTGAGGGAAAAATGTAGTTACCAATCCTTAATGGTAACCGATCACACCATAGACTAGCCACATACTCTGCTCCGGGCGAGGTTACTAACATGGGTGACCTAAGGGCTTGGGTTGGTAGGTTATACTTATCCACAAATCCCCTTGAGATGTATGAATGCGATGCACCAGTATCAAAAAGAACGAGTGCAGTAAATGACTTAACCAAAAACTTACCTATTACTGCATCGGGCTGAGCTTCAACCTCCTCCACGCTAACGTGGTTCACCTGTCCCCTGTTAAAAGGGTTCGACTTCTTCCCAAAACTTCCATTGCTATTTCCATTTTGTAATTCAGGACATTCATTGGCATAATGTCCTGTCTTCGAACACTTAAAGCAAGTGACTTGGCTTTGGTCCTTCTTGGCTAGGGTTGATGGGTTGGTGCGGTTCTGGCCGTTGCTTCCTCCATTGCCATTACCATTCTTGGTGCCATTGTGATTGTGCGAGCTACCTCCTCCATGGGTATGCTGAAAATGTCCTCCCGGTCTAGGGGTAAAACGTGGCTTCTGTTGAGCTCCTGAATTGTACTTTCCTTGTCCATACTTCCTCTTGCGATTCTCAATTTGCTGCTGCTTCCCTTCAATCATAAGAGCACGATCTACCAGCTCCTGGTAGTTGTTGAAGGTGGCTACCATCAACTGCATGCTCAACTCATCATTCAGTCCTTCCAGAAACTTCTCCTGCTTAGCTGCATCCATAGCGACGTCATCTGGGGCATAACGTGCTAACTTACTAATTTCCTCCACATACTGGCCAACTGTTCTTCCTCCTTGGCGCAAGTTGCGAAACTCACGCTTCTTCATGGCCATAGCTCCTGCTGAAACATGGGCAATACGAAAAGCCTGCTGAAACTGGTCCCATGTGACAGTGTCTACTGGGAAAGTGGCTGTGAAATTCTCCCACCATGATGCTGTGGGTCCTTCTAACTGATGTGTGGCAAACTTCACCTTCTCCGCATCTGTGCATCCTGTTGTGGTCAACTCCCTAGCTGTCTTGCGGAGCCAATCATCTGCTACTATCGGCTCGGTGCTACTGGAAAACACCGGCGGATTCAGCCTAAGAAAACATGCTAAGTGGTCAATAGGTGGTGGTGGTGGTGGTGGGTTGTTGTTGTTCCCGTGATTCTGATTCTGGACTAGCAACTGCATCAATGTGTTCTGCTGCTGGATCAACTGGGTGAGCTCCGGTGGAAAGGCAAATCCGGGGTCATGTCTCGGAGGCATCTGAGGGTTTAGAAAAGATGAGATATAAGAATAGAGGGGTTCTAAAGAGAAAACACTACCCATATGCACATGAGGCAAAAGTAAACAATTCACTTCAATCAATCAAACAAAGGCATACAATCGATCTATCTATCGCAAAAGTGCTCGGACTACTATATTTATATGGTGGACTACTACTACTGATGAGGTGGTCTACTAGAAATATTCTACGGTCGTTGACTCCATGATATCTGCTCCAGCTTCATCAACATAGTCATCATCGCTACTATCTGCTTCCGAGTCGGTGCCGTCGATGATGATGTAGTCTTCCGGGCTAATTTCCTGGGGTTCTTCGTCTTCATCTACTGGCGTAGGGTCTCCCATAAATATTCCAATCTTCTTGATCAGGTCGTCATTATTCTCCACTAATACTTCAATTTCCTCTTCATAATCTTTACGTGTAGCCTTGAGTTCTTCCTCCAGTTCCTTGATTCTAGTCTTAGCCTTCTTCAGATCTATCATGTCGGCGCACATCTGGTTCTCCTGTCGTCGAATGTGCTGATTTAACTCTTGGATAAAAGCTGCGATTGATCTATCCTTCCTGGTGATGATCATCTCCCAGTGTTCATCTCGGCGCCCACAAATCTGGTAGATAGTATCCTTGAGATCCTTGCGGTAGACTTCTCCAATGCGTCCCATGGCGATGTGAGCTGCCATGCTCTTTCCTAGACTCCAAGTTGGTGCATCAAAAGAAAATTCTATGGGCTCAGTGACTGGCATGAACGTCCTTCCTGGAACTTGAACTTGAATCATCCAGCGCTCTTCTTCAGGTAAAGTGGCGTTGTAGGTTCCCGTGAAGCTTGGTACTCCTATGTTCAGGTATCTAGTGACTTCCTTCAAGTGTCGTCCAAAGGGTGTATCTTCATCCGGTTGTGTGAACTTGTTCCTTGCATCTGCCATCCTAAAGAGTAAAAAAGATGAGAGGTCAGAAGAGAAGAGAGTGAATAGTGATCTAGGTCTTTAGCTTAGTGGTCGTGTCCTACAGTCAGCGTGTGCTCTGATACCATCACTGTAGCGACCAGACCTCAAACCGTCTGATCTCTGTGCTCCGGTGTCATCCCTGGATCAGTAATGCTGACACCACACAGTACTCGGAGGATTTATAGCAGAGTAGCAATCACACACTTATTACATCGAGGGTCTCAAAAGAGAACTTATTACAATAAATATGGCTTAAGGCCATCTAATAACGATAACAGCGGAAGGCTTGGAAGATAAGTGAGTCCATCAACTCCAACGGCATCACTGAGTATAGAACCACGACCTAAAAACTCCTTAATCGTCGTCTAAAAAGTCTGCAACATTAACGTTGCAGCCCGAAAACGGGTCAGCACATGGAATATGCTGGCAAGGTAACACATAGAGAGTAATGGAATGAAACAGCTATACTATATGCATATTTGGCTGGTGGAAAGCTCTATGGTTACAGTTTTGCGTAAAGCCAATTTTTCCATACTTCAAAGGAATAAATTTATTTAACTATCATGGTGGTTTTTAAACATTGAGAATGGTTGACAGCATTCTCAATCCCAATTAAGCATCATCATTAAACATAACCCAACAAAATTAATTTAGAGTAACATGTTGAGATTCACATGAAAATCCAGGTACTAGATACTCAAGATGTCCATAACCGGGGACACGGCTAACCATGATTAGTTTATTACACTCTGCAGAGGTTTGCGCACTTTTCCCCACAAGACTCGATCGCCTCCGTTTGGTTTCTCGCACTACATGGTGTTTGAGAAGACAGATGACCGAGACATAGAATTTAAGAAGCGCTAGCACCTTACGATGGGTAGACCATACCACCTACATCCCCTACATCTGCTAATCTACCACTGTAAGAGTTCGCACAACTTAGTCAACTATGCTAGAGCCCATAATAGCTTGTGGCTGCACACGGAAGTTTCTAGTATGAATAGTCTCATGATCCCTTTGAGCCTGGGTGGCGGTCCAAAAGAAAACAGGCAAGTCCTGGAATACCTAGGTGCCTCAATCCACCCAGATGTGTGTTTAAGTTGCCACTTTAGATAAACCATTAATTAACAATCTCACATCTGTCATGGATTTCACTCACCCAATCCACGTCTACTAGCATAGCATGGCATAATAAGCAAACGTAGAAGTAACTCCCAAAGGTTTGATAATAAACAGGTAATAGGTACTACCTCATCTACTTCCCATCCCACAATTTAATTACATCCTAATCATGCAATGTGTGAGGATTGATCTAATGCAATAAAACTGGGTAGTAGAAAAGGTATGATCAAAGTGTTACTTGCCTTGCTGATGATCCGGGAAACCTAACGATTCGAAGTAACAAGCGGCGCACTCCGGGTACTCTATCACAAACAAACAAACAAACAAACAAACAAACAAGCATACAATATGCACTCATCTAATGCATAGGTAAAACTCAAATAAGAGATCTAACCAGAAAGTTCAACTTAAGAACTCCGGTTGGCAAAAAGAATCAAATCAAACGAAGCAACGAAAGTCAAACTGCGAAAGAAAACAACTTCATTCTAGTAATTTGGATCTAGGTCAAATTTTACAGTGGCAAAAACTTATTTAAGTTGGTTAAACGAATAAAGGGTTTCGAGACGAAACTCTAGGCGCTTGAATCGCCTGATTCCGATAAACGAGCGAAAAGTTAAACTAAAACGAAAATAAGATCAGGAATCACGATCAGAAAAATCGTGGATTTAATCCGAGAAAAATAAAAACGATGAAAGCCGAATTTTTTTTCTCTTTTTTTTCTTTTTTTCGGCACGGAAATCGAGGCGCGACGAACCTCGGGCTTCGGGATCGTCGGCGGCGGCTCAGGCGGCGCGCGCGGATCGAGGCGGGGATGATGGGCTGGGGCGGCGCTATTTAAAGGCTGCCCCCGGGCGGTGTCCCGCTCGGGTACGGCCCGAAGTCGGTTCGTTTTTTTTTTATTATTCCGCTCGGAAGAAAAATAAAAATAAATACTAAACGGACTCCAAAAATTCCGAAATAAATTTTCGCGGGCTTCTAAAATCAAGCCGCACAAGGTGAACATTTATTTGGGCCCTAAATGCAATTTTGAAAAACGCACATTTTTCCTAAATTCAAATAAAACACCGAAAAACTCCGAAATAAAATCTTATTTGATTTTTTTTATTAAATCTTCAATATTTCTTTATTTTGGGAAAGTCATTTTATTCCCTCTCTCATATTTTTGTAATAGAAATAATTGATGATAAAATAAATAAAATCAAATGATCCTATTCTCAGAATTTGAGAGAACTCAAATATGAAAATAACAAAATCCCCAACTCTCTCCGTGGGTCATTGAGTTGCGTAGAATTTCTAGGATCAACCAAAATGCAAAAGAAAATATGATATGCATGATGATCTAATGTATAACATTCCAAATTGAAAATTTGGGATGTTACATGGCAAAACTGGTTTAAAGGTTTTTGGATGCACAACTAGAGATCATAGTTAGTGCAAAATGAAGGCTACCAAAAGATTGAGAAGCGACCAACCAAGAAACGAATAATCTCATAAGCGAGCATTAAGCATAATGAACACTGATTAATGCACCACAAGTAGGATATAATTTCATTGCATAATTATTGACTTTCGTGCTTGCATAGGGAATCACAAACCTTAACACCAATATTCTTACTAAAGCATAATTACTCATCAGCATAACTCACATATCACATCATCATATCTCAAAATTATTAATAAGAATCAAGTTTATTTTGTCCAATGATCTTCATGAAAGTTTTTATTATATCCTTCTTGGATATCTATCACTTTGGAACTAATTTTCATATGTTGCTTTTGACAAGCTCAAACAAATAAGTGAAGATCATGAGCATAATTTTTTCTCAGAATAATTTAAGTGAAGCAAGAGAGAATTTCTTGAAAATTTTATTAACTCTCAAATAAATCTAAGTGAAGCAAGAGAGCATTTCTTCAAAATACTAAAGCACACCGTGCTAAAAAAGATATAAGTGAAGCACTAGAGCAAGTCCATAGCTCATCAAAGATTTAAGTGAAAGCATCGAGAGCAATTCTAACAAGTCATGTCATAATTTTGGCTCTCTCAAATAGGTGTGTCCAGCAAGGAATCAAGAGTTAAAACCCAAAATAAAACAAGCAAAGACCCATATCATACAAGACGCTCCAAGCAAAACACATAGTATGTGACGAATAAAAATATAGCTTCGAGTAAAATACTGATGGTTGTTAGAAGAAAGAGGGGATGCCACTCGGGGGAATCCTCAAGCTTAGTTTATTGCTCTATTTTGGATAATAGCTTGGGATGTCGGGGCATCCCCAAGCTTTGGCTCTTCTTACTCCTTATTCCTTCATCCATCGTAAGATAACCCAAAACTTGAAAACTTCAATCACACAAAACTCAACAAAACCTTCATGAGATCTGTTAGTACAAGAAAATAAATCACTACTATAAGTGTTGTATCAAACCAATTCATATTTTGTTCTTCCATTATATCTACTGTATTCTAACTTTTCTATGGCAAAAACTCATCAAAGAAAACAATAGAGCCATCAAAATAAGCACACAACACAAAGAAAACAGAATCTGTCAAAACAGAACAGTCTGTAGTAATCTGACTATTTCGAATACTTATGTAACTCCAAACATTCTAAAAAATTAGGACGACCTGAGAAATTTGTATATTGATCTACTTCAACAGGAATACGTATTTTATCGCTCTTTGTTAAAAAACAAGAATTATTTTCGTGAGTGCAAAAGTTTCTATTTTTCAGCAAGATGAGACAACTATCACCCAAGAAGATCCTAAAGGCATTACTTGGCACAAACACTAATTAAAACATAAAAAACACAGTCATAACAGTAGCATAATTGTGCTATCACTCAAGAACAGAAATCAAAAAGCAAAAATAAATTTTATTCTTTGGATTGCCTCCCAACAAGCGCTATAGTTTTACGCCCTTAGCTAGGCATAAAGCAAGGATCTAAGTTTTGTCTTCTTTGTTTCGAGATCCATAAGATGCTCTCATGATTGATTCATAAGGTGGCCTAATTCTTGTTCTAGGAAAGTGTTCCATACCCTTCCTCAAGGGAAATTGGAACTTAATATTGCCTTCTTTCATATCAATCACGGCACCGACAGTGCATAAAACGGTCTACCAAGAATAATTAGACAAGACGGATTGCAATCAATATCAAGAACAATAAAATCTATGGGCACATAATTCCTATTTGCAAGGATTTAAAGAGCATTCTTCATGATTGGTAAGACTAAGCACATCACATAAAGATTTCAGAATAGTAGAAACACTAGCACCCAAGTCACACAAAGCAAAACACTCATAATTTTTTATCTTGACTTTGATAGTAGGTTCCCATTCATCATACAATTTTCTAGAAATTTATACTTCTAATTCCAATGTTTCTTCAAAAGCTTTCATCATAGCATCAACAATATGTTTAGTAAAAGCTTTATTTTGTTCATAGGCATGGGGTGAATTTATCATGGATTGCAACAAATAAATACAATCAATCAAAGGGAAACTATCATAATTAAAGTCTTTGTAATCCAAAAGAGTGTGCACATCACTAGCTAAAGTTTTGACCTCTTCAAACCCACTTTAATCAATTTTCTCAACAAGATTTTCACCCTCCGAAATATCGGGACGCCTTATAGCTAAAGTTGACTCTTCTCCAGTCCCTTTGTCATCAATCCTAATTTTACTAAACCTGGAATAAATATAAGAAACACCAATCATTTTAAGATCTTCATCATTTTTGCGAAAGTAATCACTAGAAAACGCTTTTTCTAAAAATTCTCTTTTAGCTCTAAGCATAGCGGTTATTTTCTTACTTTCATACATAGAAGCATAAAAAGATTTAATTGATTCATAAACCTTAGGAACAAAAAATTTCATCTTGAGATTTTCCACATCATGAGAAATTGTATCAACACTTCTAGACAAATCATCAATCTTACTCAACTTTTCTTCTATGGAAGTGTTGAATTTTTTTTGCATGTTGATAAATTCTTTAATATAATTCTCAAGATCAAAGGTGTTCCTATTATTATTATTATAAGATTGATTTCCATAGGAATTACCATAATTATTAGAGGAATTACTAGGAAAAGGCCTAGGATTAAAATTACCTCTATAAGCATTGTTGTTGACATTATTTCAAGAAATAAAATTCACATCTATGGCATCACTATTTTGCTCAATCAAAGTAGAAAAAGGCATATCATTAAATCAATTGGAGCACTTCTACTAGCAACCAATTTCGTAAGAGCATCAACTTTTTCACTCAAAGAAGAAATTTCTTCTACCGAATTAACTTTTTTACTAGTAGGAGCTCTTTCGGTATGCCATTGTGAGTAATTTGCCATAATATTATCA
Organism: Triticum urartu; assembly: GCF_056163025.1. Taxonomy (NCBI): domain Eukaryota; kingdom Viridiplantae; phylum Streptophyta; class Magnoliopsida; order Poales; family Poaceae; genus Triticum; species Triticum urartu. The sequence continues at coordinate 98,631,503 of NC_141877.1, forward strand.
AGCAATTTGGTGGCTTATCCCAAAGTAATTTCCATAAAAGTACCACCAGCAGTGGAATCTAAAAGATCACGAGAAACAAAATTCAATCCCGCATAATTTTTTTGTATGATCAACCAAAGATTAAACCCGTGAGTTGGGTAATTCCTTAGCATCATTTTCATCCTTTCCCAAGATTGTGCAACATGCTCATGTTCAAGTTGCTTGAAATTCATGATCAGGGTTCTAAGGGAAATAATTTTTGCGGGTGGAAAATACTTAGTGATAAAAGCATCTTTACACTTATTCTAAGTATCGATACTATTTCGAGGCAAAGAGAACCAATTTTTTGCAGAATCACACAAAGAAAACGGAAATAATTTCATCTTCACCACATCATTGTCCACATCTTTTTATTTTTCATATCGCGTAATTCCACGAAGGTATTAAGATGGGACGCGGCATCCTCATTCGGAGCACCGGAAAATTGATCTTTCAAAACAAGATTTAGGAAAGCAGTATTAATATCACAAGACTCCGCACTAGTGGCGGGAGGAGAAATCGGAGTGCCCATAAAATCATTGTTGTTGGTATTTGAGAAATCACACAACTTGGTGTTCTCTTGAGTCATGACGACTACACAACAAGATTGCACTCAAAAACAGATCTGACAAGAAACCGGGGAACGGAAAAGAGGGCCGAATAAAACGGCAATTTTTTGTGAAGTGGGGGAGAGGAAAACGAGAGGCAAATGGAAAACAATGTAAATTGCGAGGAGATGAGATTTGTGATAAGGAACCTGGTATGTGTTGAAGATCCTCCTCGGCAACGGCGCCAGAAATTCCTCTTGATGTCGGCTAGGACTACGTCGGTATTTCGCCAATGAGGAAGGGATGAAAAGCACAACGACGGTAGGTATTTCCCTCAATGATGCAACCAAAATTTTCGAACCAGTAGGAGAACCAAGCAACACAACGTAAACATCCCCTACACACAAATAACAACCACTTGAGAAAGAGACCCGGGGGCTGTAGGTTTCACTAGTGGCTTCTCTCGAGAAAATAGCAAACGATGGGTAAACAAATTACTGTTGGGCAATTGATAGAACTTCAAATAATCATGACGATATCCAGGCAATGATCATTACATAGGCATCACATCCAAGATTAGTAGACTGACTGATGTCTGCATCTACTACTATTACTCCACACATCGACCGCAATCCAGCATGCATCTAGTGTATTAAGTTCATGGAGAAACGGAGTAATGCAATAAGAACGATGACATGATGTAGACAAGATCTATCTATATAGAGATAGACCCCATTGTTTTATCCTTAGTAGCAACGATACATACGTGTCGGTTCCCCTTCTGTCACTGTGATCAAGCACCGTAAGAACGAACACACTACAAAGCACCTCTTCCCATTGCAAGATAAATAGATCAAGTTGGCCAAACAAAACCCAAATATCGGAGAAGAAATACGAGGCTATAAGAGATCATTCACAAAAGAGATCAAAGAAACTCAAATACTTTCATGGATATAAAAAGATATAACTGATCATAAACTCAAAGTTCATCAGATCCCAACAAACACACCATAAAAAGAGTTACATCATATAGATCTCCAAGAGACCCTTGTATTGAGAATTCAGCGAGAGAGAGGAAGTCGTCTAGCTACTAACTACAGACCCGAAGGTCTACAAAGAACAACTCACGCATCATCGGAGAGGCACCAATGGAGGTGGTGAACCCCATCCGAGATGGTATCTAGATTGGATCTGGTGGTTCTAGTCTCTGCAGCGGCTGGATCAATATTTCGTCGACTCCCCTAGAGTTTTGGGAATATTGGGGTATTTATAGAGCAAAGAGGCGGTCTGGGGGGCAACCGAGGTGGGCACAACCCACCAGAGGGCGCCTGGGCCTCCTGGCACGCCCTGGTGGGTTGTGCTCTCCTCGGAGGACCCCTTAGGCGCATCCAGGGCCCATTAGGTGTCTTCTGGTCCATAAAAAATCACCTTAAAGTTTCGCTGCATTTGGACTTCGTTTGGTATTGATTTTCTGCGATGTGAAGAACATGCAAAAAACAGCAACTAGCACTTGGCACTATGTCAATAGGTTAGTACCAAAAAATGATATAGAATGACTATAAAATGATTATAAAACATCCAAGATTGGTAATATAACATCATGGAACAATCAAAAGTTATAGATACGTTGGAGACGTATCACTGTGCTGCATCATCCCTTCCTCTTTGGGGAAATACCGACATAGCTTCAAGCCGACATCCCTCCCTTGTGGGCCCTTCGTGCACCTCCTGACATAATTCTTTCACCTATATATACTCTTATATCCCCAAACCACTAGAACAAGCCACGAAAACACTTCTCCACCGCCGCAACCTTCTATACCCGTGAGATCCCATCTAGGGACCTTTTCCGGCGTCCTGCCGGAGGGGGATTCGATCACAGAGGGCTTCTACATCAACTCTATTGCCCTTCTAATGATGCGTGAGTAGTTTATTTCAGACATACGGGTCCATAGCTAGTAGCTAGATGGCTTCTTCTCTCTCTTTGATTCTCAATACCATGTTCTCCTTGATGTTCTTGGAGATCTATCCGATGTAATATTCTTTTGCGGTGTGTTTATCGAGATCCGATGAATTGTGGATTTATGATCACCTTATGTATGAATATTATTTGAATCTTCTCTGAATTCTAATATGCATGACTTGATATCTTTGTAATTCTCTTAGAACTATCGGTTTGGTTTGGTCAACTAGATTGGGTTTTCTTGCAATGTGAGAAGTGCTTAGCTTTGGGTTCAATCTTGAGGTGTACTTTCCCAGTGACAGTAGGGGCAGCAAGGCACGTATTGTATTGTTGCCATCGAGGATAAAAAGATGGGGTTTTCATCATATTGCTTGAGTTAATTCCTCTGCATCATGTCATCTTGCTTAATGCGTTACTCCGTTCTTTACGAACTTAATGCTCTATATGCATGCTGGATAGCGGTCATTGTGTGGAGTAATAGTAGTAGATGCAGAATCGTTTCGGTCTACTTGACACAGATGTGATGCCTATATTCATGATCATTGCCTTAGATATCGTCATAACTTTTCCCTTTTCTATCGATTGCTCGGCAGTAATTTGTTCACCCACCGTATTATTTGCTATCACGAGAGAAGCCTCTAGTGAAATGTATGGCCCCCGGGTCTATATTCCATAATACAAGTTCCATTTTCAATCATATAAGTTTCCGATCTACTATTTTGCAATCTTTTACTTTCCGATATATAAACCAAAAATATTTACTTTACCGTTTATCTATCTTTACCAAATCTCACTTTTGCAAGTAACCATGAAGGGATTGACAACCCCTTTTATCACGTTGGGTGCAAGTTGTTGTTTGTTTGTGCAGGTATTCAGTGACTTGTGCATTATCTCCTACTAGATTGATACCTTGGTTCTCAAACTGAGGGAAATACTTATCTCTACTTTCGTGCATCATCCTTTCCTCTTCAAGGGAAAAACCAACACAAGCTCAAGAAGTAGCAGGAAGAATTTCTGGTGCCGTTGCCGGGGAGATCTACGCCAAGTCAAGCCATACCAAGTACCCATCATAAACTCGCATCCCTTGCATTACATTATTCGCCATTCGCCTCTTGTTTTCCTCTCCCCCACTTCTAAAACGATTTTCGAAAAGAGTTGCCCTTTTCTTCGCCCTTCTTCTGTTCGTCTTTTCGTTTGCCCTTATGTCTACTTGGTTTGTTTGCTTGTTCGCTTGGCTAATTGTGTATTTATTGGAAAGAAAGAACAAAAAGCTTATGGATCCTCATACACTTGCTAATCTTTTTAATATACCCAATTTTGATGAACCAATTGCTAGTGAGTTGAGTGCACTAGATTATCTTTATGAGTTTTTGCTTGAAATTCGTGAATCTGGAAATTGTGATGAACTGTTGAAAGATGAAATTTATGAAGTGATTCACGATAGCTCCTTGAATGAAAAGCATGATTGCAACGATATTAGTATAAATTCTATTAATGACAATTGTGTTAATGATATGAAAAACCCTGAGCTTGGGGATGCTAGTTTTGCTGTGTCCAGTACTTGTTGCAATGATCATGATTGGGGTGATTCTTCTTACAATCTTGAAAAAAATATTTAAGCCCCATGATGAATATGTGATTGATAATAATGTTTGCAATAATACTGAAAGTGGGTTTGGAAGAGTGTCAACTTTAGATCCCACATATTTGGATAATGTTCAATCTTATGAAGTCTTTGATAAAAGTGGGTTCGGAGAGGTCATGACTTTATTTTGTGATAATCCCACTATTTCGGAAGAGTGCCAACTTTGCATGCATGTGGATCGTGAAGAGAAAATTTTATGTGATAGATATATTGTTGAATTTGATTATGATCCTGCATGTAATTATTATGAGAGAGGAAAATATGGTTGTACAAATTTCATGTCACTAAATTACCTCTCGTTTTGTTGAGATTGCTATTGTTTCTTTCTTCTTCCATGCATATGCTAGTTTTTGCTTGCCTTGATAATTTGTTTGCTTATAAGATGCCTATGCATAGGGAGTATGCTAGACTTAGATGTGTTTGTCATGTGTTTTATGATGCTCTCTTTGTGCTTCAATTCTTGTCTTTCTTGTGAGCATCATTGAAATCTCAATGCCTAGCTAAGGGCATTAAACAATAGCGTTTGTTGGGAGGCAACCCAATTTTATTTTTTTTGTTTTTGCTTTTTAGGTTCTGTTTTGAATTAAATAATTCATCTTGACTCTGGTTAGATGTGGTTTTTGTGTTTTAATTAGTGTTTGTGCCAAGTAATACCTTTGGGATAGCTTACGGTGATAGTTGATTTGATCTTGCTGAAAAATAGAAACTTTTGCGCTTAGGAAAACAATTCCCATTTTTAACAAGAGCATGATAAAATACTGATTCTTTTTGTAGAATATTAATAAACAAATTTCTTAGGTTGTCCTAATTTGTCAGAATTTTGGGAGTTACATAAGTATTCTGGAGTTACAGATTGCTATAGACTGTTCTGTTTTTGACAGATCCTGTTTTCTATGTGTTGTTTGCTTATTTTGATGATTCTATGGCTAGTATCGGGGCGTATGAACCATGGATAAGTTGAAATACAGTAGATATTACACAAATATAAATAAAGAATGAGTTCAAAATAGTACGAAAAGTGGTGATTTATTTTCTTATACTAAGGAGCTTATGAGATTTTCTGTTGAGTTTTGTGTTGTGAAGTTTTCAAGTTTTGGGTAAGGATTTGATGGACTATGGAATAAGGAGTGGCAAGAGACTAAGCTTGGGGGTGCCCAAGGCACCCTAAGGTAATATTCAAGCAAAACCAAGAGTCTAAGCTTGGGGATGCCCCGGAAGGCATTCCCTCTTTCGTCTTTGCCTATCGGTAACTTCACTTGAGGTTATATTTTTATTCACCACATGATATGTGTTTTGCTTGGAGCGTCTTGTATGATTTGAGTCTTTGATTTTTAGTTTTCCACAATCATCCTTCCTATACACACCTTTTGGGAGAGACACGCATGAATCGTGATTTATTAGAATACTCTATGTGCCACTACAAAAAAATACACTTTCGTGATGATACGTGTTTGTCATAGTAGGTCGCTTTTTTTGTCATGCATGTACATCCATGACAAATTTATGATAGAATCAAGATAGTCATACATGTGTTGTCGTAGAAGTGTTCCATGACATTACCAAAATTATCATCATGGAAGTGTCCACTTCCATGACGATAAATCGTGCGTCATAGAAGTGCTTTCATCAAGGGTGACCGACACATGGCATCCACCGTAGCGGAACGCTGTTAAGCTATCGGGTCGGGTTTTGGATCCGATAACCCGTTAATAGCCCCGACCAATGGGAAATTTCCACGTGTAAAATTCTTATTGGCCGGACAAAACACGTGTCAGCTCGTCAGTGGGTCAGATAGGCGCCTATGATACGTCGACACGTGGCACGACCCAACAGAGGCCCATTCCTGTGAAAAGGTCGGCCCGTTTGACTTGGTAAAAAGGTGGCGGGCTAGCCCATGGAAAGCCTGTTAACGGCCTGTTCGCATATAGCCCATTTACAGCCCGCTATCCCAAGGCCCGTTACGCCCTATCCGAATTAGGCCCAGTAGCGTCATCTAGGCCATCCAATATGATTCCAGCCCGTTTTCACTTCTGGCCCATGTATGGCCCATGACGTCTTTCGGCCCATATGAGGCCCTATGTAACTCTTGGCCTATTAACGGCCCGTGGTGAAACTGGCCCGTAATGAACAGTGTATCACTTTACACCCATTAACGGCCCGTGGTGAAACTGGCTCGTAATGAACAGTGCATCACTTTATACCCATTAACGGCACGTTATTCTGTTGGGCCGTTTCCAGCCCATGTTATCTTTCGGCCTTCTCAGAGCCCATTTATTCTTGGGCTCATTTCTAGCATTCGTTTACTTACGGCCCATTACTGTCATTTTCTGCTTGTGGGCCAAATTCAGCACGTGGTTACAGTCGGCCCGTTTGTGGTCCGTTAATATGTTGGGCCGTTTTCATAGCGTCATCAAATACGGCCTATTAACGATGGCCCATTACGGTCGGCCCATGAACGGACGATTCCAACTCTAGCCCGTTTACGGCCATAATGCGGCCTGTTATTGGCCCATGTTTGGCCAATCGATCATACGGCCCGTATAAGGCCCATTGATGATACGGCCCATAGAAGACCCATTGTTTCTACGGCCCGTAGAAGGCCTACTGTTTCTACGGCCCGTAGAAGGCCCACTGTTTCTATGGCCCGTAGGAAGCCCAGTGTCACTACAGTAAATATTAGCCCATGGTTATTGTGGCCTGGTTTTAAAAAATAGGTTATTGCAGCCACTAGTTAACCGCGGAAAAAGAACTGCAATGACTACAAGCAAACAAATAAACAAGACAACAAGGAAATAAATAAGCAAGCAACTAATGCTAGGCTATCACGGCTATTACACATATTACATTCACTGGGCATCAAAGTTTGCCACCAGTGCAAATATAGGGAACAAAGCAGCATATCATATACACTGGCCATCAAAATTGGCCACCAGTGCAAATAAACGCGGCAGCAAAACAAGAGCATAACTGAAACAACTTCAGAAGAGCTCAAGAAACGTTATCATGGGTATCCACCATGTTGGCAATAAGCTTAGCAAGCTGATTAGCTTTGTCCTATTTGGCGCTAAAATCCTCCAATGCTTGCTGTTGCACCAGAAAGTGTGCATATGAATGCTCCAGGGAGTTCCGCAGTCCTTCCGCTTCTTGTCGCAGCACAGCTGATCGATGTCTTTCATCTTGTAGTTGAGACTCAAGAAACCGAACTGATTCAGACAGTGAGTTTGAATAGCTTGTGCAAGCGGTAGTGGCCAGTAACTCTAACACTAAACCAAGACAGGATGTGTCACTATCCTAATCCTTATCTGCATTACTTCCTTTATCGTTGCTTAATAAGGCACTCTTCCCCAATATTCTGTCAGCATTCTAAAAGAAGAAACAAGCAGACACATAACAAGTTTGGCATGTACTAGTATATGAAACTCATTTCGGTGAACCAGTTCATTAGTAAGGTGGATAGGATTAAACTACCAAGTCTTCTATTGCCAAGTACTAGTACATAATAAAAGCATCAAAAAAACATATATCTATGTCCTATGGTAGCAATGGAATCTTAAATTAGAACAGTTGTTCTTCTGGTTTAGGCACCTGTTCTACATGAACAGAGTACAGTAAGACGCAAGAATATAATAGTTAAAAATAGAAAATGAGCTCGTAGACCTTACCACATTCTTGGTTCGGGACCATTACAGAACAAGGCGTTCCCAGTCATCGTCCAGTAAATGTGTCTCAGGAGAACGTAAGGGAATTTGGTGAGTTTCTTTACCGGTGAAGTACGTTTTCTTCAGGTAATTCCGATACTGCCACCAAGCATTCTTGAAGATAGCAGAGGTATTAGCACAGGTTACCTCATCCTGAGTTTCCAAGTCGGTCCTTCTCTGTAGAGAAAAATGAGAAAATTTGTTGTATTATAACCATCATGGAGGTAGGATGTATGGGACGAAGCAAAGTAATTGCCATGAATAACATTACTTACACATAACTCCTGGACAAACACCTGCAACTGGCATTTTCCTTCATTTTCAGTATAATATTTCCAAGATGGGAAGAGACGCACATATGATTTAACAACATCAAATGCGATAGATGCTAAACTACGACTAGCTGGTTGTGCTTCCTCCACAGGAATAGGCGTACTAACTGGTGGAGTTGGGGTTCGCCGTGATAGTACTGGCCCTTTGGGCACTAGAGCTGCCTTACTAACTGCTCTTGTTTGGGAGATCTGTGGTGGAGATGGTGCTGTGTCAGCAGGAACTGGGTTACTATCGGCTGGGGTTGGGGTTATATTGGGTGAAGATGGTTCTCTGTCCATTGTAGTAGGGGTACAATCTGCAAGAGTTTGGGTTATGTGTGGTAGGCCTGGTTCTTGTGCATGTACAACCGGGGTGCTATCTCCACCAAGAGGTAGCACTGTTTTATTTGAAGACCGTGTTTTTAGTCCGCTAGATACTGGCATCACCCGCTCCAATTCAAATGGCTGATAAACAGGAAACATAGTTGAATGTAGAGACATTGTATGAGAGACAGATGCAATAGATAGTGTGGAAAAAAGAGGGCGTGAAATAGTTGACATGTATATTGTTTAACTAAAACGGATAGCATGACATAATTTCACATATATGATGTCTATCTAAACTGGATAGCATAGCATAACATAATTCAAAGATATGATGAATAACTAAACAGGATCGCATGACATAATTCACCTACATGTTATCTAAGTAATTAGGATCGCATCATTTAATTCACATATGTGATTTATATGCTAAACAAAGGGCATTCGATATGATGTCTGAACTAAGAACATGGTGTTGAATATTGTGTATATGATGTCTAAACTATGCAATGCAAGACACCGTATGCATGATATGAGCAGTATAACCGTGCCAAGTTAGAGCATACACCTCAGTGGGGGAATAGGACTAGTCATCTGTGTCTGAATTCATCTCTGAGGAGCTATCGGGACCCAACAAGAGATCTGCTTCGACAGGTAGCACTGTCTGCTCTAAAGGCCTTGTTTTCACTCCAGATTTTTCCATCTCCCACCCAAATGGCTGATTCACAGGAAGAGTAGTTTAATGTACAAACATTGTCGACAAATGGAAATGTAATGAAGAAAAGGATGGGCAAGATATCATTCAAATATATGATGCCTGGTTAAACAGGATGGCATTGCACATTTCACATATATTATGGCTGGCTAAAAGACATGAGACTGCATAATTCCCATATATGATATAGAAACTAAACAGGTGGCATTACAGAACATGTCTAAACTAAGCAGATGACATATATGATGTCAAAAGTAGGCACTGCAAGGCAACATATGGATGATATGACTAACATCATCATGCCAAGGTAGAGCAAACACCTTGGTGGTAAATAGGAGTGGTCAGCGGCGTCCGAATCCACCTCAGAACAGATATCTTCCTCTAGATTACAATCCGGAGAGGGGTGGGGAGGGTTTGCCGTTGAACCCACCATGGAGCGATGTCTGCATGACATTGTATTGCCGCGCAAAACTCTTCTCTTTTTCTCTACATGTTCAGCATGACTGTGTACAATATCTGACATGCATACGAAAAAAATATGGTGAGATTATGTAAGGAGAGCATGCAGAAATTTAGAGTGATGGTAACAACCAGTGGATTGATGTTTTTCCGTTGAACCAAAATAGCCCTAATGGATCGACGTGAATGTATAGTAATAAGTGATGCAACAAGTGTACAGCCTCTTTGCCGTAGCCGTGTCGACCTCAGCATCATTGGGTTGGTCGCTGAAGCAGTTGAGGTAGAGGTGGCTGTCGGAGGTGTGGAGGAAGATCTGAGGAATCTGTAGATGGCATCCAGGGCACTGCTCTGTTGTGATGGATCGTTCTGTCGTTGGAGCAGCTCCGGTGAGCCGTAAGACGTCAAGGCTGAAGTAGCACAAGGCAGACATCGTCAATCTCAAGTGGGATTCTAATAACATCTCCAATAGATGATGTAAAATGGATGTAAAATTAACATCATCAAAAACCACCTAACTACAACAGATGAGGTAAAAGCTGTTGACTCTGAACTTAACTGTCGAAACTGAAATTTACTGTGGAATCTGAATGCTACTGTCGAAACTGAACGCAATGGTAGCAGAGAGGCACTTGACATGTAGTTTAGGGAGGGCCTGCAGTTCATCTTCAACCTGCACCCCCTTGAGCCGCCAGCCACCACCGGCCGAACTGCCGGCCCCAGCGCCGCCTCGCCGCCCCGAAACAACTCGCCACCACCACCCCGGCCAGCCCTCTAGGCCCCCCGCCCCCCACCCTGAACCCTAAGATAGATAGTGGGGTACCTCTCCGGTGAGCCCCCGTCCCCGCTGCGGGTGGTTCTTCCTTAACTTCGGCGAGCCCCCCAACCCCTGAAAATCGACTAACCCAAAAGTCGATTCAGTCGACTGAAGTGTTGCTTAATCAGAGCAGAGCAGCAGCACGAGCGAGGGGGAGAGCAGCAGCAGCAGCTGGGCGAGCGAGCGATCGAGCGAGAGCTAGAGCAGGAGCAGCAGATCCAACTGGTATGGACACCGCCGCCGAAGGGGCCTTGCACTGGGGGAGAGCCGCCGCGGAGATGTCGCCCGCGGCGCTGGCTTCAAGGTAGCCGCTCCATGGGGGTGCGGGATGGAGCACCGTCGGCGCCGGGAGGTCGACTTAAGGAGAAGGTGTGATGCGATGAGTGTACAAGCTCTTTGGTGGCGCCGAGTAGGCCTTTGCTTAGTCTGAGGAGTCGGTGAGGATGCTGCGGTTCCGGTGGAGCAGGTTAAGGCGGCGCTATGGGGATGGAGCAGCCGCGATAGACGAGGCGATCGTCGGAGCACTTCCTTGGAGGTGGAGGACAGGGCGGCTGAACCGGCGGGACAGCGAGATGGACGACGGATCCTCATCTGGGGAGGTGGACGAGGGACGTCGAGCTATTGCGGTGGACGACGTCGTCGGGGAAGAGGCTCCGACTGGGCAGCGGTGACATGGCGGACGGAGGAGGGTGGGGTTTCACGGCTGGAGCAGAGAGGTTATAGCGGCCTGGGATTTCGAATGGCGAAAAGGGGGCAATGGGAGGGGGTGAAGCATGACTTAGGAACGCGCTTGTACAAAATGTAGGGTGTGTTACAAAAGTACCCCCCACTGATTTGAACTAGCGGCCCTTTCGGCTCAGGGTTAGAAGGAGGATTTCGCGTGTCGGGATTTGGCAGCTGGAGGGAGTTTTCGCGCGCGTTGTAATTTCGGGATAGCAAGGTGCGGGTTGTGAAAGCGCCAGTTTTGGGAGCACGATATCTGAATTTTTGCGATATAACAAGACGCGGGTTGAATTTTAGGGACAAGCCTAATGTGTAGTAATATTGTACTTGTACGTACCAAATCAATTCGCACTTCCCTCAACCAAAAAGAAAACAAAAAAATAAAACTATTCACACCACACAAAGAGAGAGTCTTGCCCCGTTTTACTATACAAATGCTATTCAAAGCTTCTCCCTCCTTCCATCTATATAGGGCCTAATGCATTTTTCAATGCTAACTTTGACCAAATATTAGAGCAATGATATATGGCATGCAACTTACACAAAGCACACCGTTAAATTCATGTATTAAAGGTTCTTTCAATGATATAATTTTCACATTGTGCATGTCATGTACTATTAATCTTGTCAATAGTCAAAGGCGGTCTTAAAAATCTCATTATGCCCTATATAGATGGAAGGAGGGAGTATGAATCCATGTTATGTCCGATTAAATTTTTTTGCTTGCTGTATAATGCATGTAACCTACTCATACCAACATTTTAGTGCATTCCAAATGTCTATACTACCGCTGCAATTCGAACTAAATTTGAATTCGTTTCTCTATTTCAATAAGAAACTACAATCATGATTGTTGCCAACTTCAACCATCATAGTTTCCTTGCTATCCGCCAGATATAAATCAGACGGCCTATAATGCAAGATGGCAGGCACACCATCATCAACAACTCCGTTTTCTATAAGAGTAGAGATAAAATATATTAAATGTAGTATACCATGTTCATAACCACACCATGTGTATCACCGTTATATATATTCACACATCCGTCGGTTTGAAACACTATGATAAATTCTTCAAATATCCGAATTCGCTTTTTATAATGAAGTATATATGATCTCTATTCGTCTTTTACACCCACACAACCCTCTTATCTTTGTAGCTAGCACTAACTTTCTCTTGTGCATGCACACGCCCGCATCCCTCTCACCCTCCCTCAGCATTCTCTAGCTCCATCGCGCAAATTCGTCTTTTCACTTAAGGTCGTTCACCCACGGTGTGTGTAGGCCCCCCAGCTCCTTTACGGCACACATCGATCGATATGCCTCTCTAACTAGGTGTGCCTAGCACAAACACAAGCTTCCCCTCTTCTCTTGTCACTGTCCATGCATCACTCCCACCACTCTTTTCATCGTTCTCGTACTCGCACACTCCTCCCCCTTGATATAGTATGCCTCTCGTACCACCTCCTACATGCATCCCTCTCTCTCTATCCTTCTCCTCGTGCCTCATTTGTTCTAACACACACATGCATGTATACCGATCGATCTCCCAACATATACCTAGATCGACTTTAACTACCCCCCCCCCATTGATCGACGTACCTCACAAGTTATGTCTCTCCTTTCTCTTGCAAAGGGCGATTGATCTTCCTATGTAGTTACGTCTGCTTACCACAGCCACATCGTCCCCCTCATCATTCGTGCATGCCTCCTGACCCGTCTCTCACATGCACGTGCACAGACAACAAGCAGCCATCTCCTCTCTTATTGATATTGTGGGCGTGCCCTCCGTTTGTCTAGCAAGCCTATCCCACCATTTGTTAGAAGCAACTCCACTACCACCCCCTCCAACACTCTAGCTCTGTCTCTCTCCCAACCTTATTCATCTCCTGCACATATGCATGGATGCTGATCGATCTCCCTTAATACATGAGACAGATCGATCTCCTTAATACATGAGGTAGGCCTCTCTCCTCCTCCACACATATACCAGCCATTGTACCTCTATAGTTAATTGGGCATCCCTCTTCCCCCACCACACACCGATAGTCGAGCGCTGCAGGTAGGTATCCATGCCACAGAGACAAACTGCACATGTCCCATCTCACGTTCTAGTAAGCCAGCCACTCTATATCTTTGACGTGGGCACACACAAATTCGATGGCACTCTTTACCGATCGCGCGCGCACACACACACACACACATCATCCCTCTCTTCGATTCTATGGACACCTCAAGCAGATGATACCTCCACTCTCTTCTCATGGATTACCCCCTCTATATATATGTTATATCCAGGACTCTATTTCACACACATTGCATATGTTAAATATTTTGATTGACCCCCCCACAAAAAAACTCTCAAGAACCCACACACTATATCTCTCTAGGTTTGTATCTCTCTCACAACCCCACGTAGGTGGTGTACATATACAAGAAGAGAATAGGTGCACCGTGCACGTACTCATGCTTCATGCCCAGCCACACCCGCGCGGGTACATGGTGGAGCTCATTTCTTTACGAAATGGCAGCCCACGTGCTAATTTGAACGCCTGTAGCGGTTGTTTACCTAGGGAGGTCGTGTACCACGCGTGCACGAAACAAAGTTCGACTTGACGCGTTGTCGCGTTATTTTTAAATAAAGTTATAGCGCTCAATGGCACATACACAGAATATAAAACAATTTTTTATGGAGGAAAAGGTAGTCCGCTCTTCAGAGTATCTCACACAAGGCTCCGGTGGCCTCTCTCTCGCTCTCACCGTTGGTCACTGATCTGGCCGCATCCCATCCGCCGGGGGAAAGGGGGTGCGGTGGCCTCTCTCTCTCTCTCTCACCGTTGGTCACTGATCCGGCCGCATCCCGTCCGCCGGGGGAAAGGGAGGAAGTGCATCGTTTCTCCGTTCGACGGCGCCGAGGCAGCACGTCCCGATCTGCGGTACACGTCGTTCTCTCTGACCATGCTCTGGCGCGGCAGGGCCTACGCCACCTGCTCGCAGATTCCGCCCGCTGCCGCTCACCTAGTTACATCCTGACGACCTCCAGGTATCCCCTCCGGCCTTGCTCCACTGCCCGTTTTCCCACGTCGCTGCATGTGGATCTTCCATAGTTCTTTGCCCAAAACGTAGCACGTCTGACGTACTTTCCATATTGCATTCTCGTCTTCACACCGTTTTAGACAAACACAACCGTGTTGTTATCTTCCCTTAGGACAAGGAATATGCTTCTTTTTTGTCGTCGCATGTATCATCAACTGTTATTGGCCAGTAATTGTTTCCTTTCTACCTCTTTTTTGCAAACAGGGCTATCCATTTCACCTCGTTGCTATTGCGACCTTTTGGTGAACTGCACAAATCACTTTTTTCTTAAGAGTATTTTGTGCAGTTGTACTAAAATGTCACATGGGCAACATCTCTACATTTCAGTGCGACTGCACAAAGGGAGATTGGTTTTGCTCTATCCTCCTCATCCAACTCCGAGCCTAATCTTCTCCAGCTAGTTAGTCTTAAGAGAGACTGCAAAGGTGACCGGCTTCTATTTGTGTGTTTATTGTTTCATCAGCAGTCCTCTATTATCGTAATCACACTTGATATCTTTGGAACGGGGACGCTCAGCTCTATTTTAGTGGAACTGCACAAAATGATCGGAATGTTGCATGCTCCAGACAGCTACTTTTTTCCCAACATGCCTTGTTGATTTAGACAGAGCTGGGGGGACGTTGCTGCCAATGAAAGCATGGATCAATTTTAATTTAACACCTTCTCACAACTTTGTCTTCAGTTGTGATGTAGTTATTAGCTCTGATCTGCTAATAATTGACATGCATTAGCAAGGAAGTTAGTTTTTTATTGTCTCCAAAAGAGCATCGATGGCAAGACACGCGAAACAAAAGCTGAAAGCTCACACCATTGTACAATTTCATGTCGCTGGAAAATTATTTGTATAGTACGTCAATTACGTAAACAAATGATGGAAGCTTGATAGCATTGCCAGAAGCCTCTTCATCATCCGGGTCCATGTGCCATGCACAAAATTATACTCCTTCGCTCCTAAATATTTGTCTTTTTACAAATTTCAAATGGGCATATTTTAGAGTGTAGATTCACTCATTTTGCTTCCTATGTGTACTCCCTCCGTTCCTAAATATTCTATTCGTCTTAACAGAGATTTCAACAAGTGACTACATACGGAGCAAAATGAGTGAATCTACACTCTAAAATATGTCTATATACATCCGTATGTGCCAGTCCATTTGAAATCTCTAAAAAGACAAATATTTGAGTAGTCACTCGTTGAAATCTCTAGAAAGACAAATACTTTGGAGTATATTTAAGAACCGAGGGGGTAGTGCACAACCGCATGGGAGACTCAGCCCGGTCGTTGCGCCGCATTAATAGTGAGTAATGAGCAGTCAAATCATAAGCCCCACCTTTCCCACTGTAAGTTGCTCTGAAGAAGCAACCATCAATACGCTCTTCTTTGAATCCGCTCATACTACTCCATCTGTCACTGTTTATACAGTGCGCTTCAGAAAAAAGAAAAAAATCTGTGGGACCAAGGCGACTAGCGATCGGCCTGAAAAATAGCATTGGTAGTTATAGCACAGCGTCTATTACTAGAGGGAATAATGCGTACACACATGCATGCAGTGCTTCCACCCCGGGTACACACATTCATGCACTCCGTAGTAGTACAGTACATGGAGAGAAAATTGTGGACTTGATTGCGGTTACCATGCCCTAATTAATTGAGCATTAAACCAAACGCGTCTAAAGTCTCTCTGGTGGTGGAAATGCATTGAGAGAAATGCATCATAATGAAGTGCGCCCTGTAAACTATGACGGAGGGTGGAGTAGTATGAAGGTGCAAAACCAAGTACGCGTACTACTGCGCTTGGCTCTTCGCCCCTTCGTGAAGTCGAACAATGATGGTACTCCGCATGTTGGGTACTACAGTGTATGCCTCTGACAATCTGACACCGAATGGACTGATGCATGTTCACCGAGGGTAGGTTGCATTAGCCAAAAGGCATAAGCGAGCTTCACCTTGTCCTGCAAGCTTCTCCTCGTTCTACGAGTTGACGGGACACACCCAAAAGTAGTGCTAGTCCATACTCCCTCCTTTCCGGTTAATATGGCTTAATATTTTTTGTGGGTAAATGAGAGAGCTTTATTCATATATATAAGCATTCTTAGGACGATCAGCCAAGACACTGGTCACTAGGAAGCGAGGTACCCCGCAAAAAAACAAGTAGGAAGCGAGGTGTTTCATCAAGCCAGCTCTCGGCCACATTCAAAGTGCAGCAAGCACGGTTCGCACGAAGATGCGCCGCAAGGTTTGCTGACCTGTTTACATGCTGAATAACAAAAAAAGAGGAAATATTACTGAGCGCTACTATTTGTAACAGGATATGAGCTAGAATTAAGCGAGAATTGTGGCGAGTGTTCCATGCAATCAACTTCCATTATCACATGCGAGAACCCTCGAAGAGAACCAAATGTGTTGAGGATTGCTTTATCACATTTTAAAATTGTAATAAGAGTGCAGACGCTCCTCCATCCGGTTCCTAGTACTAGTATAGTACGTACCTTTATGGACCATAGTAGTAGTACTAGTAAACTTTGCGCTTGGCTGTTCGGGAAGTCGAACAATAATAGCACTAGTAGTATAGTGTATGCTTCTGGCAATCTGACACCGAATTAACTGTTGCACGTCCACCACCTGAGCGAGGGAGAGCTTGCATTAGTCAAAAGTTTCTCCTTGTCCTGCGAGCCACCGCGCGCAAGCTTCTCCCGTCCTGCAACCTTCTCCTCGTTTGGCAAGTTGACGGGACACAGCAAAGTAATGCTAGTCCATGCTGCCTCCTCTCCGGTTAATATGGCTTAATTTCAAACGAGATAAATACACTGTCTGTCACTGCATATTTGTAAAAATACGATCAGTGGACTTCATAATACGCTCATTGCGCTCAATATATATATTTTTCCGGTGTTCATACGGTCACTAGCTCACCCTGACTGAGTATGTGTGTGCATGCACGTGTAGGTTGAGCACTTGAGCGTGACCGTGTGTGTTCCGTCGTGTGCTCGGACATGCATGCATTAGGGCGTCGCGCGCGTTTTTGCGTCCATGTGTACGTGTGACTGTTGCATACACATAGGAGGAGTACGTGTAGGGGCCACTAAGGAGCAGTCAAATCACACAGTAAGTTAGTCAAAAGAAGCAACCATCACTTCACTCTTGAATGACACGTACACAATATAAAATGGTTGATATGGAGAGAAAAAGAAAACCACTGTATATACACTACCAGGAGCCTAAGCTACAAGCCTGCTTGCTTAGGTTGCTCTCTCCACAAGCATAGAACAACGGGCGTGATCCCGCAGCTTGGGGAAGGGAACAATGTTCTGCGTAGACGCGGTCGACATCGGCGAGGGAGAAGACCCACAGTCGGTGTGTCCCAATCGGGGGTCACCGCGGTATGGGCCGATGTCGTGTCCCAACCGCCCTTCTAGCTACAGCCCGACGTCCCAGGTAGTCCATCTTCCTTTTGGAGCCGGCTTGCTCCACTGCCGTAGCTCCATCTCCATGTCGATCTTTCTCTACTTCTACCGGCTTCTACTTGTGATGAGTTTATGTCTCATGACTAGTGCCAGTACTATTATTCTAATCACACTTCTTCAATATCTTTGCCATTAGGGATGCTCAGGTCAATTTTAGTGGAACTGCACAAAAGCATCATATGATCCGAGGGTGCCAACCGTCTTTCCTTTGACAGGTTCTACCTGGCCAGGAAATTAAATCATGTTTAGGGTTTAGGCACTACTAGGAAAAGGGCTACTAATGGCGCACCAGTTTTGCCTACTAATGGCGCATCACTGGTGCGCCATTAGTATCACACCACTAGTATTTCTTACTAATGGCGCACCACTGGCGCGCCATTAGTATCTGGTATACTAATGGTGCGCCATTAGTATAGGCCACGGTGCGCCATTAGTATAGGCCACTAGTGCGCCATTAGTATAGGCCACTGGTGCGCCATTAGTATATTTGAATTTTGAAGGCGGGAAAATAGTAGTGGCGCACCGTCTAACCCCCACCGTGCGCCATTGCTATTTTTGAATTTTGAATTTGGATCTGGATCGTGATTTTTTTGCCCATTTTTTGCTTGTTTTTTTGCTCGTTTTTTGGCACGATATTATTTCAAATTTTGTTCCTGTTTTTGGATCTTGTATGTTCTTTTGCCGTGTTCTTTTGCCGGAGAGGAGGAGGAGGAGGAGGTCACCGGAGAGGCGCTCGCCTACATCGCCAGAGAGGAGGAGGAGTTCGCCGGAGAGGAGGAGGAGGAGGAGGAGGAGGAGGTCGCCAGAGAGGAGTTCACCGGAGCATCGAAGAGGAGGAAGGAGAAACCATGAGGGGATGGGAGGAGAGGAGGGAGGAGGAGCTCACCGGAGAGGAGGGAGGAGGATCTCACCGGAGACGTGGGAGGAGGAGCTCACCGGAGAGGAGGAAGGAGAAACCGTAAGGGGAGGGAAGGGGAGGAGAGGAGGAAGGGAGGAGGAGGTCGCCGGAGAGGAGGAGGAAGAGGTCACCGGAGCGGAGGAGGGTAGTATGGTGGAGGAGAGAAGGGAAGATGGAGTGGAGGAGTGGAGGAGATGGAGTGGAGGAGAGGTGGAGTGGAGGAGAAGAATGAAGAGGTAAGGACGACGGGCGGGGCAGGGGCGACGGCGACGAGCGGGGCAGGGGCGACGGCGGGCAGGCCAGGGCGCGCGACGCGCGTCGGGGCAGGGAGGCGAGCGGCGAGCGGCATCGGACGAGGGCATGGTCGACGGCGAGCTGGCGGCGACGGCAACCTCGGGCGGCTAGGGGAGGCGACGGCGGCGTCGGGGCAGGGGCCGGCGTCGAGGAGCAGCGCAGCAGCCTGGCGGCGTTGGAGAAGAATGGCGGGTGGGGGGAAATTTCCCAAGTGTTTGGTTATATAGGAAAGGCTTTGGTCCTGGTTCGTGGCACGAACCGTGACCAATGCCCCCTTTAGTCCCTGTTGGTGCCACCAACCAGGACCAAAGGCCTCTTTTCAGCAGCCCAAAGGGCGGGAAGCGGCGGCCTTTGGTCCTGGTTGGTGGCACCAACCGGGACTAAAGGGGGGCATTGGTCACGGGTCGTGGCAACAACCATGACCAATGCCCCCCTTTAGTCCCGGTTGGTGCCACCAACCGGGACCAAAGGCCTGCGCCTGCCAAAGCCACGATGCGGTGGGATGTTTAGTCCCACCTCGCTAGCTGAGGAGCGGCCGCACCTGTTTATAAGCAATGCCCCGCCATCTCCATCGAACTCCTCAGAACTGCAGGCCTCTGGGCCTAATCTCACACCGCTATGCCTGTGGGCCTGTTGGGCCTTCTGCGGGCCTGAATCCTGGCCCATGGATGGGCTTCTAGTCGTATTCAGACCGTGGTGGCCCAGTAGGTGGCATTTTTTTACTATTCATTTTTTCATTTCTACTTAGAACTAAATACTTATAGTTTTTTAGTGATTTTTTTTTCTTTTAGGTCACAAAAATTATAAACTTTCTGTTACTGCCATTAGTTTTAAAATTTGAATAGTTTAAATTTGAATTTTTTAAAATTTGTGTGAATCACTAGTTTATGAATAACTTTACTATAAAAATTGATTTTTGAGTCATTCTTTTTCCTGCTATTTAATATTACTGTGTTTTATCATTATACTCAATTTGGTAATTTTAGTTAGTCATAAAAAATATTATAGGCATTTTTTTCTTTTTTGCTATTTATTTTTTCATTTATACTTAGAACAAAATACTTATAGTTTTTTTAGTGTTTTCTTTTTTCTTTTAGGTCACAAAAATTATAAACTTTCTGTTAGTGCCATTAGTTTTCAAATTTGAAAACACTTTTTTTGTTTTTTTTGCTTTTAGTGCCTATTTTTTCCAGTTTTTTGTTTTGTTTTCTGCATTATTTATTTTCTTCTGTTTTTTGCTTTATTTTTTAATTCTTTTTGCTTTTAGTTTTAGAAAAATTATAAATTTTCTGTTACTGCCATTAGTTTTCAAATTTGAAAACACTTTTTTAGTTTTTTTTGCTTTCTTTGTTGCGTTATTTATTTTATTTTGTTTCTACTTACAACAAAATACTTATTGTTGCTATTTTTATTTTTTTCCAGTTTTTTTGTTTTGTTTTCTGTAATGGCGCACCGCGGGCAGGTGCGCCATTACTAACTTTTTTTATTTTTTTTGATTTATTTTGAATTTTGAAGGCGGGAAGATACTAATGGCGCACCATGGGCAGGTGCGCCATTCGTAACTTTTTTATTTTTATTTTTTGACTTATTTTGAATTTTGAAGGCGGGAAGATAGTAATGGCGCACCATGGGTAGGTGCGCCATTAGTAAGTTTGAATTTTTTTGAATTTTTTTGCCTCTCCAGATCTTGAAAGCCCCGTGTCTTTTTTTCTGTCAGGTTTTTGAGGATTTTGAAAATGTTTAACGGGTTCCCCCCATTAAATTCGGATGTAACTTTTCGAGTAGACGATTTTTCATATAAAAAACTTTTTCATCCGAGTTCGTACGCAAAAGTTATGCCCATTTTACAAATTCTCGAGAGATTTCGCAAATAAAGTCGAAATTCATATTTGTAAATTTTCACAACAACTAGACCACATATCACATGGGAAACTTTTTTTTCTTTTATTTTTTTGACATTTCCATCATTTTTTTAAAACTGAAAAGGCGGTCCACGGGGGGGGGGGGGTGCATTCGGTGGAAGTGGTGGCCAAGTTACTAATGGCGCACCACTCCCACGGTGCGCCATTAGTAAAAAAAAATTAAAATTTTTTCAAAACTACTAATGGCGCACCGTGGGAGTGGTGCGCCATTACTAGTTTAGTAATTTTGAAAAAAAATAAATTTTTTTTACTAATGGCGCACCGTGGATGTGGTGTGCCATTAGTATTTGGACACTAATGGCGCACCAACACATGGTGCGCCATTAGTATATAGTAATGGCGCACCACATGTCTGGTGCGCCATTAGTGTCAATTCCATCTATAGCCCTTTTCCTAGTAGTGAGGGTTTAAGTCGTAGTGACCCCATCAGTAGTTGTTCTATCGTACACTCTCTCACAACTTTTTTCTTTAGTTGTGAAGTAAATATTGGCTATGATCTGCGAATCATTGAGATGCATCAGCATGCGTGTTAGTTTTCCTTTGTATTTGATGGAATGTTGTAACGGGGCAATCTTGGAATAGGAATGAAAATGGAGTGGAAAAGTTTCCATTTTTCCGGAGAAAAAACGGAAACGGAGAGAAACCAACGTTTCGTTTCGTTGGATCGCGCCATCGAGCAAAACCAACGTTTAAATCACGTCTGTCGTGTTCGTGTCTCACCCTCCTCCACGGCTCAACCCCACACGGTCGCTCGGCATGCCACTCACCGCAAACCGAGTAGTATACCATAACTTTCCCGCCTGCTTGTCGATGGATCGTGCCGTGGAGTACTAGCACTACTGGAAGAGATTGACGAGTTGGGGGAGGACAGCTAGCTGTAGCACAGACTCCCAAGAACTTACTACTAGAAGAGATCGCGCATGTTGTAGCCGGCTATTGCGACCTTTGAACGCGGAGCAGCCGCGTGCACCCAGAAGCGATGCGGGCGACGCTCTCTCGGCCGACGCACCGCTTCAATGCCGACGCCAGTGAGAGGTCGCATCCGCTCTGGCCGGGCATGAATGTGGCACTGACCGTTTCGGGCGGGAAGCACGCGCGGGTGATGAAGAGGGTTCAGGTTGGTCAGGACCGGCCGTGGCAGCGGTCCGGACGTGCGCAAATAAGAGATGATGTATGTTAATATTGCTGCGTATATAATTAACAACATAATAATGTGCCAGTTGGACAAATATGATTGGAGATGGAGATGGAAATGGAATTTTACGTAAACACGGATATGCATGTCTATGTCTATGTGTGTGTGCGCAACGACTCTCGCGACCTGGAAGCGGGGGCGTGTTTTTGATCGAGTTTTCTTAAGGGAGGGTAGTGTACCACACGTGAAGGACAGGAAGTGCGACCAGGATGCGTGGGCGTGGATCATTAGTTCATCGGAAGTAGTACTAGTTTTCTTCACTGTACATTAAATAAAGAGTTTCGTTTCGTACTTACACAATTTAAAATGATTGTTATGGAGAGAATAAGAAAACCACTCCACTATATTTTAGTCGTATACACGAGAGTACTATATGGACGCAGCTTCATTGACTTAGTGCACCTGCCTTTGGATTTATGACAGGTGGGCCCAAAATATGGCTGGCTCACCTGTCATACAGCCAAAAGCAGGTGCAGTGAAGGCACCGGAGCTCAGCCCGTACTACAGTAGTATATATATAAGCGGGAGCCTCAGCTGTTGTTCGCTAGGGTTTGCACTCTCCACACGCTCGCCGCACTACATATATGTTACACGCTGGAGGCTCAGCGTTCATTTGCTAGGGTTTGCTATATTCACAGTCTCTCACCCTCTCTTCACCAGATCTAAACAAGACTGTGTTGGCCTCTTGTCTCTCTCTCTCCCCCCTCACAACTGGTGGAGGAGGCGTCCGTATCCCG